>NC_140956.1:36835669-37235669 GCF_014529385.1 Adiantum capillus-veneris | reverse complement strand
CTACAAAATCTATTATGTTTTTCCTAGAGATGGTACAATGTCGCGACTGGCAATACATATTGGTAAACATTGTCATAATGTTAAGGTAGGAACCTCTAGGGCTGCTATTTCAAGAGTGCGGAAACTGGTAGGTGCAGTACTAAAAATAGAAAAGGGTGGCCCAAGAAAAATTCAAATGTTGGTGGCTCAACAACTTGTTCTTCACTCCTTGATTGGTGAGGAAGCTTAAGTTACATCCGATGTACAATTCAATGATTTTTTGGAAGAAATGATGCCACTAGTTCAAACCAAAGGGTAAGAGAAACTCAATTTTGTTCCTTGAATTTGTTAATTTTTTAACTATTATAAATTTAGCCTTCTTGTGATGCATCATGTAGGTTTTCTTCAATTGTTTCAAAGGAGAGGAAGAGTCAAGGTGTTGTTATTGGGGATGGATATGATAATATTTTATTGCTTCAAAAAAAGTGCATGTTTCCTTTTTTCCATGGGAGTAGATTTCTTGGACATGGTGAAGAGGATGACAAGTGCTTCCTATTTAAAATGTCCACTAAAGGACCAGGTTCTGGGATTGATCTAGTAAATCGGATGAAAAGAACTGAAACTGGTGACTTGAGAAATGCGTGGGTACATTTTGATTTTACCCATAGAATAGATGGATGGGCAACAATGTCATGCTCAGTTTATGATCCAAGGTAATCTTTAAGTATTTAAATATCTCGTATTTTTTTATCATTAAATAAAAGAAGATGTGTGAAAATGTTTATGTTGAATATCTTGCAGCATACTATCACTACAAATAATTGCTATATGTGAAACTAAAGTCGAGGAGGATGCAAAGACTCAAGTTATTTTTTGGGAGAACCTTAATTCAACAATGGAAAAGTACGGACATGGTGCAGCTGACTTTGGAATGCTATTCGAACAGTTTTCAATGGCGGGCCAGATAATATCATGGAGGGACGTGAACGGTCATGCCTATTTCATTGGGAGCAAAGTGTCCACAAATATGCTAAAAAGTGGATACCTCAACATCTAACAAATCAACTCATTGATATGTGTGAGGAATGGAGATCTTGTAAGACCATTGTGCTTGCATCTCAAAAGGCACTTTCAATTCAAAAATGGTGGAGACAGCATCTATCTACAGAGAGCATCACAAGAGTGAGCAGATGGTTTAAATGGTGGGAGCAACGAATTTCACACTGGGGAGGAATTGGAACAGATGTAAGGACCTTTATGACAATCTATATTTTTAGAAAAATTTCTAAGCTTTTCATACATGAAATTTATAAATTTTAATTCATGTTTTTTTGAATTTCATAGGGTGGTCTAAATCCGTGGGAGCGGGCACAAATTCCCAATGTTAATTTATCAGAAAGTGTACGTGCCAGTTGGTTAGCGGCTGAAGGTGGAAAGAGAAAAATATCCTTGTATGATGCATGTGTAACAAATGTTATAAACTCATATATTCAATGTGCAAAGCATTTGGGATATACTACTGGGCGTTATATAGGAACGGGTCCCACAATGGAGACCTTGCTTTCTCGAGTTGGAATCTCAGCAAACTCCAACTCCAACCAACGTGGCCCATCTATTATAGGAGGCTGTTGCACGGACTCCCATGTATGCGCAGCCAATTTTGCATGGAGACAAAGAAACAGTACAACGCAAAAAGAGGGGCAGAACAGGAACAAGTAGCTCCCATCGGCCGGAATATTTCATGGAATCTAAGCAACGAAACCATCACGGTCAACCAAAAAAAATCAAGTTTGATACCCAAGGACCAGGTATTTCTAACATTCTGCTGCAAATTAGTGACACTGATGATGATATTGGATCTCAAAAAGAAACAACCACACCTTTGTCATCTCAAAGAAACAATGTGTTTGAGAGTGATGTGCCACGCACTCAGTGGGCCCTCAAGAGAATGCCCATTCAAAGTCAAAGAAAATGTTTTGGAATGGTAGAGAGAAAAAATTGTGACAATATCTTGCATAGTCGCTCAATTGGTCTTGTTGCTCCATGTATATGGTCCGAAAGAATGTTCAAGGGTAAAATAATTGAGCAATGGTTATGATTTTGTAATCATGATATTTTGCATACTCAATCAATCAAAAGACAAGTCAAAGATTTACCTCTTGCTCCAAATGTTTAGCCAGTAGCAAGAGGGACAGATATCTCCACACAGGAACTTGCCGTGCTGCATCAGAGTGGATTTCGGACAGAGAATTCAATGGTAAATCCACAACCTCCTGCTGGCGACTGCAAAGAAGGTGGTGGCAACTCGAGGAAGAAAAGTGGAGGCATGGAATCTCTAAAGAGGCCATGAAGAAATCGGAAGCATGTAATAGTATGACAATTATATTTTTGGATGAAGTGAAAAGGTCTCAAGAGCATGTAATTTTCCAAGTTCTCACGGAAAATAGTTATGAGATTCATATAAAACAGAGTCCAACATTCACGTGTCCGGATTTTCAAAAGCGAGAGAATACCAACAAATCCTTTTTGGCATGCAAACATATGTACTATGTGTACACAAAAGTGCTCGGACTTGAACCTAAGGAGCACATGATTATTCATCAGCCAACCCTCTCACCAATGGACATCGCTTTTATTCATGGACAACCAAGGAAGATTTCTCCCTTCATTTAATTACAGCTGGTGAGGCGGTCCGGGGCGGGCAACAAGAGAGGCGACCTCTAAACACCCCTCAAGGCTCCCGTGCTGCTCAATTGGGGCTGGGGCAACCACAAGCACAACACAACAACAAACCCACAGCCAAACCCAAACAAGATAGGGGCACCACCTAGTTATGGTATGCGAACTAGGACGCAAAAGAGATTTTGGCACAACCAAGAAGATGCACCACACAACACAAACAAGCAACCTCACACCAAGACACACATGAAATGGACCAGAGAGAGCTAGAGCAAAGGGAAGAGAGAGAGAAAAGGATCTTGCGTAATACCTTATTTGTGACTTGCAAATGGAGATGGTTCGTTATGATGCTATCGTAGAACTTGTACAAAACTCACTCAATGCCTAGTGATTGCTAAACATTGCCAAAACACACACACACTGTCTTAGGGTGTGGGAGACCTCTCACCACAGTACCCTCTTACAATGGACACAAAACTGGCAATGAAAAACACACTAAAACACTTTCTAAAATCAAGATCAACTGATAAAAACTCAAAATACACAAGTCACCTTGAATTCACCAAACCGTATTGCACAAATGGAAGGACGAAGATTTGAACGTCGAATCACGCCTTTGATGCACCAAACCTCAATTTATTGATGATAAAGGAGCATATACAATAGTGGTTTTGAGATTTGTGAAACTCATGCTCTCTCACTTGCAATGTGTAGCTTGAAAGCTTCTCTCACACCAAGAGTGAAGCTCACAAGTGGTTGCTACACCTAAGTCTCTCCTCATGCATAGAGTGTTGGGGTGCTATGTGAGATGTTGGAGGTTGTTTTAAAAGAAGGAGAGGGGTCTATTTATAGGTTGGAGACCCCTCATAAAGATTATTGGAAATCCTAATTTACAAGCTAACAAATCAGGATTATGATTTTTTTTGAATATCAAAACATTGCGGGCCTTCTTTGTCTGCTTGAGTCATGGGTGTGGGCTCAAAAGAGAGCATTATTGATGGTAGATAAGGTGAAACTAAGTAAGGAGAGAGAGAGAGAGAGAGAGAGAGAGAGAGAGAGAGAGAGTTACTTTGTACATGTCTTGAGGTGAGGTGTCTTTTATGGTTAGGTCAATGCTATTTTGTGTTAGTATGTTAGTGGTTAGTGCTAGTAATCACTAAAAAGTTAATGATATATTTATAGTGGGTAGAATGGGGTGGATGGTTGGAGTAAGATGGTTGAATGAAGTGAACAAATCCTTGTGATGGTGAAGCTTGAAGAAGTTTTGGACTTACTTGTGTAGGTTCTCAAAATGACTATCGATCTTCTTCTTCGTCTTCTCTTCTTTACGCCACCGCCGCCAAGGTTGATCATCGTGATGAAAATGATAATTCCATTGATGAGATCTTTTGATTTGCAGAGGTTAAGCATGGTACACATGCTGAATTTATGTATATATATAAGGAGTAAGATGGAATTGTACTTTGGAGATAATAGAGAGAGGCATAGAGATGGTGTATGTACATGGAGAGCTCATATGAGAGCTATGGGAGTAAGTGGGGAGGTTAATGGTGAAGAGGGTGGGAGAAGCCATGGAAATTGCAGGTTTGAGTGAGGGAAGGAGAGGGAGGGATGTGTAAGAGTGAGTAGGTGTGTGGAAGGGTGAGAGAAGACTAAGGGCTACTTGTGAGAAAAGTGGGCAGATTGGGGTCCACTCAAAAAATCATAGCTCACCGCTGGTAGCTCTAAAAATCATGAAAACATTTGAGGTGATTATTCAGAGCGTGGGCTACATTTTCTCTTTTGACCACCACTCCAAATTCAGAGTGGAGATAGGTGCCAAAATTCTCACCAAAAAGCCTGTTTTTTATGCCTGCAAAAGTCTTTTGGTGGACCCCTCCTTTGTTGAATTTGTACAATGCATCCAAGAGTGAGCCCCTCCTTTGTCATATTATAATACAAAGCATTCAAGTTGCCCTTGACCCATGCATGGAAGAGGATTATTGGTGAAATAAGAAATATATACATGGTGGGACTAGTGTATGGACTATTCATGGACTTTAGCTCAATGAGCACATGGTGTTAAAATAATGAGTAAAAATAATAATAAAAATATGGAGGAGTTATGGATATGGAAAGATATTGGAATCATATGATATGGTCCCTCCTTGAATTATTTTGGGTGAAAGAGGAAAAGGTATGCAAGTAAATAATATAATAAAAGTAACCAATGAGTAGAAATCAATTTTTTGTTTTCACGAGGGTGAGGGTGAAAATGTGGGAGTGATTTGTATAAAGGAAAAATATAAGGTTAGAGTATGTACATATTGGCAAAAAATATACTTATGGTGTAAGAGGATGAAAGAAGGTGTACATAGGTTTAATAAAACACACACCTAAGTAGAAATATTTAAATAAAATACCAAAATAATTATAAAAAATCCCTATATTTAGGCCATATATACAATGAAATATTTAGACACAAAGAGGCCATAATATACTTTTATTTTTTTATTTTTTTATTTTTTTGGCTCAACTAGCCGAGTGACTAGCTAATTGAGGGTTTTAAGAAGATATGGGAAAAGCCCCGTGACTCACACACGCCTATGTACAGTGAAATGGTAGGGATAGCCATAGCGTTTGGGTGAATTTGGTAGGGTGGAGTAACTTACTATGGCAATTACGGAGAGCCGAAAAACGGCTATCACTGGTTTGGTATGCATCTTTCACTCAAATAGAATATTGATCTATGATATTAAAGTGTTTTTCTGTATTTATTTTGGTTTATTACACTTGTGATTATTTATCTTGAAAAAACATTGTTTATGCAGCAAAGGATTTCAAATATTTCAAGCAAAAGACATGAAGCAACTTGCAAGCTATTTAGGAGCAAATTACTTGCCTTTTAGAGTGACCATTACATTTATGGCGACAATCCTTTTTTGTACTCTAATTTTGATCTTATCCTGTGGTAGTTTAGCGAATGTACTTACATCCTCAAACTTACGTTGTTTCAAAAAGCTCAAGCTTGGGAAAAATAGTATTATCTCTATCTGGCATGATTTTTGACTTCATCACATTTATATATGCTGTGGATTATTTAACTCTGAAAATAGTGTTGTCTCTATTTTACATGATTTTTTACTTTATCGCATGATTATATGCTGTGGATTATTTGACTCTGATCACCTGCGTTGCGAGCATATTTGACTCTAATGGCATGAGTTGTGAAATGGTGATTTTATTTGTTTATATTTTCACATCGTTATGCCCTCTCAGTCTCTCTCTCTCTCTCTCTTTCTCTTCGTAGTGATATACAACTCTATGATTTTACTTTCTCTCTCTAGAAGAGAAGTCACTCTCTCTCTCTCTCAAGGATTTATGATCCTTCTTTCAATGGTAACTCGCATAAATACTATCTCTCTAGAATTTATACTTTCTCTCTCCGTCAACCACACATATATGGAGTCTTATGACGATTGAAAATTACATTAAATAGATACTTTATGCTATGACACATATTTGGTTAAAAAAACTCTAAAGATTGCTAAAATTCTCAAAAAAACTTGAAATGAAAAACTCGCAAATGTTAAATCCCCATGTACATGCTGTCCTACCTGTACACATGTGGGCCCCACGTAACCACCTAGCTCTGGAAAATGGGCAATCCTTTATTCGATGCACCATGCATGTGTATGTACATATGTGCAATCCCTTGCTCCAAAAAACTCCTGACATAATTTTCCCATCCCCTAGCCTGCTAGATCATTCATGATCAACAGCACCAAAAAGAGACATGAGACTCGCCGCGTCACAGGTCTCCTCCATCCCTCACCAACATTACTTCCTCCACGAACAGTTCATCTTGCTCCACCATCATTAACCTGGCATGATATAATTTAAGACGCAATCCATTTATCCTTGACTTATGCAGAATCCCATCCAGGTTAGCCAGCTGATATGTACCATTCAAGAAACACTCCACTACCTTGAAAGGGCCTTCCACTTAATCTGAAACTTCTTTTGGAAGGTGTTGTCCAGCTTACTATTGTAGCACAAAACCAAGTCATGTTTCTTGATACCCTTACTTTTGACCTTTTCATTTATCTTTTCTAAAGCCTTATCTTGCATCTGCCCATAATGTTCCAATGCACTCATCCTATCCAGCTGAACCTCTTGTAACTGTAAGAGCCTCTCTTTGAATGCATCACTAGGCGGCCCAAGCAACTTCTCTAGCATCCTTACTGCAAGCAACTCTACTTCCATAGGCAATAGTGCTTCCTTTCCATATACCAAATGAAATGGAGTAAACCCTGTACCTATCTTCACCGAAGTACGGTTAGCCCATAATGCACTAGGCAATTCCAAATCCCAATTCTTTCCTTGGTGCTCTGTCACTTTTGAAAGGATTTGTACCAACTCACCATTGAATCTTTCATTTAAGCCATTACACTGCAGGTAATAAGGAGTGGTATGCTGATGCCTAATTTCATCTTTGCGCATAAAAAGTCTAGCAGTGATGCGGTCCGGGGCGGGCAACAAGAAGAGCAACCTCTAGACACCCTTCAAGGCTCCCGTGATGCTCAATGGGGCTGGGGCACAACACAACACAAACCAAAAAACCAAACCCCCAGCCAAATCCCAACTACACAAGGGGCACCACCTAGTTTAAGAGCGAACTAGGACGCAAAAGAGGAGAATCGTTAGAGCAACCCACAAACAAGCAAGGAATTTACACTAACCCTAACACCAATGGAACACTCTCACACACTAAAACACGAGAGAGAGAGAGAGAGAGAGAGAGAGAGAGAGATGGTGCTCGGGCTGCTTTGAAGTGTATCGTTAATGATCAAGCAAACATAAATATATATATGTAAGAAAGAGAGAGAAGGGGGAAGGGGGTGCTTGTTGCACTAATGCCTTCTTACAAATCTGTCATGACCAATCAAAGTGAGATTAGTATTTGTTCAACATAGCCTGAGTAAATTACACCACAACACATCACAAGAAAAAAGCCACCCCAATCAGTGTCTTAAGGCCAGGGGAGTTCTCTCAACTCTGTCGCCCTCTTACAGCATGTGGGATTTATGGCTAAATTGATAACAATACCCGGAGACAAGCTATCAAGAACTTAAATAAAACACCAAGACACTTACACATCATTATTGTCCATGACTTCACGTTGGAAGGAAGACAAGGTATCCATGCTTAGTCCAAATTCACCCTCCTTGATTCAGCAAATGTTGGGCTTACACTAGTAGGAGAAATGATAGATTTCCTACTCTCAATTGAATGATCACTCTCTCTTACAATGGCATAGAGTTCCCTTGCTAATCACCCCTAATACAACACATACATATGCCTAATGCCAATGAGATTCCACTCAAGAGCTCCTTCTCAAGAGGTTGAGCTTGGCTTCTCAAGCTATAGCATAGTGCTCTTTCTTCTCCCTCCCTTTTTGTGCTAGCTACACCCTCCTTTTATAGCAATTTTAAAGACTAGGGTTACTCCTCTAACCATGGTTGGATTAGATTTTCAGCAATTTATCTAATTTCTTTTGCTTGGAATTATCAAGAAGTTGGTGGGGAAAGAGAGAGGAGAGAAATGGAGGTGATAGGACTTTTCATAGTGGGTTAGTGTTAGTAGAGTTAGTATTAATTTACAAATGGAATTGGATATTTACAATGGGAGTATCCATGTAGGATACAAATAAGGAAGAAAAACTCTTAAGAGATAAGAAAAGGTGGATTTCTTACAAGGTTGATGCTCCAAGTGTCTTGAGTAGGGCCAATTTTGACGCTTGTTGACGGTCCACTAGCTTTGACGGTACATTTTTTCTCCACTCTTGACCTTCCTTGAGAGACAAGGTAATTGAAGCTGAGTAATCAACCACCATGATGTTGTCTTTTAAGAGAAGAGGCTGAATTTTGTGGTTTTTTTGATAGATATGGGTAATTTGGAGGAGGAAAAATGAGACTAGGTGGTCAATTTTGGAATGGAATTGTGTGTGGGAGGTATGAGTTCACCATGGTTTCTCTTATTCTTCAAGGTTGAGGAGAAGGTGAGTAGGGTGCAGAGAGGAGTGGTGAGAGAGGTCAGGATGATGAGTGGAGAAGTGTGTGTGAAAGAGGAAAATGATAAAGTGGAAGAGAGAGTGTGGCTGCATAGCATGGGAAAACTGGGGTCCACTAATAAAATCATAGCTCACAGCTCGTAGCTCAAAAAAATATGAAAAAATTTGAGGCAAAAGTTCAGCCTACGAGCTACAGCTTTTGTTTGTATCACCTTTTCAAATTCGGAGAGCAAGTGAACTTTAAAAATTCAGCAAAACCGACCGTTTTTTTCCACTGCACAAGGTCCTTGTGGGGTCCTTCTTTGGATGATTCTTTTGAATACCTCCAAGAGTGAGCCCTCCATAGTGCATGTATGCATGCCACCTACCCTTGACCTTATTTGGTAGGTCTATAATTGAAGATATTGTTGAGATCATGATATAAGTGAATAGTACAACTAAGAAAATCAAATATTGAGGGGTCTAAAAAATATGTACATGTCAAATATAAATAATATAAGTGGAAAAAATATAAAGGGGTCAAAAGAAATCTCTCTCATTATGAGGCTACCATAAAAAGATAAATATTTTTGTTGTTCTAATTTTTTAGAAAAAAAACAAAATAGATGTAGGAAGGGAAAAATCACAATAATGAAAAAATATACACATAAATAAAACTAGTTTTTTTGGATTTTTGTTGGGGTGGAGTTACACCAAATATAAGAGAAGCTTACATGAAAATATTTCTATATGGAATAAAGAGTATGAAAAATGGTAAGAAAAATTGTGGTAATGGTGAGGCAATGTACAGAGCATAAATAACACACACCTAGATAGAAATATTTAAATAAATACCAAAATAATTATGAAAAAATCTTTTATTTAGGCCCTATATACAAAGAAATATTTACATACGCATGGGCCTTAATATACTTATATTTTTTATTTTTATTATTTTTTTGGCTCAACTAGCCCAATGACTAGCTAATTGAGGGTTTTTTATTTCAGTAAGGAGATATGGGAAAAGTCCCCTAACTCACACGCACCTATATACAGTGAAAGGGTGAGGGTAACCACAGTGTTTGAGTGATTTGATATGGTGAGATAACTCACTATGGCAATTACAGAGAGCGGAAGAACGGCTATCATTAGCCCTCCCCCAGGATGATGGTATATTCATGTACCATCATAAAGAATCTTTTCCAAAGAGAGTGCTTTAGAGTCCTTGACAAGATCTTCATTGTTTGGCCCCTCGGAATTTTGGTTTGTGTTACACTCATGCTTCATGGAACAATACTTACATGAGATAGTTGCCTTTTGCTCTGGTAGATCCTTTGGTAGAAGGCGACTCAAGTAAGGCTTCAAGCGATAGCCGTTTACCTTCCTGGAGTGCTCTTTCCCATTCAAGTCCATAAGTTGATAGTAACTTGAATTGAAAGCCTTCTTGACTATGTATGGCCCCTGCCATCTTGTTTCAAATTTGGCATCAAAACGATTATCGAGTCGATTGTCATACCTTAGCACAAGATCTCCTTCATTGATTCCTTTGTCCTTCAGTTTTTTGTCAAGCTTCTCCTTTGTCTATGTGGCTTTCCTCTTATAGCACTCGTATGCTGCTTCTCTTTTCCACTCAAGCTCAGCTAAGGTAAGAAGTCGATCCATCTATGCTTCTTGATCATCTTGTGCTGATTTGCCATGAAGTCGCATTGTTGGAATGTTTAGCTCAATTGGCTGTAAAGCCTCTTGACCATAGACCAAGTGAAATGGTGTGAACTCCGTGGCTTCCCTATATGTGGTTCAATACGCCCACAAGGCACCATCCAAGAAGTCATCCCACAACTTTGTCTTTTTTTTCACCATCTTTCTAATGATGCCTGCAATGACACCATTAGCCTTTTCTACCAAACCATTTGATTGGGGATAGTAGGGTGTACTGTCACGATGTAGAATGTGAAGTTCTTCACAGACTTCTGTGAGCAATCCCTTTCTAAACCCTGGACCATTATCAGAAACAATCTCCAAAGGTGTGCCAAATCCACAACAAATGTGAGTGTAGACGAATTTGCTCACTGTCCTCTCATTTACCTTTGCCACACTTTGTGCTTCCACCCACCTAGTCATATAGTCTACAGCCACTAGAATGTAGAGTTTACCATTTTTTGTCCTAGGCAGAGGACCCATAGCATCAATGCCCCACTTTTCAAAGGGTCCATTTGCAAGCACGATTTGTCTTGGACCATAAATCAATCTTCTATTCCCATTTACCTGACAATTGTGACAACTTTTACACCAATGTTGGACATCCACATGCAGACTTGGCCAAACATACCCCGCAAGCAAAATCTTCTTCACATTTAATTCTTGGGAAAAATGACCACCACATGCCTCTTCAAGCAAACCTTTTAGAATGGCTGGAATTTTCGCGATAGTTGGTACTCTTCTGCACACTTTATCCTTCCCTCTTTGATAGAGGGAGCCTTCTAGGAAGAGATACATGCTTGCCTTCTTCATGAGTCTCCTCTTCTGAGCTTTTGTGAAGTCTGGTGGAAACTCACCCTCCAAAATGTAGCCAATGATGGGAGCCAATGACTCCAATCCCTGGTACCTCGGTTGCTTCACAGCAGGCGCCACCATGATGACCTGCACTTCTTTCTTTACACATGCAACGGCTTGTTGTGCAAGTAAATCAGCATCTTCATTTTGTTTCCTAGGAATATGATATAATTGCACCTCCTCAAATTGATTAAATAGCCTACGGATGGTATGAACTTTGGCCCTTAGTCTTTCATTTTTGCATGTCCAAATGCCTAAAATTTGCTTCACAATGAGAAGTGCAACCCTTTTACCATGAGACGTTGTATACCATGGCCAATGCATATTTTTAAACCATGAAGTAGTGTGTCATATTCTGCTTCATTGTTGCTATCTGAACTTGGTAGATTGAACTTCTCTTTCATGACCACCTCTCCACTTGGGTTGAGCAACACTAGCCCTCCCCCTGCTTTTCCTGTGGTTCGATGAAAAGCTCCATCAAAGAACAAGGTAAAAGCATTAGGAATACTTTTTGGTGGTGGCAATGGTAGGGTCTTTACTTCAGGCACCTTAATCTCCTTTTCATGCACCCTATAAGTGAGAATCCCTGCCAATTGTGCACGCACACTATCTTCTACCTTGAAAGAGTATTGAAACTCTTGCAACTCCATAATCCACTTTGAGATCCTAGTACTAAGATTCATTTGAGATGACACCCAAGGGAACAAATTCTCTGCGGTGAGGATTACAAAAGGTTTTGGGAGCAAGTAGGATCTAAACTTCCTTATCGCAAACATGAGAGAAAGCATCATGAGTTCTGCCTCCGTGTAGCCTCTCTCTAAAGCATTCATGACCCTACTAGCAAAGTAGATGGGCCGCATCCTGGTACTATAGGGATCTTGTTGTAGCAAAACTGCACCAATTGTTTCTTTCCCAGCACTAGAGCTAACAAAGAATGTGTACTCTCAACAAGGAGGCATGAGTGTTGGTAGCTCTGACAAAATGGCTTTAATGTTACAAAAGTACTCTTCAAGCTCATCAGACCATGCAAATTCTATTTGTTGTGTCAACTTTTGCAAAGAGTGAAGTAACTCCGAGGTTAAGTGAATGAAGCGTGACATATACTTCACCTTTTGAATGAATGAGATGACCTCCTTAAGACTCTTGGGTGATGGTAGCTCAATAAGAGCCTTTGCCTTTGAAGGATCCACTTCAATGCCTTTGTAAGAAACTTTATGACCAAGCAAGATTACTTCATCCTCACCTATATGGCACTTGTCGGGGTTGAGTTGACCTCCCATGTCGTAGAGCTTCTTTAAACCTTCTTCTACCCTTTGTAGATGCAATGATTTTGAGCTATAAATACAGAAATCATCAATGAACACCCTAATTGACTTTCCAAAGAATGCTTGAAACACCATATTCATGAAACGTTGGAATGTTGCAGGAGCATTTGTCAGACCAAATGGCATGACTCTAAAAGCATAACAACCCCAAGGAGTGATAAAGGTTGTTTTCAATTGATCCTCCAATGCAATCCCTATTTGAAAGTAACCTGAGTAACCATCGCACACAGTGTACTTCTCATGACCAGTTACCTCATTTAGTATCTCATCCTGGAATGGGAGGGGAAAGTGATCTCTTTTTGTTGCCTCATTGAGGGGACGATAATCCACACACACCCTCCACTTGCCATTTTTCTTAGGAGTGACAACAACAGGAGAGACCCACTCTGAATTCTCCACTGGATAAATGAAACCTGCTGCTAGAAGCTTTCTTACCTCCTTGAGTAGAGCCTGTTCCTTTATAACTCCTAGCCTTCATAGCTTCTGAGCTTTAGGTGTGGCCTCAGGCTTGAACTCAATCTTGTGTTGAACAACATCTACCCCACGCACGTCGGTGTAGTCTTTAGCAAAAAGCATAGGAAACTTCCTTAGCACACATTTGAACTCCTCTCTTTCATCCTTTGTAAGTGTTGTTGATAGCATACATTCCAGCATCCCTTCATCTTGAACACCTTCGTTCTCTTGAGCACCTACCTCCTCCAAGCCTTGACAAGAGGTCTCTTGGTTGCTTGGCTTAAACCTTACCCCCATGACTTCGATGGAAGACTCCTCTTCAGTAATGCTGTCGCTACTTTCTTCTTCTGAAGTGCTATCGGTCCAACCTTCTTCCGTCTCACTTTGAGACATGGAGCTCCTCTTGGCGTTGCTCCTTCATGTCAAAGACAACCTTCTTATGATTGTCATTCTTGCAAATTAATTTCCCACTCTCCCAATCCTACAAAGCTCGCATTTTCATTAGCCATGGTCTTCCTAGGATAAATGGATAACCACTTCCCTTGGTCGACATAACATAAAAATCCACCACTTTCTTAATGCCAAAGGCCTCTACAAAGACATTTTTACAAATGCCTACACACCTAGCCTTGCTATTGTTTGCCATCTTGACTTTGATTTCAGGTGTCTCCTGGATGTGCATGCTTAGTCTTTGCATGAGTCCCTCTTTCATGATGCAAATTTGTGCACCCCCATCCACTAGACCTTTCCTGACCAATCTTCCTTTGATGTAACAGTCTAGCATCGGTGTAATGTCCTCATTCATTTCAGCTTGTGCAATTTTTACAACAGGCACACTCTCTTTTACCTTTCTCCTAGTGCTAACTGCCCTTGTTAAATCCCTCCTAACTTGTGGACATAATGCAAGAAATTGAGGCCATGAAATATCAGGACCCTTATCTCTCATGTCTTCCAACAAGTTGTACGGAGCCATACCTTGTCCAAGAGAGAAGTCTTGGAGGTTGATACGACGTCGAGTCCTCTTGGTTTCCTTGGTTTCCTTTGCCTTCTTGCCTTGTCCATGGTCACTCTGTGATGTGACTCCTTCTTTCTCTTTACCTTTTCCTCGGCCACGCTTAATGCCATTGGCTTCCATGTCAACCTCATTTGAATTTGTCACCTCTACCACATGCACATTTGGATCTGGCAAAGGTGGAACTCCTTCTACCCCTTGTGGAGGTGGTCTTGGTCCATTTGGCCTTTGTAGAAGCCTTGGTTGTTGACCAGCTCCTTCTCCTGCATTCAGCACTGGGTAATTCAAGTTAGGTCTCCCTGGCTCTCCACGGGGCCAAGGACAATTATACATCCCATGTCCAGACTCTCCGTAATTCCAACATTGCAAGACTCTCCTAGTTCATGGCTCTCTCTCTTCTGACTTCTTTGCTTGTCCCTTTGGACCTACAGCTTGTGCAAGGTGAATTGACAGGCTGCTTAAAAATTCATTTAACTTCTCAATCACTTCAACCGTTACCTGAGGAAGCTCCCTAGATGTTGATGCTTGTGACTTACCTTTGGGTCTAAGACCTTCTATTGGAACCTCTCCCCTTAAGCACTTGAGTTTCCTATACTTCTCAGCAACCCTAGTTTCAACTGCATCAAAAGTAGCAGGTGCACCCGCCTCAACTTTTACCTTAAGGTCAGGAAAGAGTCCGGCTATGAACCTCTCCTTCTTTAAATATTCTGCACCATCACCAGGGTTAGCAACATTTCGTATCCATAGAGCCCAAAGACGTAGAAACTCTTGCTTGTACAAGTAGTAGTCATCTAAGTCTTTTTGCTTATGAGAAACAATGTCTTGCCATAGTTTTTGAGTGTTTTGGGGATCAAAGAAGTATCTCTTAAAACGATTCAAAACTTCTGTGTAATTCCCCTTAACTTCCTCAGGCAAAGAGTCAAACCAAGTACTAGCATCTTTCCTAAGGACCACCTCAAACATTTCTACACGTTCTTGATCGGTTACTATCCTCTTGATACGGCAAGACATCTTGAAATTTGCTAAAAATAATTCTACATCCTCTCCAGGCTCTCCAAAGAAAAGAGGATATCCAGACATTTGGCGTTGGCTCTCCATTATTATGAAAGATTACAACACGAGTTACAATAAGGGATACAATAGAGATTTAGAACCACTCGCCTGCAAATGAAGAAGTAAGAAAATACCACTCTAGGTTTTCTTCTTCAGCTATCCAAGCTTCAATGAGGTCTCGATTTGTTTGATCAAAACAAAAAGGTAGACTATTGATGAGCTCTAAGAAGGGTTGAAATTCTTCAAAGCTAAGGCGATAAACAGAAATCTCTACAACTTCATTTTTTGGATCCAAAAGAGCAACCACGTCCCAAGTGATAAATTTCACTTGCTCTACAATTCCCAACGCACAAGCGGTTTGTATAAAAACTAGATCTTCATGCTCGTCGAAGGCCGTGAGAAAGTAGCAATTGACTAGGAGCTCCTTTCTTTCGAGTTCCACACACTCGGAGTGAGGCAACCTTCTCACAATTTCATAAAGAACATCCTCATCAAGTCCAATCAAGTTTGCAAGATTTAAAGACTCCACTTGTGCTACAAAATTCCTGGACAAAAACTCCTTAGGATTATGGTTAAATCATTCAAAAGCATAAAGAGATTTACAATGTCTCTATGAACAAAGTGTCATAGAAAGTAGAGAAGGATGAGAATTTATACAAATTTGCAATCTTCTCTATGCTCTCTTTATTAAGACAAGCTCTGAATAGCTCCCTATCTCCTTTGTTGAAAGTGAAAGGAAGACTATTAATAAGACGCAAATGAGGGAAAAATTCACCAAATGTGAGTCTATGAAGCATGAACTATGGCCGCAAGTTTCCTGAAGAGTCTTCCTCAATGGTGAAATGCACTCGCCAAACGCCAAATTTCACTCTATTTACCAATCTTAGGGCACACACTAGTTGGATGAATGCGCGGTCTTCCTTAGTGTCCAACAACAAGAGGAAAATGGAATCCACGCGTAGGACCTTTCGTCTTAACTTCACCACCCTCTTGTTATGAGGGAGACGCCTTACTACTTGCTCCTGCAACTCAATTGGTAATAGAGCTAGATCTCTAAGGATTGAGCTTTCACTGCACACACATTCCCTGTTAGAACAATTGTTTCTTGTAACAACTTGGACAAAGAAAAAACAAACATACACACTATTTTGCCCGGCTGCACTTCATTTTAAAATAAAATGAACACATGTACATCAAAAGAAGTGTGGTAGTTGATGAGAGGTAGAATGACAGGGTTTAGTGATGCAAGAATTTCTCCTACTCTTTGGGCACCAAACATGAACACCATTTGTTGTTGCAAAATGAATCTTTCTACTAATTGCAACGTTTATTCTAATGTGTAGAGTAAAATGAAAGGGAAAAACCTCTATTCCTAGGCCATTATCCATGGCCTATGCATGTCCTAATGCTTAAAATAACACAAAAATATAGACGTCCAAGCTAATATCGTACCTAATGAGAGGCAAAATAAAAGGATTTACCGAAGTGTTTATCTCGGCTAACCTAAGAGGACCTAAAATCCTACGAATTACCCGTTGAAATTGCAACTTAGTACTAACAATTATGTGTATCTTTTGCCTTGCAATGGGAATGAAAGGATCATACAAACTCTCGTGATTCATGCAAACTACTTGACTATGCTAAAACTTGATCCTACACAAAAACATACACGAGTTGTTTTCCTCAGTGGGGGCACCAATTTGAAGCGGTCCGAGGCGGGCAACAAGAAGAGCAACCTCTAGACACCCTTCAAGGCTCCCGTGCTGCTCAATGGGACTGGGGCACAACACAACACAAACCAAAAAACCAAACCCCCAGCCAAATCCCAACTACACAAGCGACACCACCTAGTTTAAGAGCGAACTAGGATGCAAAAGAGGAGAATCGTTAGAGCAACCCACAAACAAGCAAGGAATTTACACTAACCCTAACACCAATGGAACACTCTCACACACTAAAACACGAGAGAGAGAGAGAGAGAGAGAGAGAGAGAGAGAGATGGTGCTCGGGCTGCTTTGAATTGTATCGTTAATGATCAAGCAAACATAAATATATATATGTAAGAAAGAGAGAGAAGGGGGAAGGGGGTGCTTGTTGCACTAATGCCTTCTTACAAATCTGTCATGACCAATCAAAGTGAGATTAGTATTTGTTCAACATAGCCTGAGTAAATTACACCACAACACATCACAAGAAAAAAGCCACCCCAATCAGTGTCTTAAGGCCAGGGGAGTCCTCTCCACCCTGTCGCCCTCTTACAGCATGTGGGATTTATGGCTAAATTGATAACAATACCCGGAAACAAGCTATCAAGAACTTAAATAAAACACCAAGACACTTACACATCATTATTGTCCATGACTTCACGTTGGAAGGGAGACAAGGTATCCATGCTTAGTCCAAATTCACCCTCCTTGATTCAGCAAATGTTGGGCTTACACTAGTAGGAGAAATGATAGATTTCCTACTCTCAATTGAATGATCACTCTCTCTTACAATGGCATAGAGTTCCCTTGCTAATCACCCCTAATACAACACATACATATGCCTAATGCCAATGAGATTCCACTCAAGAGCTCCTTCTCAAGAGGTTGAGCTTGGCTTCTCAAGCTATAGCATAGTGCTCTTTCTTCTCCCTCCCTTTTTGTGCTAGCTACACCCTCCTTTTATAGCAATTTTAAAGGCTAGGGTTACTCTTCTAACCATGGTTGGATTAGATTTTCAGCAATTTATCTAATTTCTTTTGCTTGGAATTATCAAGAAGTTGGTGGGGAAAGAGAGAGGAGAGAAATGGAGGTGATAGGACTTTTCATAGTGGGTTAGTGTTAGTAGAGTTAGTATTAATTTACAAATGGAATTGGATATTTACAATGGGAGTATCCATGTAGGATACAAATAAGGAAGAAAAACTCTTAAGAGGTAAGAAAAGGTGGATTTCTTACAAGGTTGATGCTCCAAGTGTCTTGAGTAGGGCCAATTTTGACGCTTGTTGACGGTCCATTAGCTTTGACGGTACATTTTTTCTCCACTCTTGACCTTCCTTGAGAGACAAGGTAATTGAAGCTGAGTAATCAACCACCATGATGTTGTCTTTTAAGAGAAGAGGCTGAATTTTGTGGTTTTTTTGATAGATATGGGTAATTTGGAGGAGGAAAAATGAGACTAGGTGGTCAATTTTGGAATGGAATTGTGTGTGGGAGGTATGAGTTCACCATGGTTTCTCTTATTCTTCAAGGTTGAGGAGAAGGTGAGTAGGGTGCAGAGAGGAGTGGTGAGAGAGGTCGGGATGATGAGTGGAGAAGTGTGTGAAAGAGGAAAATGATAAAGTGGAAGAGAGAGTGTGGCTGCATAGCATGGGAAAACTGGGGTCCACTAATAAAATCATAGCTCACAGCTCGTAGCTCAAAAAAATATGAAAAAATTTGAGGCAAAAGTTCAGCCCACGAGCTACAGCTTTTGTTTGTATCACCTTTTCAAATTCGGAGAGCAAGTGAACTTTAAAAATTCAGCAAAACCGACCGTTTTTTTCCACTGCACAAGGTCCTTGTGGGGTCCTTCTTTGGATGATTCTTTTGAATACCTCCAAGAGTGAGCCCTCCATAGTGCATGTATGCATGCCACCTACCCTTGACCTTATTTGGTAGGTCTATAATTGAAGATATTGTTGAGATCATTATATAAGTGAATAGTACAACTAAGAAAATCAAATATTGAGGGGTCTAAAAAATATGTACATGTCAAATATAAATAATATAAGTGGAAAAAATATAAAGGGGTCAAAAGAAATCTCTCTCATTATGAGGCTACCATAAAAAGATAAATATTTTTGGTGTTCTAATTTTTTGGAAAAAAAACAAAATAGATGTAGGAAGGGAAAAATCACAATAATGAAAAAATATACACATAAATAAAACTAGTTTTTTTGGATTTTTGTTGGGGTGGAGTTACACCAAATATAAGAGAAGCTTACATGAAAATATTTCTATATGGAATAAAGAGTATGAAAAATGGTAAGAAAAATTGTGGTAATGGTGAGGCAATGTACAGAGCATAAATAACACACACCTAGATAGAAATATTTAAATAAATACCAAAATAATTATGAAAAAATCTTTTATTTAGGCCCTATATACAAAGAAATATTTACATACGCATGGGCCATAATATACTTATATTTTTTATTTTTATTATTTTTTTGGCTCAACTAGCCCAATGACTAGCTATTGAGGGTTTTTTATTTCAGTAAGGAGATATGGGAAAAGTCCCCTAACTCACACGCACCTATATACAGTGAAAGGGTGAGGGTAACCACAGTGTTTGAGTGATTTGATAGGGTGAGATAACTCACTATGGCAATTACAGAGAGCCGAAAAACGGCTATCAACAGTTTAGCTCTGAATCCTGGCGCCTTATCCGAAAGTAGCTCCAGTGGCACCCCAAACTTGCAACATATTTCATCATACAAAAATTTTGCCACATCCTTTGCGGTGATCTACTTTACTGCTATAGCCTCTACCCATCTAGAGAGATAGTCCACTGCAGTCAAAATTTAGCTTTTGCCCTTGCTTGTGATAGGTAACGGGCCTATTGCATCATCCCCCACTTTTCAAACACATCAAACGCCATAATGGTTTTTCATAGCTCTGGCTTCAACACTCTCTTCCCAAATGCTTGACACCTATTGCAAGACCTACACCAATGGTGAACATCCTTGTGCAAACTAGGCCATACATACCCCTCTTGCAAGATCTTATGCAAGGTGATCTTGAGAGAAAAATGGTCGCCACATGCGCCTTCATGATTCTCTTCTAAGACTCTGTAAAGCTCCTCCCACCAAGTACATGTCTCAACACAAGATCAGCCCCTTTCATGTATAAGACATCACCAATCAATTTGTACCTGTATGCTCTACGCACAAAACCATACTTCTTAGACTTCGGAATGTCCTTTGGAATGATTCATGTTAACAAAAACTCCTCTTCTTGAGCCAAACTTTCTCAACCATGATAAAGAGGTAAATTGGTCCTCAACACAAATAGCTCCCCAATCATGCTTTGAGCTGCTTCATGTGCCTCTCCATTTAGAGCACGTTCAATGTGTCCGATACTCCATGCTTCAAACTTTTTTAACAGGCCTTTAATTCTAAAACACATTTCCTTCAATGAGGTGTTCTTGCTCTTCCACACACCCAACACTTGCTTCACAATTAACAAGGCATCACCTTTTATGCTCAACCTTCTAACCCCATGCTTCAAACTAATGTGTCATCCGGCTTCCAAAGTAGCATATTCAGCCTCATTGTTACTATGTGCATCCAATTTGAACCCTCTCTTGCATACTAGCTTCCCCTCTGGATCATAAAGTGCTATACCCCCTGAAGCCGTATCATGGCTCTTTCTGTATGAGCCATCAAAGAACAACACATGTGCATTGCTAATATGTGGCACTTCTTCAACTACCTTTCTGACCACCTCTTCCTTAACAAGAAGGGGATTCTCCTTGTAAGTCAACAAATCAGCTAAGGTAGCTCTTGTACTGTCTTCCACTAAAAAAGAGAACTCAAACTCTTGCAGCTCAATTACCCATTTCTTCACCACATTTGACATGTTAGTGCCATTAATTAACTATGGCAAAAAAGCATAACTCGTCAAGAAAACAAAAGGTCGTGGTAGCAAGTAATGACGAAATTGTCAACAAGCAAATATTACAATGGCCATCACTAGCTCTACTTTCGAGAACTTTCTCTCTGCTACCAGCTTCACTCGGCTTGCACAATACACTGGCCTCATATAATGGCTGCCCTTCCCCTTCTGCAATAGCATGGCTCCAATGGCATCATCCCCTACTGATGGATTTACATAAAAACTTTCTCTCAATCAGGAGCATGCATGGCTGACAACCCCCTTAACACCTCTTGAAACACTTCTTCACACTTGTCATCCCATTGCAATGGATCATGCTTTGCCACTTGTTGTAATGGATAAAGGAGTTGTGAAGACAACGGAATAAACCGTGCCATGTACTTCACTTTGTGTATAAAGGTTGCCAATTGCTTTGTACTCATAGGTGATGGAAGAAGAATAATAGTCTTAACCTTGTCTGGATCAGCCTCAATGCCATTTTCTGACACCATGTGGCCCAATAACTTCACCCTTGGCTGTGCTAGATGATATTTCTTGGGATTTAGTTGTCCTCCACATTCATCATATCGAGCCAATACCATCTGCAGCTTCTCATGGTGCTCAGCCCTACTACTGTAGACACAAAAGTCGTCCATAAAAGCTTTAACACAGGTACCAATATTGAACGGTGCCAATACCCAATTTTCTCTTTCTTGATAGAAAGATGGTCCATTTGACAATCCAAATGGCAATACTGTGTAGCAATAGCAGCCCCATGGCGTAATGAAAGTTGCCTTTGTGCAGTCTTTAAGAGAAATCTTCAATTGAAAATAGCCTGAAAAACCATCACGCACACTATACCTCTCATAACCTGCCACTGAATCCAACATTTGATCAATGAATGGAAGAGGATATGGGTTCTTCTTAGTGGTTGCGTTTAAGGGTTTAAAATCTACACAAATCCTCCACTTCCCATCCTTCTTTGGTCTGACTACTACTGGACTCACCCATTCTATGGTCTCCACTGGGACTATGAACCCTGCCTTCAATAACTTGTCCACCTCTTCCCGCAAGGCTTTCATTTGGTGTTGACCCATCCTTCTTAGCCTTTGCCGCACTAGCTTAGCACCTTCTTTCAGCTCTATATGCATCTCTTCTCCCTTGAACCCTCTAATCTCTTCATATGAAGTAATGAACAAATCAGGAAAACTAGCTAGCATGTGCAAATATATCTCCTTCTCCATAGCTGAGAGGTCTCCACTGATCATTTGTGTCATCAATTCCTGCTTCTTTGACAATTCAACCTTGGTTTGCATCAGCCCTTCAATCACTTCATAAAGACCTTCACTTTCATCTTCAACCTCATTTGCAAATGCAACTAAACCAGACTCCTGGATTTCTTTATCCATCAAAATAAATGCAACATCAGCATCCTCATCATTGTTGGTAGTGCTATCACTGTCCTCATCAGTCACTGTGGAATAGTCTTCATCACTAGACCCATCCTCATCTTTATAAAGCTCCTCCAACCGTTTCCTTGTGTCCATATTATAAAGCTTCTTGGCACCTGTCTTTCCATAGAGGCTAATCATACCACGTCTCCAATCTTGAACAGCTCCCACTGCACGTAACCATGGTCTGCCCAATATAATAGGATATGCTCCCAACCCCGTTGGCATCACATGAAAATCAACCACTATCTTTGCATCATACGCCTCCACTTCTAAGCTCTTTACAATACCCAAACATTTTACTTTTTGATGGTTTGCCAATCTGATCCGGAAGCCTGACACCCCAGTCACTGTAAGACCCATCTTCTCAACACGTGAGTGTGTTATGACACATATTTGGGCTCCACCATCCACATAACCTTGTCCCAGATGACACATATTTGGGCTCCACCATCCACATAACCTTGTCCCATATTTTTTCTTTTGTGCCACACATCTACTATTGGGCAAATGTCTGGTAGCTCATCCATCATCAATACCTTCACTGAACCTCTCTTTGGCTCTCTCTCCATTGGGTTAACCATCCTCTTCCACTATCACTTTAGCTTAGGCACCATCTCTATAAGCTGCCCAAAAGTGACATCTGCCTTCCTACTTGTCAGATCCTCCTTCAAGTCATAGCTTAAATTCCCATCCCCTAGTGGAAAATCTGAAACATGAAACTTGCGACGAGCCCTCCTTTTCCTCTTGGCCTTGACATCCTCGTCTTCATGACTCTTTCCCTTCTTCTTACTAGGTCCTGGGCACTTCTTCCTTCCTTGTCCTCTGTGGTCCTTTTCCCAATAGGCATCACTGATGTATCCTCTAAATTTTATGCCTTCTCCAAAGTGACTACACTTATCACTTTTGTCTTTCCCTTTTCCTCCTAGGTTAATACACTGGTTCCTTCCTCTCCTTTAATTTCAATGCCATAATCATTTGACCTAGCTAGCACATGTCTTGGCAATGGGTACATGTCTCCACCCATCCTTGGTGGCTTATCACATTGCGGGCTGATGTGACCCAACTCTCCGCAATTATAACATGTGGGCGTGTGCCTTCAGAACCTACCATTACTTTGTCCAACACCATTCCTAGGTCTTTCTTCACCTCCTGGCTGATTTGAAAACCGCCCTCGACCTCGATTATTTTCCACTTGACCTAACATGTTTAGGCTGAGATTCTTCATTAAATCTACCACTTGCCTCATGTCTTGCCTTAACCCATCATCTTGCACTGTTGTAGTGACCACTGCTGGCATAACCTGAGGAGTAACAGAAACCACTGGTTCATGATGAACCCCTAGCATGCGACCTTGCAAAGAATCCAGAGGCTGAAATTCAGACCTCATGGGCAAAGACTCTACTCCTAGCTGGCTCATTTTCCTCAGCTTCCACTCTTTGTTCCTTGCCACCTCCAATGCATCTTCGTATGTCCTAGGATTCTTTAGCTCCACTCTCCAACGTATATTCTCCCAAAGACCAGCCAAGAATCTGTCCTTCTTCATCATGTCAGGCGGAGGTACTTCTGGTGCTAAGGCCTTGCACATCCGCTTCCATGCCAATGAGAACTTACGTATGTACGCATCTACTGGCTCACCTTCCTTTTGCACCAAACCCTGTACTTCTTGCCACACTTTGTCAGGATCTTCTGTCTTCACAAACTCCACTTCCAATCCATGTCTTAGATTGTCCCAACTCAACCTTATGGGTGGATCAGCCATACGCAACTCCTCTTCAAATGCTTTGGACCAAACTCGTGCATCACTCTTCAAACAAATTTGGAGAAGACGTAACATCTACGCCAGATCATGAATCTGGTTGCTAATACAGGCAACCTCCATCTTTTCCAAAAAGTCTTTTACATCTTCATCACTTCTTCCATGAAAATCCGGATAAGAGAAAGCCACGGCTACCCAAGTTACAATGCTTTGAGAACCCCTTCGAACACACGTGCAAGAACCCAAAACTTTTGATTGACTCAAATCCCAGAAACTTCAATGGAGCTCAACTTTAGATAAGGACAAACACATGCACATCAAATGAGTTTTCATAGTTAGTCATCGGAATTACAACAGGCAAAGGACATTCTAGGATCTCTCTTAATCTTCTTGGCCCGAACATAAAGACTATGCGCTGCTGGAAAAAAATCTTCCTGGACACATGAACATTTATATGGATTCTTTGAGTTAAATGAAAAGGAGTGAATTGAGGTCCATTTTGATCATCCATTAAAGCCAACCATGAAGCTCCCAAGAAGACACACCTGACTTATCCTCTGATTTTGCCAAAATTTCAGCAGCATATAGCATAAATGGCTTAAAAGACCAAAAAACCAGCCATCATAACTTGGAAAAACTTTGACAGAGTTTCCCCATAAGTAGAGCAATGAGAACCCAAAATATAGCCTGTATATGTATGCATAAACTGCCAACAATAGAACCCAAGCATCAAGTAGGAATCACTAGTACATAGCCTATGGCGAGGTCACAAAAAGGGTGCTCCAGCTACTTGTATCATCGAAAGAATCTCTACATTTGAGAATCCCCCAGCTCAATAAAACCTCACGCTATCGACCCTCACACGAAGGCTTATGCAAATCTCGTATAGGCAAGTCTCAGAAATGACTATCTTCCAGACCAAGTCTCAGAAATGGCTGGGAGTGCCAAATAAAACCAAATATGGCTCGACAAAGGCGTACAATGGCAGTTTCCACAAGTAACGTACAATCCAGCAGACAATGCGCTCAAATAGGCGCCAAATGATGGATACTCACAACAACTGCAAGTGACACCACTGATAGTTTATCACTGTACTCTAGCTACCTGTACCTGTGTGAATCACCTGTACATGTCCCTGTAACCTGTAATCGGCAACCTGTAATCCCGAATCTTAAAGCTCGAAGCTCGAAGCAGAAGGTTCTTGAAGAAGATACTCCGTGGGGACGCCAAAAGAATGTGAGCGGGATGGAAACACACAGAACGCCTCTATAATGACCCGACACACACTCTTGGGATGATATACACACACACTATGGGACATCACTCGGCTTACACAACCCACCTGGCCGAGACAGGGAACACACCTATGGAGTGAGAGGAGAGATACTACCCATTTGCCCACTCCACACAGAGACACACACACACACACACACACCCAAAAAAATCAGCTCAAAAGAGAATAATTTCTGATGTTTAAATACAATTGAGCTTGGGCCAACATCAATGGGGCAAATAGCTCACACAATATGGGTAAAGTATGCCAGATACAATCACAAATAGGAGCAGAAGCTTCGCTCATAGGAGAAACTTACACGGCCAAAACAACAGAAAAATAGTGAGGAATTTGGAAAAATGGACAGAGCCATCGCGTCCGGAACGGCTCAAAACCCCAGTCTACAATGTCAAAGTGCTCAAATCCGACCTCAGATGAGCAGTTTATGGCCAAAATAGGCTCCAAAAACAGCAAAAACAAAGTTGCGGCTGTTCCTCCTCTTCTCTCCACATTTTTTCTGGTCTTCTCTCAGTTTTTTCAGTTCCCACACTTAGCTTTATTAATTGGGCAACCTTGGCCTTTTAGTTGACCTCAAACAGACCCCGAACATGCCAAAAATTGAACTCGTAGTGCATAGTTGTCACCTTTTTTCATCATCCGCACACCTGGCACTCAGCTTTTTTCAATAATTCATCCCACAACCACGTGAAGTGGCCCCAAAAGATGGTCCTCATGATGACCTTTTTGCATAATTATCACAAGAAAATATCCACGTTGTGTCCGTTTCGACGTCCTGACGCCACTAGATGCCATCTGACGCACCTGCTTACCTCATGTCGTCGGCCCGCGGATAGCTTCCTCGAGAATTTTTATGCACTACCAACTCCTCATTATTATAGAAAAAACACACTGGTACTCGTAATAGTGAAAATCGATGCACTATGTACATGTTGTCCTACTTGTACACATGTGGGCCCCACGTAACCACCTGGCTCTGGAAAATGGGCAATCCTTTATTCGATGCACCATGCATGTGTATGTACATATTGGCAATCCCTTGCTCCAGAAAACTCCTGACAGCGTGTGTGGTGGTATGGGCTTGTTTATATTTCAATGCAAAAGAGGGAAGAGACAGTGGCATTCTCCCTATTGTTTGAACTTTCAATTCAAAAGAGGGAAGAGATGAATGGGAAGGCATTTAAGCACCCGGGGTCCTACAACATCATTGACATAGTGCAAAGTGAATTAGCTTATTCGATGAACCACCACAAGCAACAACAGCAAGCCATAAATGTAACCATTTGTTATCTTTATTAACTCCTAGCAATTGCAACAAGCTTCATACACCTAAAATCAACTTGCAATTATGACTTGGTTGTGCTCTAGCGCAGTTGAGCCTTTCATGAGTACAAATTACATAGCAACATAATCGTCCGTAGTCTTCAAACTAACCATATTTAATTCATATATTGTGGGAGCTCAGCTCATGCTATGCTATAGCCAAAAATAGCAAATACATGTAGCCAAAAGTTCACTTAAAATCCTGAATTTGCATTGCCAAAGACACACCATCGTTACTGTTGTAACTAGCCATAATTTCATTTACTATAGGAAAAAGACATGGTGGTAAGGATGAAGCTTGTTGCCATATGGGCAGCTGAGCAGGCCTCAGAGCATGGGCAATCAAGCTATAAGGAGTACACCAAAGCGCGTTGAGAGGAGTAACCTCCTTGGGAGCTTGCAATCTAAAAGCTAAGGGCCAATGCTGATTAAATGTTTGCAGACTAACAGTATCAAACATGCCATCATTGCAATGGCATTTGCAAACAGTTAGGGTGCGACAGAAACCATCAAGTGGCTAACCTATTGAAGTTGATCCAACTTGCCACCCCAATGTTGCACTATAATTCCTTACGCAAGAAAGTATTTACGCAGTAATGAAGTTGAAGCTGAGCGAGAAGGTGGCTCCAGAAGGATCACTTTAAATGCCGAGTATGTTCAAGCTCGAAACCAAATCCCTAGTCCAGATCATTCGTTGTTTGAAGGCTACAAACATTGGTTTCAAGGAAGAAAGTTGAGCAAGGTGCAGAGCCGAAGAGCTATCTCTATAAGTGGTAGAGGTGAGGCAAATGAATCAGATTGTGATTGCAGCCTTCCTAGTACTCATGCATCACCAATGGAAGGAGCATTTCATTGTAAGGAGTACTACGAAAGGTGAAGGGGTGGATCCTACCAAGGCGGCACGTCTGGGAGAGGAATACCAAGGGAAGGAAGCCTCAGCGAGTAGCACAGATACTGTGGAGGAGAAGAAGGGGACGGAGGTTGTTGCTGCTGCTGCAGGACGCAGGGAAGTGGGCAGAGAGAGAGAGAGAGAGAGAGAGAGAGAGAGACTCAGAGACAGATAGAGAGAGAGTGTGTCATGCTATTTTGCATGCATCAAACAAGGGGTGGCGAGGGAAAAACAAAAGAAGGCTCAGACGACTGGTGGTTGGTCGAGGGTCCGAGAGCCAGAGATGGTAAGTGGGTTTGGTGCACAACCAGTTTCGGAGTTGAGCTCACGTTACCCAAAAAAGGTGGGTGCCCTCTGTCGAGTTGGTGAGATTGGTGCATGGCACCTCTAGAAGTCGCAGCTATGGTTTGACGACAAGAGGAGGTGCTGGGCGGCTCTAATAGGAGAGAGGGTGATGTTGACAAAAAAAAAGGCTAGATTTCTGCAGTCATGGTGGGTGGCACGTAGATGAAACTATAGGTGGCCGCCCCTTTTTTTTGTTTTGAAAATCTGCATGGTAGCTGGGTGGTGCGCAGCCAGTTCTTGGAATCCGTCAATTGACGAGAGGGAGAGAGAGAGAAAATGTTGGATGTTTGCATGATAACGAGAGGGAGAGAGATTCTATCTCATGGTAGTTGTGGGTTGAGTGGCTGGGGGTGACCAATTGGCTGCATGGAGTGCCCACCACGGAGAGTGTAACTACCCAAGTAATATCTACTGGCATGCGCTGCATGGGTGAGAGCTAGGCACCTTGTCTGCCAATCTGCAACACCTAACAAAGAGAATGTGTCATTGTTGTAGTGGAGTCATAGCTTACATGGCAGTGGCATTCACTCGTTGTATGGTGTTTGTTGATGTAGAGGGTTCTGATTGTTGTGGCGAGGTCTGCTGACACACGGGTAGCGGTTGTTCTACTCAAGGCATGCTTTAATCCATTTATTATTATGTTCAATTAATATAATTACACTAACAATCACTATATTATGGCAATAAAGAAAGGACTTTGTTTAATTTTAAAAATACACTAATTATATCATACAATCAACATTAATCACTACAAAGTGAAGCAGTTAATGGAATCTACAAACACAAGAAAGAAAAATACTTAGCTTTTGCTTATCGATCATACTCATTAGTCTTGGAGCGTAGCCTAAGCTCTGATACCACTGCTACAAGCAGATGCGTGGAGTACCCTACAAAATACCTGAAATAGCATACTAGAAACCATAAACAGACTAATCGACATACCTGACAACCACATAGACGTATAATCGCGAGATACACGAACAGAGAGAGAGAGGGTGCGAGAGAGAGAAAGAGTACATGCGCAGGCGCACCTCCTAGAGAAGAGTGCTATGTCTCGCATGGCAAGAGAGAAGAGAGGAGAGAATAATAGACACGAGCATTGGGTGCAATCTCCCCCCGTGCAAGAGTGACCATTTCCTTCTTGCACGTATTTGTTTTATAGATTTCTTAAATGGTAAAAAATGAGTACAAACTGGCCAGCCGGTCATAAATGGCCAAAGCTCATAAAAGAGCACTTGAATAAATATTCATAAAATGTAATATCATTTTGCAATGGCCTAGCTCGGTCAAGCATTTTCCACCTGTCAGCTGCAATAAATAGTAAAATATCAATTCCATAACACTGAAAGGATTCCAAATACTAGCAGGTCGTCAGAAATCATCACAACCATACCAATTTAGGCACCACACCATTTCGATGCCCAACATTGGGTGTTTAGGCCAAGCCAAGGCAAGATCCCCGATGCATTAGCCATGTAGGCCGTTCAATTCCCGATGCACTAATCGTATAGATCAGCCTAACAAAAAAGAAGAAGATCTAAACAACAACCTCAATCCAGCAAAGCCCCAGGTCATCGACCCTTTCATCTAAGGCAAAATGATTTAGGTGATCCTAATCTTGTAGCGATGTTGTCATGAGAAACATAACACGAGTCTAATCAAAATAGCATTTTGCATATGCATAAACAATCCTTTCCAAGCAATCAGACTGTATAGAGTCTATACCCTTACACGTCCATCATAAAATCATCAAACCACTTCATAATTCAACCCAACAAAGTAACCCATAAACCAATATCATCACATGGGTGAGCTCTCCACCCAACTCAGGGTGATGCACATCCAACCTACCAAACCGCTTTAGCACATAACATGGCTGCAAAACTTTCGGTAGCACAGCCATAACCAAAAAAATGATCCAAGAGCCACACCCGCTTCCACCATCAAAAATCACAACCATAATCCATGAGGGATCTCAACCCTTTACCATAGACCATATTCATTATTGAACCAACTCCCACACTCGAAGTCTGACCATACACACTGCAACCAAACCAATTCAACATACATGGCCCTTAAAGAATGAACTTTTTATGTGTAAAATAAGTCTAACCAATGATTAAACATAACTTAAAAATCTCATTTTTATAATTTTTAACCATGCATAAGTGGTATACTATGACCGCATCTCACCCTCCTAGCACATAGAGCTAGTTTTGACCTAGAAGGGTGGAAAGTAGTATATGCATGCACATGAGACATTCACATCTATACATGGGATTCCATACATCATATGAAATCATTACATCAACCCAATCATGATGCAAAATAGCCTCACCACTTTGATGAAGCATATGCCATAACTTTACATAAATGCAAAAAACAACTTTTTCCTATCTTTAGATGCATGCATGACATGCAAAAGGAAGTATTTTACCTCAAACTAATGCATCAAGCTCAGCCCCATAACATAGGCTAACACCTTATCACATCACTTTGTCCATATGAGATTTATGTGAACAACCATGACAAAAAGAAAGCCACCTTATCCATATTCGCATGTACGGTTCAAGTTCACTAACCATATACCTCCATATAAGTTTATGGACATAGAACACTCGAAATCAACTCATCAGAATAAACTATAAGACATATATGAACCATTCATCAAACTCACGACTCTATATGGTACCCTCCTTGGTAGCACCCCTACACACATAGGCAACTTCATACAAGGATCAGTTAATAGCTCGCACTCACAAAGTGATATCCATGATCTAAATACATTTATCAAAAATTTTAATCAAGGTTTTTATATTTTTAAGTGGGTTTCTTCATCCGATGATCTATATAAGGGTTCTCCAAGGAGCCTGGGGTCCAAAATATGGACTATGCAGTGGACAACAAGCTGCATTTTGGCCATAACTCTTTACTTGTGTGGAATTTTCACATGACACACAAAAAAGAAAATGTTTTAAATGATGTTTCTATTCTTTGGTTCATAGGGTTTGACCTGATTCATAGCGGTTTGGGAGATATGATCAAAACAGTGTCCCTATCACCTTCGTGACGTGAAACAAGAAGTGTTTTTTATGCACCTACGTGATCATAAACACACTGTATACATATATCAGCATGCTAAACATCATTAAACAAGCATGAAAAATCCTTGTATACATCCGACAAGCCCATACATGCCTATGTATACAAAAAAGAAACCACTGAGAGGATAGTTACTCAGAAACGAAGTAGAAAGAGAAAGAGATGATGGCTATGGAGTTTAGAGCTTCTTATCGTCATTGAGAAGTGATTACTAGTGGTTGTAATTCTTCTTGCTTTGCTGCAAGAGAGCAATGATGAGAGCTACATAGAGGTTTTCACCACGAAGTCGATGAAGAGTATGTACACCCTGAAAAGGGAAGAGTATGATAAGCAAGTAGAGAGAGTGTGTTCTTTCTTTCTTTCTTCTTCTTCCCATGAATGAGAGAGAAGCTCTTATGGAGATGGTGGTGGAGAGCTTTCACCACTTTGTATAATACGTACATATTGCCTTGCGATAGTAGACATAATTGTCGGCAATGAAAACTGAGTAGAGAAGCTCCTTTTATGCTAACTCTACGAGTCTGGAGTCTACCCCAGGCAGCTACTAGTGCCCCCCACTTTGGCTAGATATAGCTCCAAAAGACTCCAGTCTTTTCTAAAAACAAGGATTTTGCTTTTTGCAGTCAACTTTGGCCTTACTCTCCAATTTCTTATGTAATAAAAACAGTATCACAACAACTAATGCGATCATAACTGAACTAGGTTACACCGTGATGCTCTGGCACAATTGGGAATTTCTTGTACTGCCCTACATACTTACGGTGCTGCCTTTTACAAGAATAATTCCTATAAAAAACTCTTTTAATCTCGTTTCTTCATCGTATGGCCGCTTTCATACTCAACAGTGACTAAAGATAATATTTTTAGGTTTAGGTCATCCTAAAAAGCACATTGCTTGTGAAAAATGAACCATGGGTTCCCCTTGTCCGCCTGAACAAGAAAGCGGGCTCACTTTTCATCAAAAATCATTGAAAATCATGAAAGGCTAAAAATAGCGTGAAAAGCGCTCGAAAAGCCATTTTTTAACAAAATTGAATCGTAGCATTCCCGGGACTCATGATTAAGGTTTCAGCCCTGCTTTTACAAAAAAGCATCGAGAATCACAAAAGGTAATAAAAAGCTAAATAAACCAAAATTTTTCAAAATTGATTCAAACATTCATCTAACCTACCAAAACATGAAAACGACCTTGCTTTTCATTTTAAAACGTTACAATACTATCGAACAAGAATTATGGACCAAAAATTCAAGAAGTGGACATCCAAATCTATTTCGTTTTTTAAAGGGACTCAAAAATTGGGGATCTTATATTTTTGTTGCTACAATAGCTCCACAAACAACTTGTCCACCTGGCAAAGACCACACAAAAGCATTTTTCTATTATTCCTAACAAAATTTAATACATTTGGATATCTTCATGATGGACTATAGTGAGAGATCTAGTGGCATCAAGTCCTTATGCATGTCCTATGTAGCCTCAAGTACATTGTACAACAATCATAGCAAGGGGGTGTGGGCTAGTAAAAGGGAGAGTGCTTGTATGGAGGAGGCACCCTATATATGTTCTCTACAGCACTAGTAGTTTGTTGGGGTGTTGAGTCAACCACCTATACTTTTCTAAACGACACAAGAGAAAGTCAAATATAGAAAATAAGATAGAATATGAACATCACAAATGGCATAGCTTGGCACAATAGCCCATAAAAAACCCTTATATTAATATTGTACGTGAGCACTCTAGATATAGAGCACCAAAAAGATACAAATTAACAAGAACCTCGAGCTTCTTGTATCATGGATTCTGGGGGGGTTGGTTTTAGTACTTATTTGGGTTGCTCAACTAGCCATCCTCCTATAGCTATCTCTTCCTCATCTTTGTAGCAAGAACCTATTGTGTTTCCTCAATGTCAAGTATCAAACCTTGCCCTCTCATATCTCAATTCACCTTGTGAAATTTTACATATTTGGCATTCTTGGCATTCTTACCTCATCATTTTCCAAAGTCTCAATCGTTCTAAAAGTGGAGCACGGTGTTCAATGAACTATTATCAACAATGTCCCAAATCACTATCTCTCACTTCTCCTCATCACCCCATGCTAGTAATTTAGTGCAACATTTAACCACATAAACTTGTGAACACTAGTAAGGTGGCATCACGAGCAATTATAGAGGGTTACTTGTGTGGCTTGTAGAAGCATATGTCAAATCAAGAATGTCTATATTATTAAAACAATGGCATCAACGAGAGGAGTGGCATTAATAGAAACAACCCTAATCACATTCTCTCCTTCTCTTTAGCACCCCCTTCTACCAATTCAATACTCTGTTAAACCTTGTAAACATGATGTGAAGATTCATGAGGTGCAAGGTGAGATTATAGAGGGTTACTTGTAAGACCCGTAGAAAGAGGTGTCACATTAGGAATGCATGCCTACCTCTTTCTTAGTGTTATTCTAACCCTCACGAAGATCAAAAATTTTGAGGGATTTTTGTTCGATTATAAAAATAAAAGGTGACCCTTGAAAATTAAAATTTTCATATGAAATAATCTTTTTCTAATTTTCATCAACTCCCCACATGCCTTGAGAACAAATGCCTAAAAGGTTTTGATGGTTTTTTATTTTTTATCAACTCCCCACATGCCTGAGAACAACTCCCTAAAATGTTTTGATGAGGTTTTCTTGGTTCATGAGTATAAGAATTTACACAAAAGTTGCTTATTGCCATAGAAGTGGCTTCTGTTCTCACAACCCTGGTGGTCCACAAAGATTACAACCAATATGAATTTTAGATTGGGAAATTATACACCCAAAAGAGATGTGTGAACACTAATAGTAAACCTCCAATGAAAGCATAGGTAAGTGCATCTTGAGAGGAGCCCTTGTGTTGAATCCAAGGAAAACAATCACGAGCTTCCTAGCCTTGACTATTGCATAGAGTAGGAGGAAAAGTGAGGAGCCTTGATCCACATCCAATGAAAATAGCTCAAATATTCATGGTATTCCCTTTTAGATGGGCATTTCTTGCAATCATATAGCCCAAGTAATGAAATCCAACCAAAAACAAATCTCATATGAGCCTCTTGGTGCTTCAATATTTTGGACCACTAACTATGAAGAGCACCATTCATTCGCCTTCTAGTCCTCCAAAAACACCGTGTTGGGCTTTACCTTGTCAATGCTCAGGTACAAGGAACACCTCAAAGAAGCAATTAAAAACCCTTATATTATTTGGACAACAAGCCTCGTCAGCTAGCAACATCTTAGAAGTTGACAACTATATCAAACAACTCATCATCCTTGCTAGAGATGTGATGCATCGGGAGGGATTGCGTACATACTTGACGAATAGAGGCAAGGGTGGTGGTAGAGGGGAGCACCCACAAATGAGAAGAACTACCTCTACACTTGTCACACCTCACTTATGGCATCTTGCTTCACCTATAGACTCAAAAGCTAGTTGCCATATTCCTACCACCCCAACCTTCCAGGAACCTTCCCTACCTACTTCATGTAGGATTCTAACACTAATAATCGTAGAGTGAGACAAGCCTTTTCTCCCTCCTATCACCGTAGTGCCAAATGTCTATTGTATGACTGGCCCCACTATGTTGCATGCAAATAGTCAAAGGTGTTACTAGAAGACTTAGTTTGCATTAGAAGGTGAAGACAATTGGCAACTTTTTTTACTTACATCATTAAAAGCTTGCACAAATGTTAAAAATGTAAAAAAATCTTCTAATATGGGCTTAATATTCCAACTATTGCTACATGGGATGATTGTATGACTACTTTTGTAATGCAAAACCCATGTTTCCATCAGACTCGATGAATGGAGTCTTACCAAACGGCGAGTGACCATTCTCAAGCAAAGAAAAAACCGAGCGACTTTCTCACAAACATCCCAAATATTCTTGTGCAAAATAGATAGTTGCCTCCCCAACTAGTGAGTCTAGTTTTGCTAAACAGGATTGATCAAAAAGTTCACTCCATGGTCGACTAGGAGAAAGAGTAGCTCTCAATGGATTTGATAATCGAGACCCAAAAACATGGGCAATTGAAGTCTGCGTTGTAGAGGTCCAAGGCAACTAATGAGAATGTATTCTTTGTCGGCGCAGACTGTTTCCAATAGGGGTTTGTTTTTTTGGGAAAATTACCAAAATACCCCTCTAATTTCTGGAAATTCCCAAAACACCCCCAATATTTGTCATAAATTTCCTTCAAATTTTCCAAAATACCCTTGGTTGTGAGATTAAATTTCTCCTAAGATAAAAAAATTTGTAGCTTTTCATAAGAAGACTCATTGCTTATCAATATAAAATGCTAAATCCAGAATTTGAGTTGATTATGTAGGCTTTGGAGATGAATATATTGCTTTATTATCTTTAGACATAATTCCCTATTTTGCGAAGTAATTGTACATACATACTTGCCTTTTTTTGCAAGGAAATTTGTGGCAAATTACATGCTAAGCATGCAAAAACGGATCTCAATAATAAAAAGGGAGTAAACATTTAAAAAATCTTGAACAATCCAACCAAAATAGATACAAGATTATTTTGGGCATTTTTGAAATTTTAGGGGTATTTTGGAAATTTCCACAAATTAGAGGGGTATTTTGGTAATTTTTCCTTTTTTTAAAAATGGCTTTGGGTGAGTAACCTGGCATGATTCTAAAAGTGTTTTATTAGTGGGAATCAGATAAGATCACTTCTATTAAGTTAAAGTGAAATTGGGAAGGTTGACCAAGTGGCATGTGAGTAGGGTAAAGGGGCCAATATAAGGCCACTTAAAACATGGGGACCAATAGAGGGACGTCCAATTTGAAAGATATGGATTAAATGATAGGATTGACAATTTTCAATGAAATTGATATAGAAAGATAGATCATATCAAGTGCTTGCCATTCCCAATGCCATCCCAATCATAATTCCCATCTATTTAGGTAATATTTTCCATTTAATTTAAAGGTGGCCTTGTTTTGGACCCAAGTCCGTCGTTGGCCCCTCTCCCCTGGTGCATGTTGAAAATTCAAAATAGCGCCGGCGCAGGCTTTTTGCAGTAGTTTTTTTTCAGTTTGAGAGAGAGAGAGAGAGAGAGAGAGAGAGAGATCTCAAATGAGTTGCAACTACTAGAACAAGATCTCACAAAAAATCAACCCGTGCATATTTGCAAGCATACAACTGGCAAGTATTTTGACTCTCTATGTGTCACAACAACAACAACAACAACAACAACAACAACAACAACAACAACAACAACAACAACAACAACAACAACAACAACAACAACAACAACAACAACACACGGACACAAATACGGGCATAGGCGATCTTCTTCGATTGCTCGTTCTCTCTCTCTCTCTCTCTCTCTCTCTCTCTCTCTCTCTCTCAGGGCCATGCATCGTCGATCACTTGAGCCTTTTCCCTAAGGCTCTCTCTCTTCTATTTTCAGTAGAGTATTGATCCTGAGTGTTGCATTCCATTGCTGGCGCAACTCTAAATGTTGACCTAGTCACTTAGAGCTATTGTGTTGGCAAAGGTACTCCACTTGACTCGCATGGAGTGACTCTGTGTGTGTTGCATTCAATTGCTAGCGTAGCTCTACATGTTGCTCAAGTTAATGGGTACTCGCCTTCGCCCGATTTGCCTTGGCGGATAAGGTCGGGAACTACCAGGGCGGTGATATAAGCGGTAGCCGAGGTGGTCCAGAACTGGCTCGAACGAGCCGCGCATGAAGGGGAGGCCCTCTCTCTCAACTCTCCCTCTCTTGCAAAAGCTTAAAAAAACCCTGATGGAAACAGTTGTGCAAGAGAGAGAGAGTTTCCACCTCCATGGCAAGGTTTGAGAAAAGCATTTTACATGGGCTCAAAAAGACTCTTCATCAACACTTCCTTCCACCAAAAACTGAAGTTTAGTGTATATCTAACCTTGCTCTCGTCTCTACACAAATCTTGTCGCGCTGCTGCTATCGGCAAAGCCCTTTTTACGCAAGCGCTATTTTTATTATAAAGCAACGCTATCTTTCTCACAAAGCATCAGAGTATCTTAAAATAGCCTTAAAAAAAGCGTAAAAAATGTATACAACATTTCACAGGCACCAGAGGCACCAGGTGCAAGCAAGCAAGCAGTACCAACAATAGACTTCCCTTTGAGGAGGCAGCAAATGAACACCGAGCATTTGGCTCAATTTTTATTTTTTTGAGGTAATCCAAATTTTAAAATTTCAAAAGAGATGGCAGAATCGCTGGATGCAGCCTTGCAGCGGCGGGGGTTGCAGGTGTGCTCGCTGCCCACAAAGGGGCGCTGTTTGTTTGCTGCCAAACACTTTTCTCCTGGTGCTCTTCGACTCTCTCTTGACAGTTCTGAATTTTTGTTTGTGTGTGTGTGTGTGTGTGTGTGTGTGAGAGAGAGAGAGAGAGAGAGAGAGAGAGAGAGAGAGAGAGTTTTCTGCAAAGGGCCAAAATGACCTAAACTCACAACGATATGTGTCGTGACACAAGGACCATGCAGAAGACACGTGCAGAGAAAAGTTGGTAGAGACATGAAAGAGGATTGATGATGCTTTATATCCTCCCATATTTGTGGTGTCAACATGTGGACCTTAGGGATGTAGATGAAGAAGTCTATGAGCTTTCTCTGTATGATATGGGCGCTCTGTGTGCTGGTCTTCTTAACCTCAAGAATGCTTCTATGTACCTCCGCAGAAAGAGCTTTAGAGAGAGTGACTGAGATTCCTTTCTAAAGAGACAATGGAAGTGGCCCTGGATCTCATAGTTGGCAAGTCTTCCGCCTATGTAAAGCTCGTACGTTTTTGGCTTCACAAATCTGACATATTTTCTCTTTGGGGGGTACACACGTATTTGATAGTCTATCTCTAGCTGCTGTGAGTATCTATGTATCTCATTCATATAATGCATCCATCATGTGCATCACGGAAAGATGATATTGGTCAAAGCTACCTTTGTCGTCAGTGCTTATGAAGTTTTCAATTGTTGTCTTTGACCTCTAAGAGTGGAAGACGGAAAATCAAGAGAAATCGAGATTGGGTAGTTTGCCTATGCCAAACCCTTGAAGCTAGTACCAAGATACCATCTACATGGCAACAAGAGGTGTCCCCCTCCATAGTTGGTCGCTGTTGGGAGGGCTCTAGGATGAACTACGCTACAGGTGATGGGGAGCTCTTGTAGTCTGTGGCTCCAATGTCTAGGACCATCCTCGGCAAGGTATGTATATGGTTAGTGCTCCCCCCCCCCCCCCCCCCCCCCCCCCCCCCCCCCCCCCCCCCACCCCACCCCCACCCCTCCTCCCCCAACGCATAGAGTGAGTGTGAATCTGCCTTGGAGTCCTGTGTTGTAGCCTGCGTGGTTCCACCAGTAGGGCTGTTTGCTTCCTGCCTCTCAACCAGTTCCCAACCAAGCTGAGGGTGTTGCAACTCTTCCTAATTTCCCTAATTTGCTGCTTGTTCTACTGTTTTAGGCTAGCTTGGGTGGCACTTTCCCTGAACACATGCCATGGTACGCTCCGTCTTCAATACAGCTGGCTTTTTCCCTTGCCACTTTGTTTGCTGCTGGGATGTCCATAGTATGAGGTTGTGGCGATGGCCTCATCCGTGCAGTGTAGCAGACACCACTTGGAGGGGCTCTCGGGTCCTGCTTTAGTCGGGCCTGCAACAAACCTTGCAAGCAATGGGCCCTACATTGAGTCGCATTTGTGGGTCTTCGTGGAGGTGTAGGAGTTACTCAACCTGGCGAATCTCCGGTATAGGCTCCAAAGGTTGTTATCAGAGCCTCCTTCACTGTCTTCTTGGAGTTCTCTCCATGCTATGGTCCTTAGGTGCCACCTTCAGCAAGTGGATTGATTTCTATCCTGGGTGATAGCACCTTGTCAGCTCCAGTGTAGTGCTTTGTTGCTCATCTTGTGGCATCCTCGTGCAATTCTTGGTGATGTCAATTCTCCCTCATCTTCGTCAGATTGCTCTCTGTTGTGTTTATTCATTGCCTTTTGCTGCCTGATCGTACCACTGACGAGTTGGCGGTCAGATCATACAAGCTGGCTGTCAATGCCTGACTTTCGAGCTCTTGCCATTGCAGACGTTCCCTGTCCTCTTCACTCTTGGTGGATTTTGGTGGTTTAGGTTTTTGATATATAGTAGCAGAGTATGCTTTTGATGGAAGGGCCTATCTTTCGGAGGTTGCTGTCATCCTCTCTCCACTTGGTTTGCAAGGGCACTTTTTACTCTCTTTACGAGAGTTTTTTGACCCTAGCTTTGAGTTTCCTACAATTTGGCTTGTGTGTAGTTTTTATAGTTTCTAGATTGTCACCTTCGGGCATGCTTTGTAATTAGTGATGTATTTGCCCTCACAATCAACACCATGTGGGCGTTCTGAAGGATTTTTCAAGTAATAGAAATCAGCCTCTTTCTTTGCAAAAAAAAGGGGGAGAGAGAGAGAGAGAAATGAAATGAAATGTTATATTAACGTCTTCAAAAGGCCAAAGTGACCTATGAGACCAAAAAGGTACAATGTGGTGGATCTGATACCAAGTCAGAGTAACAAAATGACAAAACAAATATACTATGGAATCTTGGACTGCTAGGTGTGAACGAGGCAGAGCAGCTAGCTGGGGTAGCTAAATCACAAGAGATCCAGCATCGGTCGATGGCAGATCTCATGACCGATGCTGGATCTCATCAATCTCCTCCATGGTCAGTAATCTGACCGGGCGTCGTGCATGTCGGGCCAAAGTGATCCGAATCCTCTGATGCAGCCTCCGTCGGTGCTGTGTAGTCCTCCGCAGTCGTGGGCGTCTGGATCTCCCCATCTCGGTCGCCCTGTCCATCAGTGTGCCTCTGGTGTGAGGCGACGAGCTCTGTTGTGGTAGTAGCTCCTTCGGGTGTCCAATGTCTGCTCTAAAGAAGTCTGTGATGTGTCTCTGAGACTGGCTAGCCTCTCCTCTCATCAGGCTCTCTCTGTGTCGGCGCAGCTCGAGTAGAAACAAACCCAAGCATCTCTGATCCTCGTATTGCATGACTCTGGAGAGTGGTCCAAAGCCCTCTCTAAACAAGCAGTGGAAGCGGCCTCGTATCTCGTAGTAGACGGGGCAGTGGCATGTGTAGTGCAACTCTGTCTCTGGCTCCATGCCACACAGGGGGCATGTCCTGGCCTCTACTGGTACTCCACTATATTTCCCAGTCTCGATCCGCAGCTGGTGTGAAGATGTGCGTATCTAGCCAATAGCACATCGTATCCCATGAGACAAGTGAGTGTCCATGTATATGGGCCTCGTCACAAAACCGTCCTCTGTAAGTTGGAGAAGATGCTCTTTGTAGAAAGCCATCTTCGTGCCCAGCTCCTGTGCTGGTTGTATCCATGTCTTCCTGATGTCTAGCTGAGCCAGTGTCACGTGACACATCCCAACCTTATGTGTCCGTGGACAAGCTACACCACAGCAGGGTTCAGTCAGTTCAGTCAAGTCTAGATTAGCAGTGATCTGGCACTTTTGTGAGTCTATTCGTAGACTGTGCATGCCTAGTCACTTAGCATAGATACATATCCTTCGGTTGCACACATCATGATCATCGGAATTCCCATCAGAATCCATTAGCATCCGTTAGGGGAATTTTCCAGTGCATTTAGCCTATTTTCCTATTTTTGGTTATTTTCACTTATTATTTTCAAGTGACTTTCCAACAAAAGTAGGTAGGGCAATTTTGCTAAGTTAATATATAAGCAAACCCAAGTTAGCACTTTTTGGTAGAAGAGGCAGCAGCTTCCTGCTCAACAGGCAACTTCTCAGCAGTACCTCCCCTCTACATCAGATCCATTGCCATCACCACCCTCCCATGGCGTTTTTCTCCCTACAGCCAGCCATCGCCATAAGCCTCCAGTTCTTGGCGCTTTTCCCGTGACAGGCTCAGCCCAGCCATTAGCGTTTTCACTAACTCTAGGCAGCCAGCATTGATCAGCGTTTTGTAGCAGATTATCATCCCATGCATCAAAGACTTCAGCGTTTTTGCTTGCAACACCAAACCAGCAGTAGCGTTTTTGGCAAGATGCAGATTCAGCCAGCGTTTTGACTTTTAGCCCCTTGCCGTAGCAGATACACACAGTTTTCAGCCCTAGACACAGAAGCATATCAGCCCCAGATCGGTTGCGGATGTTCCCCCATTTTCAGCCATAAAAACGCAGCCAAAACAGTCATTTTCAGCCACCAAAACAGTCCCGGAATTCAGCGAATAGAAGAACTCAGATTTCAGCCATCAAGTCGCCGTTGTCATCACTGTCGCCATCATCGGCATAGTCCCATTGCATCAGTCCATTGCATTCGCATTGTACACCTTTGTGCAATCAAAATAGATCACTCTCGCCGACGAGAGTGGGGCCTTTGGAGGAGGGTTTTACAACTCTCGGGTGTCGTATCTCTTCTCTCTCCTTCTCTTAGTCTCATTCACTTGCACGCACAATATCCACTCACTTTGTTCGTGATCATAGCACTCTCCATAAAGACGGAAAGCTCTCTCTTTCCCGAAGAACTAACAGCCAGGTCCTGTCGGATGAGCGTGGTGATCTCGGATTGTGTAAGAATCAAAGAGGGTGCCTCTAATGAGTACTGGAAGGGGGGCAATCTGTCTATGCTGAACCCATGCGCCTGAAACCATGATGTCATTTCACCATACCAGCTATGCTGTATCTCCCTGCATGGCTAACTGTCGAGAGGTCTCAAGTGCAAGGCGGGCATATCTGTCTCTGGGAAGTTCCCACATGCGGTGTATGAAGGAGACAGATCTGGTAAGCGCCTCGACTACCAGTGGGGGAGCAGCTAGCTCTGCTCGGATAATGGCACGTGGTACTGAAGCCTTGGCTCTAATGAGCTGCGAGATCATAGAGACCAGAGGCTTCTCCATGTCCCCCCACCTATCAGTGCGACCTGTCCTCCCGTAATGATCCAATGAAGGTCCCCATATCTCAGCTCCATAGAGCAATGCAGACGCCACTAAAGTGTCAAATAGCCAGAGCTTCGTCCGAGGCTCCTGAAACTGAACCTGTGAACGCATCCTCTCCAATTTGCCCAATGCTGCATGGGCTCTGGTCAGCAATCTAGTCTCTGCTGCTCTCCTCAGTGAAAATGCTGGTCCACTAAAAACCACTCCAAGGTAAGTGTAAGCATCGGTATACTCCACCGTCTTCTCGCCATATGTGAATGCGGGCGCTGACCTCCTGATCCACTGTGGGGTGGTATTAAATACCATGACTTGGTTTTACCAAGGTTGACAGACAAACCACTTTCGTTGGCAAATCTATGCAAAGCATCCAAGTGACGTTGCATCCCCTCTGGAGAGTCGGAGATCAACACAATGTCATCAGCATAGAGCAATAGTGGAATCCATGTCCCTGCCAGTTGTGCACCTCTATCACCATCTCTCTCAATGTAGTCAGCAACCTCATCCACATACATACCAAATAGAGTAGGAGAGAGTGGGCAGCCCTGCTTCACACCAATAGGGGAGTGAACCGGTGCGGATAAACCCTCTGAGGTGCGTACATGCCCCACTACTGACCTGTACAAAGCCATGATCCCCCAAATGAGCTCTGTGGGTACTCCCATCTCCTGTAATCTGCGCATCAATCTAGCTCTGGGTACTGTGTCAAATGCTTTGCGGAAGTCCACAAAGCTACAATAGATCCGTCTCCCATGTGATCTGCCCTCCTCAATGATGGCTCTGAGTGTCAAGATATGGTCAAGAGTAGAAAAGCCTCTCCTGAAACCTGCCTGCCCAGCTGCACGTATCCCTTCCCTCTCTGCCCATCTACTCAGCCGCTGCTCAAGAATGGATGCGTACAACCGTGCCAATGTGTGTCCAACATGATAGTGCGATAATTCCCAGGCTCCATAGGGTCTCCTGACTTGAAGATGGGTACAATCGTAGAAAGGCTCCAAGTATCAGGTAAGCTCTCACACATGGCACGGTTAAACATAACTGTTAGAAGCACTGCTATTAGATCTCTGGCATGCATAAAATGCTCAGCCACTAAGCCATCATGATCATATGCTCTCCCAGTCCTCATCCTGTCGATGGCCTTCCTCACCATCTCAACGGTAAAAAAAGCACATGTGTGTGGGCATGGATCGGGGGGGGTCGGGGAGGGGTGGCTGTCCAGAAACTGTGTACAGAGATGATGCGTACTGGCCCCAAGTCTCTGTAGAGGTAATGGCAGGGGGGGGGGGGACTGCTCATGAAAGAGCCGCCCACCTCACGCGAGTCTTGACTCAAGAATAGCTGGTAAAGATCCTGCTCTAGTCGAGCCAAAAATGCCCTTTTCTTCCGCCGCACTAGGCGTCGGAAGTCAATCTGTGACTGCCTGTGAGTGATGTCTCCCAAAAGCACCTCTCTCTGAAGTCTAGCTCTAGTCTCGCGGCATTCCGCATCATACCAACTGTTCTGGGGCATGCTCCTAGAACGGCGTCTTTGCTCAGGCTGAGTGTGTGGGTATGCCTTTGCTGCTGCATCATGTAATGTCTGTGTTAGTATAGTAGTAAGCTCCTCCAGAGGTCGTCCTGGCTCCTCAGTGCACAAGCGTCTATATATCCCATCTATGTATACAGAGTCCGTCTCCCACGTGAAGGTGTAGCGAGTAGGGGCAGCTGCCCGTGGCCTGTGTGCTACACTGAACTGGAAAGAGATGGTCAACTACACAAGAGCATGATCCACTGCCACACCAACAGGTGTGGGCCCAACAGTGAGATCCTGGATACTAGAGATGAGGCTCGGCTGTGCCATGACATAATCCACTGTGCTGACTCCATGTCTGTGTGGAAAGCAGAGAGGCAGATATCTTTACATTATTTGCTACTTTCCCCCGAGTACGTCAATATATGCACCACCTAAAGGACAGTCCCCCTTTTCTATCTTGGATGATGACATTAATGTGGGGCATAGACTGCCCAGGGGCGTGATGTGTCTCAGAGTAGAAGATATCTCTCCCGGAAAAACTCTCCTCAAAAGCACCTACATCAAGACGCATAGATCCATTACAATTCCAGGTAGCAACTGAGAGAGAGAGAGAGAGAGAGAGAGAGAGAGAGAGAGAGAGAGAGAGAGAGAGAGAGAGAGAGAGAGAGAGAGAGAGAGGGGTGAGCTGTTGATTTGCTTGCTACCAGCTAAGTAGTCAGTCCTTAGCCATCCTTTTGCCTCTGCTTCCTCCCTCAAGCCTGCTCGTCATTAGAACTAGTGCTCGGTCACTTAGAGCATTAGGTTGCATCGATGGCCTCTTACATGCCGTGTAGAGGAACCACTTGGAGGGGCTCCCTAGCATAGTTACCCGGAACGCGGAACAAGAACGGCGATGGGATTTCCTATGGAACGGGGGAACAACGAGGGGTCCGGAATGGGAACGGCGCGGAACGGGAGGCATAAAAACACCAAAATAATGCAATTTTAAGCTCTATGTGATTGAATAATAGTAGTGTCAGAGTCCTTTGACTCTAATACTCACAAAAAACTTGATTTGAAGACCATTCACAACGATTGTGTAACTCTAACACCGCCCTCGTCGTTTATGGGCTGAAAACAGAGAAAAACAGCAGCTTGTCGCGATGGAAACTCTCTTCGTAGACACTTCTTGGCGATGGAACTCGCGCATTGGGTCCTGGCGACATATGGTACACTCGGGGTAGCCATGGGCATCACGGGCAACGTCTTCTTCGGGGCTGAATTTCTGCAGCAGCATCTCCTTATTGCTAGCGCTGGCCACCTCCTCTTGTCTTCTTCGCGGCAGAGCTCTGGAGTCTACTCCCTAGGGCTGGCACATCCCTGTGAGAGGGGGGTGCTGGTATGGCTTTTATAAGCTGATGGGACAGTAGGAATATGTTAGGTGCAGCGGAATGATTGTTTGCGCTTTGCTCAAGATGAGTGCTTCGAACTGTGCTCAAGGTTCCTTTTAGTTCTTATGGAAGGGAGAGCCTCCCTTTCTTAGTGGAAAGTACTATGATCACGAACAAAGTGAATGGACAATGTGCGTGCAAGTGAATGAGACTGAGAGATAGAGAGAGAAGAGAGATACGACCATAGTAACAGGGAATGGCCATTTTCAGGTCCCCGTTCCCCGTTTCCATCCCAATTTTTCGTTCTGAATACCCGTTCCGTGTTTCAAACGTGAGTATCCGAAACAGGGAATGGCATTTCATGCATGTTGCCGTTCCCTGTTCCCCGTTCCGATTTCCCGTTGCGGGTAACTATGGATACGACACCAGAGACGTTGTAAAACCCTCCTCCAAAGGCCCCACTCTCGTCAGCGAGAGTGGTCTACTTTTGATTGCACAAAGTGGTACAATGCGTATGCAATGGACTGATGCAACTTGGACTATGCCGATGACGACGACGGTGAGGACGACGACGACTTGATGGCTGAAATCTGAGATCTTCTAACTGCTGAATTTCGGGACTGTTTCGGTGGCTGAAAATGACTGTTTTGGCTGCGTTTTAATGGGCTGAAATTGGGGGAACTTCTGCAACCAATGGGGATGTATCTGCTACCTTTCTATAGGCTGAAAACCTGCGTTTTGAACTGCTGAAATTCTGCGTTTTTAGGGCTGATGTCGCTGGCTGAAAACGCTGAGGACTTGCAGGCTTGGTGGCGTTTTTGGGCTGAAAACGCTGATGATGACTGTAGCGTTTTTGGTTTAAAACGCTAGGGCTGTCTACTGTTGGCGATGGAAGGAATCTGCAATGGCTATGCTGTCGATGATGCTGACGATCATGCAAGACTGGGAAAAACGCCAGGAAAGGGGAGGTTGACCTAGCGCTAGAAAACGCTAGAGGTGCTGAGGGGGGTACTGCAGAGAAGTTGCCTGTTGAGCGGGAAGCTCCTGCTGCCTCTTCTGCCAGAAAGTGCTAACTTGGGTTTGCTTATATATTAACTTAGCAAAATTGCCCTACCTACTTTTGTTGGAAAGTCACTTAAAAATAATAAGTGAAAATAACCAAAAATAGTGAAAATAGGCTAAATGCACTGGAAAATTCCCCTGATTGAATCTGATGGATTCTGAAGGGAATACTGATGATCATGCTGTGTGCAACCAGAGGATATGCATCTATGCTAAGTGACTCGGCATGCACGGTCTACGAATAGACTCACAAAAGTGCCATATCACTGCTAATCTAAACTGATTGGACTGACTGAACCCTGTTATGCTGTAGCTTGTCCACGGACACATAGGGTTGGGATGTGTCACGTGACATTCTCTCCTTTTCGAAGTGAGGTACTGGTACCGAACTGTATGGCGTCGAGGGAGATCGCCAATAGCATCCGGAATCCTGGAAGGGACTCTTCGCTGGCGCACTCTGATGTGTGGGTTGTGCGGTACTTGAACTTCATAAACGTCTGCAACGCTTGCTTCTTTGGGCCGCGCCGAAAGCGAAAAAATCTTTTGAATCTCCTTCCTTGCGTCAACTTTGTCTAGAGTCCTGCGTCTTCCGTCTTCCATCTCCAACACAAAACCATGAACATACCCATTCCATGTAAAGTGAAGGAAAAAAATCTTGTCTTCTCTAAAGACTGTGTATGCAATGTAGATGAACATAGAGACGGAATGACAAACCGTTCATCAAACACATGCAAACTATGAGATCGAATCTTTTCTGTTTGATCGAAATCAATCAACTGTGGCAAATCACAATGGAAATGCCCATGCGTGGTGCTCATACTATCATGTGCTCGTTCGGAAACTGTGTCATGCCAAGGAAGAGACATGGAATGCGACTTCTTGACATACATACTTTTAAGCTTTTCACGAAAAATCCGCATACATTCGTGCTCATCCATGAGAGAAACGTGCTCAACATACAGTATGTCATGCCTAGGAAAAGGGATCACATAACGATGTTGACTAAAATACAGGAAACCGTCACGAATGAAACACTCGAACAATGCGTGCGTATCAATCATGCGAACACATAATACTTCCTATGAGGGTTCTGTGGACATATGCTCGAGAGCCAAGATCGATCCTTCGTGATTGATCGAATCTGCAACGAGGTTAGCTTCGCTAGTAAAAGCATCCACTAACACATCATCCTTGTAAACAATCACATCATCTTCATGCAACTCATCATGCTTGTGATAAAACACATCTTGATCATGCAAAACATCTTGCTTGTCTTTATCATCCAAACCATCATGCTGATCATTGTCAATCAGATCATCATCATGCTCATCATTATTAATCAATTCATCATGCTTCTCATAATCATGCAAAGCCTGTGTGTCATGCTGTGGAGAAAAAGAGATTGAGAGAATCTCCTTATTCCGAATCCTTTCAACCTTGTCCTGCATATTAGCAATGAGAGATGGAGAAGGCGCAATGTCCTCTCCATGAAAGATAGTAGGAGAATCACTTTTGGCATTGAGAGTTAAAGTGTTAGCCTCAAAATCAATGAGAGCGTTAGTCTCACGAAACCATCGAATGCCCAAAATCATATCACATCCTGAGAGAGGAGAAACAACAAATCTTCTAGTGAAGGTAGTCTGTTGAATTGCAAACAACACGTCAAGGCACTCCTCCGTGATGAGAGCGTCATACCGGGACGAAAGCCAGAGACCTCGATAGGAGATCTCGGACTAACTTCGAAGCGGGCTCTCTCAACAAGAGAGGAATTGATCACATCATGCATACTACCAAGGTCAAACAATATGACAAAACGGTGCCCTGACGTACGACCATAACATTTAATGAGAGATTCATCAATGGGAGGGTCCTGAGAAACTTGGGGCACACTCGTGTTATCATTCATTGCATTGACAGAGGAAGTGGGTGCTGTGGGTTCTTTAGATTCATTCGGTTCAAGCTTAGGACATGTTTTTTTTATGTGACCCTTAATGTGACAATGAAAACAATGACCTTCCTTAGAATAAGTGCTTTGTTTTTCCGACGTGATGTATCCTCCTACAATTCCTTGTGCTACCTTTTCATCTGGAGTAAGCTTAGGTTTAGCAATTGTATTAGCCTTACCCTTAATTTCATTGGAAGAATTCTTTGATGAGAGACTGTTGGAAGATTGGTTAGAAGAGTTATCAATCTTACCATTCTTACTGTTCTTATCTTTCTGAGGGTTTTGAGAAGTCTGTGAGGTACTTGTGGAAGTCTTGTTCTCCTTAGGCTTTCCCTTGTTGTGCTTCATCTCTTGGGCGAGAGCGATTGCTACCGCCTTGTTGAGATCCGCGGGGTCAAAGACTTCGACATCAAACTTGATGTATTCGTCTAACCCAAAGAGAAAAGCCTCTTTGCGCTCAGCATCCGATTTTCGTAATTGAGTGCCTAGCTGCAAAACACGATTTGAAAAAGACATGACTGGCATACCATTTTGCTTGAGAGAGCGCCAATCTTCCTTCAATCGTGCGAGGTACTGAGGTGGCATAAACCGCGCCTTGAGCTTGTCTTGGAAATCAGCCCAATCAAAGGAAAGGGGCGTGAATCCGTCGGCTTCCTCTAGGTGCGCGGCTAGCTGTGCCTCTTGCCATGCGTGGTACCAATTGATGGCATCACCGGCAAGGTACATAGCTGCCGTCACTTTGCTATTTCCTGTCTTCTTAGTTGTCGCAAAATAAACATTAAATTGATGCAACCAAGAATGAATAACTGTAGCATCCATCTTACCGTCATACTTACTGAAAGTCAACTTCTCTGTGACTGGATGGTTGGAATCCGCGTCGTGGCTTGCACCACTTGAGGAACTCCCACGATCTTTGGGTGGTTCGGTCTTCGAGGCTAGGACTTGGGCAAGCAATTCTTGAGTGCGTAGCTCCCTTCGAGCTTCACGCTCGGCCTTCAAAGCCGCGGCTCATGCTGCCGCTTCCTTCTTCCTTAGTTCTTTTCTTTCTTTTCTTGCGTCGCGCTCGCTTTCTAAAGCAAGGCGCTTGTCTTCCTGTTGTGCGGCATGCCTGGCGTTTCTTTCATCGCGCTCGCGGTCCTTGGCTTCTTGGTCTACGGCAATTCTTGCAATTCTATCGTCACGCTCACGGTCCCTAGCTTCTTGTTGTTCTGCTTTGCTGGCGAGCTGTGCCAATGCAACTCGATTCGTTTCTTGTTGTTGTGCCATCATGTCCAACATCGACTTGACCATCATCTCCATAGGAGTGAGTGCAACTCGTGGCGTAGATGGCGAAGGGGGAGAGTCGAAAAAGTCTCTTGGCGGGAAAAAATCTTCGCCGCCTCTCTCATGCTCATCACCTGTATGCGAAGTATCCATTCCGCTTCGGGTGACGACCATGCACTATGATCTTTGGTTCTTAAGTTCACGAGGAACTTGGGTTCTTGAGGGTCTTGGTTCTTGGGTTCTTGAGGATCTTGAGGTTCTTGAGGTGTTCTTTCGCTTGCAAATCGCGTTGGAGAAGGATCTTTTCTTCACCCGAGTTCTACTCCTTTTTGCGGGCGCACCCCTTGGCGGCCTTGCGCTCACACCAAGGTTGCTTTTTCCCACCTCACGTCGATTGGCCGGCCGCTAAGTGCACGGTCCGCTCTCAATGAGTGAAAAGAGACACAAGGGGAGGCTGGACAAGCCCTTCTTTCTTGGGATTCCTGTCACTCTTCAACAAAACACGACTAGGAATCGCCATGCCCAAGCGAACTTGGGCTTGTGCGACCTCAACAAGCAAAAAAAATTCTTGTAGTTCTTTCCTTGAGTGATACAGAACATTGCCAAAGCTCTGATACCAATGTTAGGTGCAGCAGAATGATTGTTTGCGCTTTGCTCAAGATGAGTGCTCCGAAATGTGCTCAAGGTTCCTTTTAGTTCTTATAGAAGGGAGAGCCTTCCGTTCTTAGGGGAAAAGTACTATGATCACGAACAAAGTGAATGGACAATGTGTGTGCAAGTGAATGAGACTGAGAGATAGAGAGAGAAGAGAGATACGACACCAGAGACGTTGTAAAACCCTCCTCCGAAGGCCCCACTCTCGTCGGCGAGAGTGGTCACCTTTGATTGCACAAAGTGGTACAATGCGTATGCAATGGACGGATGCAACTTGGACTATGCCGATGACGACGACGGTGAGGACGACGACGACTTGATGGCTGAAATCTGAGATCTTCTAACTGCTGAATTTCGGGACTGTTTCGGTGGCTGAAAATGACTGTTTTGGCTGCGTTTTAATGGGCTGAAATTGGGGGAACTTCTGCAACCAATGGGGATGTATCTGCTACCTTTCTATAGGCTGAAAACCTGCGTTTTGAACTGCTGAAATTCTGCGTTTTTAGGGCTGATGTCGCTGGCTGAAAACGCTGAGGACTTGCAGGCTTGGTGGCGTTTTTGGGCTGAAAACGCTGATGATGACTGTAGCGCTTTTGGCTGAAAACGCTAGGGCTGTCTACTGCTGGCGATGGGAGGAATTTGCAATGGCTATGCTGTCGATGATGTTGACGATCATGCAAGACTGGGAAAAGCGCCAGGAAAGGGGAGGTTGACCTAGCGCTAGAAAACGCTAGAGGTGCTGAGGGTGGGTACTGCTGAGAAGTTTCCTGTTGAGCGGGAAGCTCCTGTTGCCTCTTGTGCCAGAAAGTGCTAACTTGGGTTTGCTTATATATTAACTTAGCAAAATTGCCCTACCTACTTTTGTTGGAAAGTCACTTAAAAATAATAAGTGAAAATAACCAAAAATAGGCTAAATGCACTAGAAAATTCCCCTGACTGAATCTGATGGATTCTGAAGGGAATACTGATGATCATGCTGTGTGCAACCAGAGGATATGCATCTATGCTAAGTGACTGGGCATGCACGGTCTACGAATAGACTCACAAAAGTGCCAGATCACTGCTAATCTAAACTGATTGGACTGACTGAAACCTGTTATGCTGTAGCTTGTCCATGGACACATAGGGTTGGGATGTCACTTGACAGAATAGCTGAATGGTTTCCTTCAACAATAGCAAGCAAGGGGGGGGGGAGGGGGACTAGAAAAGCAGGCAAAGAGGAGAGAGAGATTGCGCCAATTGTAGAGAGAGAAGGGAGAGAGATCTCTGGCTGTTTTTGGCCAAAGGGGACGCCCAACTTTACTGCTATTATATTTATAAGGTTGTTGCCCACTTTATTAAGTGGGCGGCCAGCGGCCTCCTTTTAAGAAAAGGTCTGAACCTGTTTAAAACTCAGTAGAACCTCATTAGCTGAAAACAATGCTTGCACGGCACTTTCCAGGCGTCCTTGGATGCAACCAGATACACAGATGCAATGCAAACATAGACTTCCTTGCGGGAAAGCATCTGCTTTTTCAAAAAAGCAACTTGCTTTCTCAGAAAGCGTCCAAAGTTTCCTATGAACCTATCTTCATTCAAGTGCTTGCTCAAGCCTCATCCTTGTGTAGAATTCTAACACAGTTCAGAATTTCCTCCCGACTAAGGAATATTCCCTTTCGGATGCCCCTGTCATCCACCTTGTGATGCATCAGGAATACTCATCACCTAGTCCTTTCCTACCGAACTTACGGTACAATCTCCTTTGTGATGCTCTGTCACCCATCCTATGACGCATGAGAGATGTCCTGTCTAGGATGGTCGAATACTTCATCCCGATGCTCCCTGTCACCCATCCGATGTGACGCATCAGAAGTATCCGTTCTTGGTGGCCTTACAAAATGATGACGTGGCAATATTGCTCGAACACACACACAGAGTACGACATGATGATGTGGCATTACTTGTATGGATTGCCTGTGAAACGTGTTGACAGGTTGACTGTACGGACGCCCGTAAAACGCGTTGACAAGGTGCTGACGTGACAGATTGTATGGAATTCCGCAAATTGCGCTAATGCATTTTGGGCCAGATTTTGGAGTCAATTGTTTTTTGGACCAATTGCTTTGAGTTAGGTTGCTTTTGAGGCTCTGCTTTTGGCGTCCCTTGTAAGAATAAAAGGACCCTTAGGGGCCTCACTCTTCAGAGCATATGGACGCAGAGTCTGAGAGCAGAGGACCCCTTCGGGAGTCGTACTTTGCTCAAGCATTAATATAATAAAGAAATATCAAAAGGGGCACCAGGTTTTGGGGCCAATACCTCTGGGCACGGAACTACGCGAGGCCATGTCGACTCAAGTTTTAAAGTTGTGAAGTATTTTAAGTGATTTTCTCGTGTGTCATGTCGGATTCTTTGCTTGGGGTGCCCAAGCTTGTGACACCAAGCAAGGGTTTGCTATGCATTGAGGTAACTTGACGTATCCAAAAGATCAACCCTCGACAATTGACGACAGAAGCAAAAGAAAGAAAGATATACATCCCTGACTGACAGAGGAACAGAAAGACGAATACCTCAAAACGGGGAAATGCTTTGACTGTGGGAAACAAGGTTCTATATTTGCGCGGTGCTGACATACTAAAATAGAATTGGGCGAGGAGATATTCGCTCTAGACATATATTGGAAAGGAAACTGAAAGGGATACTGATGTGCTCATAGTATTCTGCTTCATGACTTTATGACTTTATGAATGAATAACTTTGAAATGGGAATTCCTGAAGATGACTCTGATTTATGATATTAATGTGTTTGGAAGATCTTGTTATTTGTGTACGGATATCATGTGAAATCGAGAATGAGATCATGACGAATTTGTATATGAATGCAATTGAGAGCAATGATCGCTCAAGGATGAAACCGATCATGATTCAAGACAAGAATCATGAATTTTGAATGATGATGATGACTGATGATGAATGGAGTGAATGAGATGACTGGATACTGTGGTGAGCGCATCAAGAGTTCCCGAGGGATGAGATGGTCACACAGGGATCTATGTGCATCAAGATTTCTGGACTGATAAGATGACTAGATTGAATGATTGAAACACCGTGTTCAATATGAACTAAGTGTGTGATTTGTGAACCGGAATCCCTGAAAATGAATCTGATTTTTGTGCTCACTCATGTGGTTGTGTTTGATTGCAGGATTGAAAGATGAAATGATTGCAGCATTTCGGTCTTGAGGGACATGATCACAATAAGAATTAGTTAATCTGACATCAGTGAGGTCCTGTGTGGATCTAGATGCGATTGCTAAATACATTGCCAGGAATCATGGTCCTAGATGTGGATGGATTTTATGTGATATGACTTGAATGCGATGTGAATGTTCAGTGATTGTCATCTTTGTGCAAGTGCTGGATTTGTGTCGTCTAGTGCGTGAGTAGTGAGAGTCAGTGTCTACTAAACTGGTTTATGGCTTATGACTGACTTTGCAGGTGTAATCAGGGGCGATTACAATTCTTTCAAGAGGAGATTATGTCACAAAATGATGACGTGGCGGATAGTACAGACAACAGGACCCGCATATCGCGCTGACATGGTGACGTGGACAGCCGTACGGAATTTCTCGAAATGCGCTCACAGTTGCTGACGTGCAGCATACGGATTTCCGCGTTTTCCGCTGGCAACTTTTGGGCCAGAAGCTTTGGAGTCAGAAGCTTTTCATTTACTTGCTTTGAGTTTGAAGGCCATGGGCCTCACTATGTACTCAGGGGTACACTTTCTCTCACATTTTGCAAGAGAGCACTAAGCAGAGAGGACCCTCGGATTTGTAACTTTGCTTAAGCATTAATATAAAAATAAATACCGAATGGGCCGCCAGACTTTGGGGCCAATATCTTTGGGCACGGAAATACGACGAGCCGTGTCGACTCTCTATTAAGTTGTGATAAAGTTGTGAAGCGTTTCTCTTGTGTGTCGTGCCAGATTTCCGATTTGGGGTGACCAAGTCTGTAACAAGAGCCCTTTTCTCCAGCAGAGGCTCATGCCTTCCTTTGCTCCTACTCTCTCGCAAAGAGGAAATACACCTGCAAAAAAATGCTCAGAGATCATAACATGAAAAACGTTACCTTAGAAGTTTCCATACTTCGAAACACAACTTGGTTCTCAAAAAAGCAAGTTCTTGGAGGAGTTCGCGTCGCAGAGAATCCTCTCTTCCAATGCGGCAGGCAATACGGTCTTTCGAGATTCACACTGACATGGTAGACTGTACGGACGCCCGCAAATTGCAGCACGATTCATGCTGGCGACTTGAAGCTTTTCATTGAAATGCTTTTAGGCCTGAGAGCCTCTGTAAGGAATTGCCAGGGCCTCTCTCCCTCAGATTGGCTTGGGAGCAGTGAGCAGAGAGAGGACCCTCGGACATTGTACTTTGCTCATAATTAATATAAGAATAAATACCGAAAGGGGTGCCAGACTTTGGGACGAATACCTATAGGCACGGAACTACGCTGGGCCGTATCATGTTAGGTGCAGCGGAATGAATGTTTAAACTTTGCTCAAGATGAGTGCTCCGAACTGTGCTCAAGGTTCCTTTTGTTCTTATGGAAGGGAGAGCCTTCCGTTCTTAATGAGAGAGTGCAATGATCACTAACAAAGTGAATGGACACTGTGCGTGGAAGTGTATGAGATTGAGAGATAGAGAAGAGAATACGACACCAGAGACGTAAAACCCTCCTCTAAAGGCCCCACTCTCTATGGCGAGAGCGGTCTACTTATGATTGCACAAATCTCTACAATGCTTGAACTTGCCGACGATGTCGACGACGACGAGATGGGCTGAAATCTGAAAACGCTAAGGGCTGAAATCTGCAAAATCTTCTATCTGCTGAATTCTGACTCTATGTCGGTGACGATGTCGACGACGACGAGATGGGCTGAAATCTGAAAACGCTAAGGGCTGAAATCTGCAAATCTTCTATCTGCTGAATTTTGACTCTATGTCAATGACGACGATGCGACGACGACTTGCTGAAAACGCAGATGCTGAAATCTGCGTTTTCCGGGCTGAAACTGTAAACCTTGCGGAAACTGACCGTGCGGCGAGGAATTGCTGCAGGAGGGTGAGATCTGCGAGGTTTGGGACTTGATCTGCTGTGTCTAAGGGCTGAAAACTGAAAACGCTGAGGTTTCTCAGTGTTCCGTCGCGATGAATCTGCAAAACGCCGGGGCTTATCTGCAAATAAAAAACGCTAGGGCTGAATTCTGTGCTTCTGCAAAAACGCTAGGCTTCTGCTGTGTCTTGCTGTCGCCGGGTTGGTCTGTAATGCAAAACGCTAGTGAAGGTCTTCTGCTGGTGATCCTGGTTGATGCAAAAACGCTAGACACTAGAACTTGCTGGCGATGACAAGGCTGATGCAAAAACGCCAGGCTGGGATCAAAATGCTAGAGATGTCTGATGAAGAAAACGCTAGCATGGGGGTCTTGCTTGGAGGGGGAAACCGCCAAGGTCCTGTTGAGAACTTGCCTGCTGAGCTTGGCTCCTGTTGCCTCTTCTGCCATTTAGTGCTAACTTTGGTTTGCTTATATATTTTCTTAGCAAAATTGTCCTACCTACTTTTGTTGGAAAGTCACTTAAATTAATAAGTGAAAAATGTCAAAAATAGGTAAAATAGGCTAAATGCACTGGAAAATTTCCCTGACTGATTCTGATGGTAATGCTTATGATCATGCTGTGTGCAACCACAGGATATGCATCTACACTAAGTGATTGGGCATGCACGGTCTACGAATAGACTCACAAAAGTGCCAGATCACTTCTAAATCTAGACTGACTTGACTGAACTGAACCCTTGTCCTCCTGTAGCTTGTCCACGGACACATAGGGTTGGATGTGTCACGTGACATATCATCTCTCTCTGAATTGTGATTAAATGTGTTAAATGGTTTGAAGTACTTTCTCGTGTCGTATCAGATTCCCGACTTGGGGTGTCCAAGTCTGTTACACATTGGCTGATAGGTATCCCAAAACCTCTGGCAATAGTCGATGTATTGGTGCCACTCAAATACATTTGATGTTTAGTGTATTCAATTGGCTAAGTCTAAAACGAGTTATTTTAAAGCTCCAAGCCTTTCAGCTATTCCAGTCTAAGTGGAGGTGGTGCATTTGGAAATTATTCCATAGACCTCTAAACATGTTACAAATTGGCCTATCTCTTAGTACTAGTTCCAAGCTGTGAATCACAGGTCTACCGTAGGAAGTCCATCTTACAAAGACTTTAGAAAAACGCTCTTAAAATGTACTAAAGAACATTGACAGGTTTACAGTGAGGATATTTTTTGGTTTATTCTAAAGGCTTGGTAGTTCTATTTTCTCAGAGGTTGATAGTAAAACTTTTTCATTTCTTTTTGGTTGAAGGCTTGATGGTAGTGTAGAGATCTTATGGGAGTCCTATAGTATAAAGATTCTGTTATTTAACTCTCTGCATGCTATGTGTAGATGCCTTGTTGTGTTTATAGATTTGATGTGCCTGTCTCTTGGATGTCCACCTGCTGATGTATAGTGTCCAGCATCTGAATATTTGTAGGATGCTTGAGTTGGCTGAAAAAATAGCAGAACATGTAAATCTTCTGCAAGACGAAGAAACTTGTTTTTAAGTCTTTCATCAGGCATCAGGAATGTGGTGTCTGTTTGCTTTTATGGCATTATGGCTGCCATGCTTTTTGTATATCTGTTTTTTAAAAGCATGCCGTCCTTTGCTTTTGTTGTTATGTTTGCCAAAAATGGGGAGAGCTAAGACTGGATTCTTGCAAAAATACACAGGGGAGGTAGTGCTGGATCAAAGTCCATATGTAGCTGTATTGAATTCGTATGTTGATAGAAGGTGTGATGGTTGCTATAGGGAAGATTGTAGTCTCCTGCGTTGTGCTTCTTGCAAGTCTGTTTGGTACTGCAGCACCTCTTGCCAGGTTGGTTGTTAAATGAGATTATGTAAAATTTATCTCAACGTTCTATTATGTGTTTTCAGGACAATCAATCTTAACATTCTATTACTTGTTTTCAGGACAAGAAATCTCTTTAAAATATACTATAGCACCACTGTCTGAGATGTCTTTGGACTTTGTTCTTATTTGAATACGATATGTACCACAGGGCGTTTTCTTTAACTGAAATGTGGTTTACTATCAAAGAGCTTTGTGCACAGAATCGGTGTAGATATGATTGTCAACTGAATTTAACTTTTATTTCTCCAAAATTTGTCAGATACTGCTGATCTTGTTAACCTTTTCAAGAATGAGAAAGGTGTTAGATGACCTTCTGGCAGCATCAACGTGTGCACTGAGGACATCCTACTCACCTTATGATATTATCAACAGGGATACTCCCTGACTGTTACTTCTAGTGTTCTTTTTTCTTCACAAACCAAAAACCTTCTCTACTTGAACAGTCTAGGAAAGCGGCTTTCTTACCATCTCATGCTCTAATAGCGATGCTATTCCAAGTTGAATTCAAATTTGATCACGGAGCACCTTTATAGATCGGCAGAGGATACCAAAGGTCTTGGTGTCCTCCTCTCTTCGCAGGCTCTCAATTTTTTGTAACCGAAACAGATTCTTCTTGTGTAGTCAGTTTGCAGCATTTCTGGTCAGACTTAGAAAGAAGTCCGTGAGCTGTGTCATTTTGCTCTCATCCGTGGTGTTCCCCATTCAAAGTGTCACTGCTCTTTGGTGCGTATTAAGGAGAAACTGGCTGAGGTGTCGCTATTGGCGAGTCATTAGAATAACCGCAGTGAGATGTCCATCACATTGAAAGAGGGATTGGAGGCCTTGAAGAAAGCATGGGAGGATCAAGTACTTCCTGCAAGGGACTCCTTCCACTTTGGTTGTGAAAGGGCCTCCTCAACTATAAGAGGTTCTCTGTTCTTTGTCATTGAGGACATCAAGGTATAGTTCACCTGTAATAAAGCTCCATCTGTCCCAACTTGTTGCAACGGTTGAAACCCCCTCATAATATCCGTAGCATCTCGCAATGTATCCAAAGGCCACTTTGTTAACTTAATTGGTTTGCCCCCATCCTTAAGAGCTGCTAGTACGTCCTCTTGATCATTTACACTGTGATGTGAACCCATTCATTGCATCATCACAACACCGTGCATCACTTTTCGGAGCTCGAGGGATAGGAACCGGAGAAGAGGGTTCATCTTCTATAGGAGAGGAATCATTATCAGAACACCAAGGAGGCAATCTGGGGATAATGTGGAAGACTTGGGAGCCAGGCCCCCTTTGAAGGAACATGCTTGTTGAGGACATCATCTCGGCTCACCACAATCTCTTTCTTCTCTAGATCATAAAGTCAATAGCCCTTGGAAAGAGATCATAAATTCAATAGCCCTTGGAAAGAGTATTGTGGCCGACAAAAATCATTCGGTTGGACTGGGAATCAAACTTTTCCCATTTATTTTTAGGAACATGGATGTAGGCATCGCTCCCAAAAATCTGAATTTAGGCTTTCTATCGAATTAAGCCTCAAACACACTCTATCGAGGAAGCGAAGTTGTAGGAGACTAGTTGAGGTGTAAACCGCAGTTGCAACTGCTTCAGCTCACAAGGTCCTCGGCAGATCTCGATGCTGGAGCATAGTTGGCACCATCTCCACCATAGTCCTATTCTTTTGCTCCACTACATTCTCTGAAGGCGATCTAGTATATGCAAGCTCTTGCTTGATGCCATTGTCTACACAAAACTGTACAAAGCATTGGAGGTAAAGTCTCCACCCTTGTACGCACGAATAGTCTTCAAATCCTTGCTAGATTCCTTCTTCACAAGTGTGCCAATTCTTGATGATCTCAAAAGCCTCGTCCTTGTGGTTGAGGAAGTATACCCAAGTAAAGAAGGTGACATCATCCACCAGATTATTGCAATGTCTCTCAACTTTTGTTGTTGTTATTGTTGCTTTTCTTTCTACCCGTGTGTTTCTTGTTGTTGGAAGAATTGGTCAAGGCTTCAATGCCCGGTTTCTTTCCCGCATTGAACCGCTTCTGCTTGAAACTCACCTTTGATAGACTTTAGGCTTAATACTCCAATAAGTACTTTACACAAAAGATAAAATACCAATTTCTAGCAACAGCTTGAAGAGACAGAGAGATATATGTGTAAAGATATTGCATAATACGTAGAGATATGAATAACTTGAGAGGTTGAGAGAAAGACAGATTAGAGAGGTAAGGAGAGAAGATTGAGAGTGACACAGCGTTGGCTTGGAACGCCGGCCCTCTTCGCAAGAGTAAGTTTATTCCTTCTGAATTACAAGTGTATAGGTTGAAAATCTACCATGAAATCACCAACAAAAAAGAGCAAACAAGTACTTGGTTTCCCTTCGCTTGCACATGGTCTCATCCACACACATGTACAACCGTTGGGAGTAACTCATCTGTCTGCTTGCTATCTCAAAGGCCTTTCAATGGGCACACAATCGGTTGTCTTCTCTGGCACCTCGAACATGTGAGAGTGGAGTCCTTTGATGCTGGAAATTCAGCCATTAGTCTTCACTCGCCTTCTTGCGACCAATTCAACAACACTTCGTCATTGTTTGTGCATGCGTAGAGCTTCCATTCCCTTGAATCCTTCACGGGAGCATGAGAGAGTGTGTAGGTGCACTCTCTCTTTTTTGCCAAAGAGACTAGAATGAGAGGGGAGAGCCTTTTTATTAGTAACAGGGTGTTGTAACTTGAGTTTAACTAAGAATCTTAAGTTTAACTAGAAGTAAAACTTACTGAGTTGTCAAGGGTGAGTAGACCTATCATCACATCATCATTCAACTTGGATTTTTTTTCTTTTTACTAAACCCTCGGGGGTTTTTGACGGTTCTGATTCCAAATTTGGTGTCTGTTTCTGCAATTTTTGAGTGGAAATTAAGGTGCACTAGGAAAGTCACGACAAATGACAAGTTAGTGCTCAAAATAGCATTTTAATATAACATCTTTCTACATAAGACAAGTTGCTTGATCAACAAATAACATTTGTGCATTCATTGGATGCCTTTACGCACAAATACCAAATGCTCAAGCATTTCTAAAACAACACTCCATGCATTTCTTACTGTGTGTGCCTAGAGTAAATTCCATCCATTTCATACACTTGTATCCAACTATATGTCTCTTCCAACAAGGTAAGAGGATGTTGTAGTCCTTCATGCTTTACAAGCATGCCAATGGTCATTCATACTCCCCACTTAGGGATAGAAATATGTCTAATTAATCATGGTTCCATAGACACAAGAACACTTCTCCAATTATGTAATCTATCAACCGGAAAGACAACATGTATAATATTTCATAAATGGCTTTGATACATGGATTTCTTATACAAAGGTTGATGACATACCTCCCCCCTAGATTCCAGTTGTCCTCAACTGAAAGGTTTCTAGATAATCTTTCATAAATGGCTTTGATACATGGATTTTCATGTATAATCTTTCATAAATGGCTTTGAGACATGGATTTCATGTGTAATCTTTCATAAATGCCTTTGATACATGGATTTCATGGGTTTAGTACGTCTAGAATCTAGATACTCTTTCAAATCATTTGCATCCATCCATTTGGCATCAAGGGCTGAACATTCTTAAACTTCAACAATAATTTTCTAATGATCTTCCCTTTGGTTCCTTTCCTCTCTTTGTGATAGATAATTTGTTCTGGTTGTAGGACGTTTAATAGATTTGTCGCGAAGTTGAGGTGGATAGGAGAAGATGCCTCTTCTCCATGTAAGGCTTCAATAAACTCACATGAAAAGCATTGTGAATTGTCCATGAGGAGGCAATTCAAGTCGAGTTGCTACATCATTGATCATTTATTTAATCTTGAAGGGTCCATAATACTTGTTTGAGAGCTTGATGAATTGGCTCTCTCCCTTCTTTTGGCGTTTCTTCTCAAAGTCTGCTTCCCTTCTTCGCTTGTCAGTGGCTTACTTTTGCTTAGCTTGAGACTTCGCTATGGCTTGATGCGGTCAAGTGAGCTTCTGGTCCATACAAATCTATCTACTGCAAAGATTTCTTCCTTGGTTTGCATAATAGGCAATAGATGTGGTTGCCCGTAGATCACTTCAAAAGGTGCGTTTCTGGTAAATGAATGTATAGTATTGTTGTATGCAAACTCTATAAGAGGTAGATACTTATCCCAAGTGGTATTTTGCTCAGCACAAAAGCTCTTCAACAAATCCAAGATTTGAAGATTGATATTTTCACGTTGTCCATCAGTTTGAGGATGATAAGAGGAAGAGAAATTTAGTTTAGTGTCGCATTTTCAAGGAGGGATCTCCAAAATAGGCTCGTCGTTCTAAGATCCATGTCACCCACTATGCACTTTGGAAGTCCATGGTGCTTGAATATTGAGAGAGATAAATGGTTTCCATTTGTATGCTCCCGATGTCTTCTTCACTAGAACGAATTGTGCCATCTTGCTAAACCTATTCACAATGGCCCATATAGCATCGTTTCCCTTTTGTGTCTTTGGCAAGTTGTAATAAAATCCATTGCAATGCTTTCCCACTGGCCGGTGGAATAGGCAATGGTTTTGTTAGCATGTGTGGAATAGGCAATGGTTGTATTAAGCCGTGTGATTTTCCTCGATCAAACTTTACCTTCTGAGATGTGATGCATTGTCGAACAAATGCGTCAATGTCCTTCCGCAAGATTGGCCAATATAAATATCTCTCAACCATTTGTGTCGTGTCTTGCAAATGGAGGCGTATGACATTCCTCCATTACTTGTTGCCTTACATGAAACTGTCTCTTATTAAGGCATGTTAATGTTTCCTTGTTACAAACAATACCATACTTGAGCAAAGTCTTCATCTGTGCTTTATAAATCATGCATGACTATAAAGTTAATGTCATATCCATTAGTAATGGATCCAACTTGAGGTCTTCTTGACAAAGCATCAACCATATTTTCTTTGCCCTTAATGTTTTCAAGAGTGAAATGAAACATGGACAAGAAATTTCCCCACCGTATTTGCGTAGGTTACAGGTTCTTTTGTATGAGGAAATACTTCAAGCTTTGGTGAGCGGTTTTGATCACAAATCAGTGCCCAAGAGATAGTGCCTCCATATGGTAAGTGCATGAACCAAAGCAAGAGATTTCTTATGATAGATGGAGTACTTCTCTCCGTCTCGCAACCTTTGACTCTCATAAGAAATTGGTCTTCTATTGTGCATGAAGACAACACCAATACTTACATCTCAAGCATCACAGTGTCCCACAAAATTTTTGTTCAAATTGGGAAGATGAAGAACAATATTCCTACTAGCTTCTTCCTTCAATCGTTGAAAGACGCTTTTTTTTTTCCGAGAAAAAGATCCTTCTATTAGTTAATGAAACTGCACATAGGGCTACAACCACCTTTGCTAGAGAGGGCAACACTCATAAGGGGAGACTCTTCCAATGAAAAAACGGCATATGTACAATAAGCCTAGATCAGGAGATGGGAGGAGGAAAAATCCACACAGGTGGACGGTAGTGCCAGCTGAGCTTACCTCGACCATGGTGAAGAAAGGTCCAGGGCGCCAGAGTCAAAGGAACTTCTCTTTGCACTCTCGCATGCGGTCGGAGCTGCCTTGAAGTCTCTCGAACTGTCCCCTGAGAGTATGGATCAGCTCCAACCAAAAATCTCGAACAGTCTCCGCTGGTGGCACAAGGCGAGCCTCGAAGATGCGGAAGTAGTGGGCAAGCCCGATGAACCAGAGTGTCAGGTCACAGACGAGCTCCCAACACACCTCTCTCTCACTGCACCACTCTTGTGGGGTAAGCTCTATAACAGGCTGGAGTGTAGGTGGACCCCCCTGTATCACTATCATCCTGCTGGTGGAGGATAGCTCAAACTGTAGTGTAGGGCCTGTGAGTGGACCAAGCAGCTGCCCCCCACGTGTACTATTGTGCAGTGAAAAGAACTGGCATCAGCCGAAGGACCCGAAGCCAAACTTGTTGTGCCATAGGGCAATCCGAAAGACAGTGACGCTGACTCTCCAAGGGATGGTCACAAGCTGCACATGCTGCCGAGAGACCACTGTGTACAAGCCAACACCCCACTGCTGTAGCTCTATGTGCAACCAACCATTGAAAACGTGACTCGCCGTGGCTGCTTGGCGTCCCACAACCTCGCCCAAAAAGCCGACAAGAACTCAGCTGTGAGACCCTCCTCCTGCCAATGAGGTGCTGCACTAGGACGAGTCTCTCTCCGTGCTGCCAGTATGTGACGTTCCAGTTGAACAGTGTACTGAAAGAAAGGCATACTTGGATAGTCGGCTGAGGAGAAAGAGTCCCTCCAAAACCACTCTCCAGAATCCCACTGCACTCGTGCCAGTGGACAGCTCTCCCAAGCCCACAACCTCTTGTGGCCAGTCTCAAGAGCTACTAGGTCAGGATCTTTGACACAAGTCCTCCCACAGATGCCCACAACTCCGATACTCTCAAAACAACAGTCTGCAACATGTGGGGCCTCTATTGTAACTTGGTGTAAACGACCCTCGCCCTGTAGCTCTAAAAACAAGGAGGGTACATTCTTTGAGCAAGCCCGAACTGAGATGAGGACCTCGAGTCGCGTGAAGACCCCCATCCATCAGGGTGAAGCTGCCTCAGGAGGTGTGAGCCACTCAACTGGTACTGCCTCTGTGATGTCCTGACACATGCTCTGCACCCTCTCATGCCCTGTAGTTGGATGCTCTGAAGCTCCTCTGACAAATCTGAGAACTGTAACCGGTCACCTAAAGTGCGGGCTAGACCCTCTGCCATGGGACCCCAAGAAACATGAGGCCTACTACCAACCAAGTGGCCTAGCTGAGTGCTAACCATGGGGTTCCAAACAAGGGGCTGTCTCAGACGCTCCTCCGTGCAAGTAGGCTGGTGCTGCTCCAAGCCTCTCCGCAACTGCTCCCAGGAGCGGTTCAGACTCACAACAAAACGGTCCTTCAGTCTCCTGCTCATGCCAACTCTGCACATCTCTGTGAAAATCCATGTGATCGAAGGTCTCCAAGGGCCTCCAGCCTGAGGCACTCTAGCTCTAAGCCGCTAGAGCAAAAACTCCTTCCAGGGCTCCTCCCTTGGAAGCGATCCTTTGATAACAAACTTCCCAAGAAGGGCTCTTGAAACGAATGTAGGGAGTGGATCTCTCGGCTACACATACCGCCTACAGACACGCGTCGGACGAACCACCTAACCATAGCCATCATCCAGCAGCTCCTTTGTGTTGGGGCCGGCGTCCGAGGACATAGGCGTGCAGCTGTAAGATCGAGCGTCCCATACCACCCGGCCTCATCTCCTCAAGGTGACCTCACTTACTCCTAGCCTCGTGGACTAACCACTGGCACTCTGCCAGTGGGGGGTTGATAATTGCAAACGAGGCCTTGGCCTCCCTTTTAATATTGGGCGGCCACACTGACCGAGTTCACACGTCGCCGGGACACTGGACGCCCATCCCGACGGTGCCTAGGCTAGATCTCCTCCCGGATCTCCTCTCCTGTAAGCAGGACATAACATACTTCCCCCCTTAAGAACCATTGATGTCCTCATCAATGAAGTTGGGATACTGAGCTTTCGAAGTCTAACCGATTCCCAAGTAGCAAACCTTTCAACCCTTCCGTTTAATTAAGTACTCGTCATAAGCATTTTGGCGCAAATGACGGGTATGATGATCTAAAACTGCCTCTGGTTCTCGAGGAATATACTGAGTTTGCATATCTTGCCATACATTTTCCTCGATAGGCACAACAACGTTGGCCTCGCCTAGTTTTTCTCTAAGGCGGCTGACACGAAAGACTGAATGTACACTAACATCCGAAAAAAGAGCCAATTTATAGGCAACTTGGCTAATAATCTTTGTGATCAAGAATGGACCACAATATCTAGCTGAAAGCTTATAATGCTTTCCTGTTCGCATGGTCTTGGAATCCTTGGGTATCCTTAGATAGACCCATTGTCCCACATTTAGAGTCTTGGAAGATCTTTTTTGATTAGCATAAGTAGTGACTCGATCACGAGCCGTTCTTATACTATCCTTAGCCAATTCGAGCATTTCTTGCATGTCATACAAAAAATCACGAGCTTGGCATTCCTTGACTTTCTCTAAGCCAATAGCAATCGGGGATTTAGGCTCAAATCCATACATCAGCATGAACGGGCTAAATCCAATAGCAGAATTCTTGCTACTATTGTAGGCGAACTCTGATTGTGGAAGATACCTTCCCCAATCAGATTGCCTGTGAGAGATATGAGCCCTCAACATGTCCTCTTAACATCTGATTCATCCTCTCAGTTTGTCCGTCGGACTCTGGATGGTCAGAAGACGACATACTCAACTTCGTCTAAAGATGAGCAAACACATCTCGCCAAAATCGGCCAGTGAACTTAGTATCTCAATCATTGACGATATCCTCTGGCAAACCGTACAGCTTGTAAAGCTGATAGACAAATAAAACCGCCAACTCATGGCTTTTTACAGTCGACTCGTTGGTATGAATCTCGCCATTTTGGTAAGTCTATCGACCACAATCCAAATGGCGTCATTGCAACTAGTATTTGGCAAACCAAAGATGAAGTCCATGAAAATACTTTGCCACTCGGCATCTGGGATTTCCAATAGATATAGCTGGCCAGCTTTCATAAGGCGCTCTGCCTTATTGACCTGACATTGAGTGCATTTCTTCACATAGCTCTCTATGTAAGAGCGTATCCTTGGCCAATAGAAATATCGCTTGACCAAATCCAAACTTCTGTGGATGCCTTGGTGCCCAGCGCTAGGAACATCGTGGCATTCGAACAAAATCCTTTGTCGAACCTCATCGTTTCCGGCACGCAGACTTTTTCATTTTTGAACAATAGTCCACCTCTAATGGAATATTGTCGCTGTCTCGTCTCTCTAGCACGACTCACTCGGGGTCTCTTGATGTCACGTAACACATCCAACCGTATGTGTCCGTGACAGCATGATCAGGGTTCAGTTCAGTTGCAGATTCGATCAATCACGAAGAATCGTTCTTGGCTCGAGCCTAGGTCCACAGAACCCCCTCAAGAAGAACCGATCTTGGCTCTCGAGCCTAGGTCCAACGAACCCTCACAGGAAGTATTATGTGTTCGCATGATTCATACGCACGCATCTTACGAGTGTTTCATTCGTGATCGTTTCCTGTATTTTAGTCAACGTCTTTATGTGATCCCTTTTACTAGACATAACATATTGTACGTTGAGCACGTTTCACTCATGGATGAGCACGAATGTATGCGGATTGTTCATGAAAATGTGAAAAGTATGCATTCAAGGAAGTCACATTCCATGTCTCTTCCTTGGCACGACATAGTTGTAGAAAGAGCACAAGAAAGTATGAGCACCAAGCATGGGCATTTCCGTTGTGAATTGCCACAGTTGATTGCTTTAAATCAAAAGATAAAGATTCGATCTCATTGTTTGCGTGTGTGTGGTGAACGTTTTGTCACTCCGTCTCTATGAGATTCGATCTCATTGTTTCCGTGTGTGTGGTGAACGTTTTGTCACTCCGTCTCTATGTTCATCTACATCGCATACACAGTCTTTAGAGAAGACAAGATTTTTTCCACTCACTTTACATGGAATGGGTATGTTCATGTTTTTGTGTTTTTTTTTTCCGAGAAAAAGATCCTTCTATTAGTTAATGAAAGCTGCCCATAGGGCTACATCCACCTCTGCAGGAGAGGGCTACAACAAACATGATGGGGAGACTCTCCCAATGAAAAAACAGCATATATACAATAGGGCTAAATCAAGAGATGGGAGGAGGGAAAAGCCACACAGGTGGACAGTAGTGCCATCTGAGCACCCCCTGGACCATGGAGTAAAACGGCCCAGGGCGCCAGAGACGAAGGAAAGCCTCGCGGCGCTCCCGCATGCGGTCGGAGCAGCCCTGTAGTCCCTCAAGCTGTCCTCTGAGAGTATGGATCAGCTCTAGCCAAAAGTCACGAACAGTCTCTGCTGGTGGTACAAGGCGAGCCTCAAAGATGCGGAAACAACGGGCCCGCCAGATGAACCAGAGAGCTAGGCCGCTGATGAGCTCCCAACACTCCGCTCTCTCACTGCTCCACTCCTGTGGAGTAAGGTCTGTAGCAGGCTGGAGTGTAGGTCGACCCCCCTGTATCACTATCATCCTGCTGGTGGAAGATAGCTCAAACTGAAGTGCCGGGCCCGTGAGGGTGGACCAAGCCGCCGCCCCCCAAGTGTACTGTCGAGCCGTGGAGAGGGCAGGCATCAGTCGAAGAACTCGTAGCCACACCTGCTGGGCCGAGGGACAGTCCCAAAGACAGTGTCGCTGACTCTCCACCAACTGGTCACAGGCTGTACATGCGGTCGAGAGACCACAATGTACAAGCCAGCTCCCTACTGCTGTGGCTCTGTGTGCAACCAACCACTGGAACAAGGTGACGCGCCTCGGCTGTCTGGAGTCCCACAGCCTCTGCCAAAAAGCTGCCAAGAACTCAACTGTGAGACCCTCCTCCTGCCAATGACGTGCTGCAGCGGGGCGGGCCTCTCTCTGTGCTGCAAGTATATGACGTCCAAGCCGAACAGTGTACTGAAAGAAAGGGACTCCTGGGCAGTCTGCAGAAGAGAATGGGTCCCTCCATAGCCACTCACCAGGATCCCACTGTACTCGTGCCAGTGGACAGCACTCCCAAGCCCATAGCCTCCAGTGTCCTGTCTAAAGAGCTGCTGGGTCAGGGTCTATGACGCAAGTCCTCCCACAGATGCCCACAACTCGGATCCTCTGGAAACAACACTCTGCTACTTGCGGGGCCTCTACTGCAACTCTCTGTAATCGTCCCCCACCCTGAAGCTCGAAGAACAGGGCTGGGACAGTCTCTGAGCAAGCCCTGACTGAAATGAGAACCTCCAGTCGTGTGAAGGCTCCCATCCACCGGGGTGCTACTGGCTCGAGAGGCGTGAGCCAATCAGCTGGAACTGACTCTGAGATGTCCTGACACATGCTCTGAACCCCTCTCATGCCCTGTAGCTGGACAACCTGCACCTCCTCTGACAAACCTGTGAACTCTAGCCAGTCACCTAGAGAGCGCGCTGGACCTGCTGCCATGGGACCCCAAGAAACATGAGGCCTACTCCCAACCAAGTGGCCTCTCTGAGTGCTAACCATGGGGTTCCAGACGAGGGGCTGCCGTAGGCGCTCCTCCGTGCACGTCGGCTGTCGCTGCTCTAGGCCACGCCGCAGTAGCTCCCAAGACCGAAGCAAACTCACAGCGAATCGGTCCTCCAGTCTCCTGCTCAAACCAACTCGGCGCAACTCTGTAAAGATCCATCTGGTCGAAGGTTGCCAAGGGCCTCTTGCCTGAGGCACCCTGGCACCAAGCCTCTGCAACAAGAACTCCTTCCAGGGCTCCTCGCCTGGAAGAAGTCCTCTGACGACGAACTTCCCAAGAAGGGCTCTGCTCTGCTGTGCTGGATCAATGATCCCAAGCCCTCCCTGAGAACAAGGAAGTGTGATGACCGACCAAGCCACCTTGGCTCGGGCAATCTGAGTGTCGCGACCAGACCAAAGGAAGTTCTTGATCAGCCTCTCTACCTGGCTGATACAAGAACTCGAGAAGATCCAGCAAGAAGTGATGTACCACATAGTCGCCAACAACACCTGGTTGGCAACTACTACTCTACCAGCCAGCGAAAGTCGTGCTGAGCTCCAATGTAACAGCTTTCTCCTGATGGACAGGAGAAGAGGAGCAATCTGCTGCTCGGGGGACAAATCCAAACCAACCTGACAACCCAAGTACCGAACTGCAGTCCCTGGAGGAATCCACCTGAAACCCTCTCCTGGCATCCAATCTGGCACAGGAGCACTACCAACTAAGAAAGCCACAGTCTTTCTCCAGTTGATCAGTGCGCCCGATGCACAGCAGAAGGTCTCCAAAGCCTGCCCGCATCTGTGTAAATTGGCCTCCTGCCATCTAAGTACAAGGCTGAGTCGTCGGCAAACTCAGCGTCCAGAAGCTCATCTCCCCGTATAGGGAGTGCTAAGCCCCTCAAACCAACCTGCTGTGACACCAAAAATCTGCTCATCGCCTCCGCATAGAACAGAAAGAGAAAGGGGGCAAGAGGACAACCCTGTCTGACCGATCGTGTGAGCATGAAGCGCTCACCTCTACCACCTGCCAAAAGCACCTGACTGTGGGCCTGTCTGTACAAAGCTGACACCCCTCTGATCCAAGCCTCTGAGAAGCCCATCCTACGTAGCGTGCCCTCTAGAAAGTCCCAGTCAACTCTGTCGTATGCCTTCTCAAAATCGAGAAGAAGAATCACAAGGTCCTCCCCACGGAGCCGTGCAAGGGCAGAAGCCTCCCAAAAAGTGAAGATGTTGTCAAGGATACTGCGTTCCTTGACAAAACCTGTCTGAGTCCCATGTATAAGGCTCTCCAGAAGTGGCTGAATCCTCAAACTCAGAGCCTTGGCAAGAATTTTGTAGGCTGAGTTGAGAATGGTGATGGGACGCCACTGTCGAATCTCATCCAAGGAGCCACCCTCCTTAGGAATGAGGTAAATCAGGCCCTCACTCATGCTATCCGGCATCACTCCTGTGTGCAGAATGTACTGAAAGGCACTACAAAGATCTGGGCCAAGCAGGTCCCAGTACTCCAAGAAGAAGCTGGGAGTCAGCCCATCCTCACCTGGACAGCTACCACGAGGGAGGGCCCTAAGAGCCGTGTGCAGCTCCTCAAGCTGAAGAGGTAACTCAAGCCTCTGCCGCATCTCCTCAGACACAAGACAAGGCATCTGTGCCCAAACCTGCTCCCTGCATGCATCCTGCCTCTCTGACTCTGGCTCAGCCGACAGTAGCTCACGGTAAAAGTCAGTAGCAACTGCACGCATATCCTCTGGCTCGCAAACAACTGACCCATCGGGTCTCCTCAACTGATTGACCTTGGCATGCGAGTGCCGAGGTCCCACTGTCTCAAAAAAAACACCTGTCACTCTGTCACCCACCTGAGTCCACTGAGATGCATGCCGGTGGAAGGCAAACTCATGGCGCCTCTCCTCTGTGCAAGCAAGCTCCTGTCGAGCCTGTTGAAGCTGCTCCTCCAACCATGGACTGTCTGGATGCTGCTCCTGCATCCTCTGTAGTGAAGCAATGCCTCGTCTGAGACGCTGCTGCTCCTCCCTCGCTGCAGCCCGTCGAGCCAAAGACTCCTGGAGAAAGAAGTGGCTGAGCTGAGCTAGGCCTGAGGCCACTCTGTCTGCAGGTGGAGCCTGGCTGTCCATGCCCTCTGTCCATAGAGCCTCAACCCTCTCTCTGAGTGCTGAGTCCAACAAGACCCGCTCTGGGATGCGAAGCATCGTGCTCCCACTCCTCTGCCTGTCTGCCACTGTGAGGATCACTGGTGCATGGTCCGAGAAGGATGTCCCTGCCAGGATGCCCACTGATCCCCCCAAGTCACTGAAGTGGTCACTAGTGTAGAAGCGATCTATGCGCGATAGATTCACTCCTCCCACTCGGCGGTCCGATCTAGAGAAGGCAAGACTCTCTGGAGGCCTCACAAAGCCAGAATGCTGCCATGTATCCGAGACCCTCAACGCCATACAAAACCTCTCCCAAGCTGCTAACTCGACTCCATGCACAGTAGCATGGCTGCCTCCGATTCTGTCAGAAGGGTCCTCCAACATGTTGAAGTCCCCTCCTACACACCACTGGTCAACCTGTGGCAAAGACTCAACAATCTGTGACCAAAACTCTGCACGAGCACTCGCCACATTGGGCGCATAGATGTTCAGGAAACCCACAAGGCTACCCTGAACCTGCATAGTAATCCACTGAGCCCTGCCTGGTACAATAATCCCTCTGCCCACAATGGCCTGCTGTAATGAGTCCGCAATAGTCATACATACCCCACCCTGGATGCCTCCAGGTCCAAAAGCAGCTGACCAAAAGGTATCATAGCGTCCACGCAAAATCTGACCACATCGACGAATGCGGCTCTCAGACAAATGGTGCTCCTGAAGCATAAGGAGATCAATCTCTCCTCCCACAAGGCATCGCTGAAGCTCCTGACGCAATCGGCCCCGCTGTCGCTGAAACTGGGGCCCACCGAGTCCCTGCACGTTCCACGAGACGATCCTCATGGGGAGCGAGAGAGAACAGATGCTGCCGCAGCAGCAAGACGAGCTATCTTCGAAGCAGGCTTGGATGGGGAGTAATCCGCATCCGAGCGTCCTCTAGATAGGCGAGACTGCAGTGAGTGCCTGGTCCAAGCCCAAGTAGAGCGAGCCGTGCGTAAAGCAACCTCCTCTGTCCAGGAGTCCTCATGAATGAATACATAGCAAGGCCAACACTGCGTATCAGCAAAAAAGTACACCACAATGTGTCTACATCCTGCTGAATCTGGGGGTGTCACCGCAAACTTGGCCAGTGGCCACAAAGTTTGCAGCAGATCTGTAACGCCAAGTTCTCCCATGTGGTGAGAGAACTCGAGAACCTGTGTATGCAACCATCCCACCACTGAGTCGAGGGACCACTCTGTCTCAGTCCTGCCACAGAGGGGGAAGGAGAAACCAACTGCTGAGTCCAAGGCCTCTGTCCCCCTAGCGGCGAGGAACAAAGCGTGGACTCTGAAGCAGGCTGCCTCGTGGTCTGCTGCGGAATCGCCAAGAAAACGAGTAAACCCGTAATCGAAGAAATCCCAGCGGCGTCTAAGGTCAAAGCTCGTCAAACCACGAGGGATAGCTGCAAGAGGAGATGTCTGAATCTGCAGTGGGGGCCGCAAGAAGGGCTGACCCTCTCTCGCTAGGCGACTCGTGGTGAAGGCGCTGCCAAGAGATCTCTTGGCCGCCGGCAAGGGTCCAGTCTCCAGAGCCGACTGTGGTACTGAAGCAGGAGGAGGGGGAGAAGGGGCTGGGGGGGCGGGGGAGAGGAGAAGCGGGGTGGGGCGGCAGAGACAAGGGGGGGGCGAGGTGGGGAGTGAGCGGTAGCAGAGGGCGGGGGAGGGCATGAGGAGGAGGAGGGGAGATCGGAAGGCGGAGCGGCTGGCGAGGGTGAAGCGGAGGTGGAGGCTGGCGTAGGGGGCTCCTCCTGCTCAAGAGGACCAAAGCGGTTCCCCGTGGGAACCCACTGCTGCTGAGTAGGCACCTGGGGGCCACTCTGAGTGCCAGGCTGTCGCTGTGGCCCCTAGCGTCGACGGCCACGGGCCTGCTGCCACCCCTCCTCCGCTGGAGCCCCAGGCTCGGAGGGTGGCGTTGGATCTGTGCTCTGCGTCGCTGGCTGTGGCTGCGGCCCAGCCTTGGCAGGCTGGGGCTGAGGCTGCGGTGCGGGTCGTGGTCTCCTCCGTGGACAGGCCTTCGCTAGGTGGCCCATCTGTCTGCAAATGAAACACTGGTTCGGGAGACCCGAGTACTCCACACTCTGTCTAAACCAACCCCCACTCACCCGAGGCAGAAGGATGACCTTCGGGAGCGTGTGGGTATCTCTGACCAAAACTCGAACTGAAGGGATGCCAGCCGCCTTGGCAGCTACTGATGCTGCCGTACGAGGTGTCTCCAGGACAGTTCCGATGGCGAAGCCAATCCTGGAGAGAAGTGGAAGGTACTCCCTCCGTAAACCCGGAAAGCAGACTGATATGGGGATGTCCGCCTCCTCTACTAGCACATCCGAAGACGGGTCAAAACCATGTCGCCACTGTCGAAAGTGGGCGCGTGCTGCTCGGATGGCCAATGGACTCATAGCTATGACCTTGGAGGCCATCTCGGAAGTCTCGAACTCAATCTGGTAGTACCCCCGTCCGAGAATCTGGATATCCAAGATCTTGCCCACCTCTGCGAGGAGGCGGGCCTGGAGAAGATCTCGCAGCTCTCCTCTGCTGGGACGAGTGCCGAGAACCTTGCATATGACAGAAGTCGCCTGCAAGCGTTCTACCTCTGTGGCAAGGCTCGCTTGCTCTGCCGGCGTAAGAGCAAGTCGAATGGTGGGCTCAGCGGGGTCGGGCGAGGGGGCTTCAGGCGAGTCCCTCTGAGGTGGAGCTGGAGCCTCCATCTGTGTCTACTACTGAGTCGAAGAAGCGGGCGATGATGAAAATCTGCGAACGAGTACGCCAAGCACTTGTCCGAAGAGAAAGTGTTGCCGAGCCAGGTGCAGAAGACCTTCGGGAGCAAAGAGGACGCGGGGGGGGGGGGATGGGGGGACGGCGAGGGCGAAGTGGGCAGCCGGGAATTGTGCGGGTGCACAAGCGGCAGCGAGCGGGGGGTGGGGAGGGGATGGCGACGCGAGAGGAGGGCAGCGGGCAGCCTGTGGGGCAGCGCGAAAACAGGGGGGGGCAGCGGGCGGGCGGCAGCGCGCAGGGGCAGCGGGTGGGGGGGGGGGGGGGGGGGGGGGGAGAGGGCAGCGATGGCGCAGCAAGGGGGGGGCGAGCAGCAGTAGCGAGTTTTAAAACATGACGACCCAGTCATGTTTTTGTGTTGGAAGTGGTTTCAGGAATTTTCAGCCATGGAAATTTTTGAAGGAGAGAGAAGCATGACTAAAGACGAAGTTGAAGCATTGAAGGAGCCACAGAAGACTTTGTCGCTTTCGGCGCGGCCCAAAGAAGCAAGCGTTGCAGACCTTTATGAAGTTCAAGTACCGCATGACCCACACATCAGAGTGGGCCAACGAAGAGTCCTTTCCAGGATTCTGGATGCTATTGGCGATCTCCCTCGACGCCATACAGTTCGGTACCAATACCTCACTTTGAAAAGGAGGGGATGTCACGTGACACATCCAACCCTATGTGTCCGTGGACAAGCTACAGCATGATCAGGGTTCAGCTCAGTCCAATCAGTCTAGATTAGCAAGTGATCTGACACTTTTGTGAGTCTGTTCGCAGACCGTGCATGCCCAGTCACTTAGTGTAGATGCATATCCTCTGGTTGTACACAACATGATCATAAGCATTCCCATCAGAATCCATCAGAATCCTTCAGGGGAATTTTCCAGTGCATTTAGTCTATTTTACCTATTTTTAACATTTTTCACTTTTTATTTTTAAGTGACTTTTGTTGGAAAGTAGGTAGGGCAAATTGAGTAAGTTTGTATATAAGCAAACTAGACTAGCACTAAATGGCAGAAGAGGCAGTAGGAGCACCTTGCTCAACAGGCAACTTCTCAGCAAGACCAACCCCAGCGACAACTTTGGCGTTTTCTCTCAATAGAAGGCCTATCATTTTTGCACTAGATCAGCCCGTGTTTTTGCACTTGTAGATTCTCGGCGACAGTAGACAGTAGATCAGCCCAAGCGTTAGCAGATTTCCCCGCAAGGTCAGTTTTCAGCCCTACCGTTTTTGGTTGCAGCACAACCTCAGCGTTTTTGCAGATCATCGCGACAGAATCAGCCATGGGACCAGCGTTTTCAGTTTTCAGCCTTTAGCACTCGCAGAAGAAGTCCCGAACCTCGCAGACCTACCTTCCTGCAGCAGCAGTTCCTCGCCGCACGGTGGGATCCATCGAAGTTTGCAATTTCAGCTCGGAAAACGCAGATTTCAGCATCTGAGTTTTCAGCGCGTCGTCGTTGCATCGGCGCCATCGACGTAGAGTCAGAATTCAGCAGATACTTGATTTGCAGATTTCAGCCCTTAGCGTTTTTAGTTTTCAGCCGTTTGGTCGTTGTTGACATCGTCGGCAAGTCCAAGCATTGTAGGGATTTGTGCAATCATAAGTAGACCGCTCTCGCCATAGAGAGTGCGGCCTTCGGAGGAGGGTTTTACAACGTCTCTGGTTTTCTCTTCTCTCTCTATCTCTCAATCTCATGCACTTCCATTCACAGTGTTCATTCACTTTGTTTGTGTCCATTGCACTCTCTCACTAAAGGAACGGAAGGCTCTCCCTTCCATAAGTAAAAGGAACCCTTGAGCACAGTTCAGAGCACTCATCTTGAGCAAAGTTCAAACATTCATTCCGCTGCACCTAACATTGGTATCAGAGCTTTGGCAGTGTTCTCTATCACTCAAGGAAAGAACCACAAGAATCAGAAGATTTTTTTTTTGCTTGTTGCGGTCGCACGAACCCAAGTTCGCTTGGGCGTATCGATTCCTAATCGTGTTTTTGAAGAGTGACCGGAATCCTAGGAAAGAAGGGCTTGTCCAGCCTCCCCTTGTGTCTCTTTTCACTCATTGAGAGCGGACCGTGCACTTAGCGGCCGGCCAATCGACGTGAGGTGGGGAAAAGCAACCTTGGTGTGAGCGCAAGGCCACCAAGGGGTGCGCCCACGGAAAGGAGTAGAACTCGGGTGAAGAGAAGATCCTTCTCAAACGCGGTTTGCAAGTGAAAGAAAACCTCAAGAACCTCAAGAACCAAGACCCCCCAGAACCGAAGAACCCAAGTTCCTCGTGAACTTAAGAACCAAGACCACAAGAACCCACGACTTTAGAACGGTCATCACTCGAAGCGGAATGGATACTTCGCTTAGAGGTGATGAGCATGAGAGAGGCGAAGAAGAATTTTCCCCACCTGGAGGTTTTTCCAACCCTCCCCCTTTCCCATCTACTACAAGGATTTCACTAACTCCTATGGAGGCCTTGGACCTGATGCTTATGGAAAGGAATTTAGAACGGGAAGCAAGAAATGCAGAAAGAATGGCAGAAATGGAACGCAGACACGCAGAAAGAAAAGCAGAAATGGATCACAGGCACGCAGAAGACAAAGCAGAAAGAGAAGCAGAAAGAAAGGCAAGACAAGAACAGAGAGACCGACACATGCAAGAGTTCTTGCGTCTCTTTTCTCAAGTGCCGGCACAGATGCAAGAGATTGAGGAGACGGAGACTCTCTCAGTCTCTTCTTCTCCAAAGCATGACACAGGATTTGCATGATAATGAGAAGCATGATGATTTGGATGACAATGATTTGCATGATGATGATTTGAATGACAATGATTTCATGATGATGATTTGAATGACAATGATAAGCGTGATGATTTGGATGACAAGCATGATGATTTGCATGATCAAGATGTGATTTCTCACACGCATGATGATTTGCATGAAAATGACGTGATTGTTCACAAGGAGGATGAGTTAGTTGATGCTTTTTCTAGCGAAGCTAACCTCGTTGCAGATTCGATCAATCACAAAGAATCGTTCTTGGCTCTCGAGCCTAGGTCCACAGAACCCCCTCAAGAAGAACCGATCTTGGCTCTCGAGCCTAGGTCCAAAGAACCCTCACAGGAAGTATTATGTGTTCGCATGATTCATACACACGTATTTTACGAGTGTTTCATTCGTGATCGTTTCCTGTATTTTAGTCAACGTCTTTATGTGATCCCTTTTACTAGGCATAACATATTGTACGTTGAGCACGTTTCACTCATGGATGAGCACGAATGTATGCGGATTGTTCATGAAAAGCTGAAAAGTATGCATTCAAGGAAGTCACATTTTATGTCTCTTCCTTGGCACGACATAGTTGTAGAAAGAGCACAAGAAAGTATGAGCACCAAGCATGGGCATTTCCATTGTGAATTGCCAGAGTTGATTCCTTTAAATCAAAAGAGAAAGATTCGATCTCATTGTTTGCGTGTGTGTGGTGAACGTTTTGTCACTCCGTCTCTATGTTCATCTACATCGCATACACAGTCTTTAGAGAAGAAAAGATTTTTTCCACTCACTTTACATGGAATGGGTATGTTCATGTTTTTGATGGAAGTGGTTTCAAGATTTTCAGCCATGGAGATTCTTGAAGGAGAAAGAAGCATGACTAAAGACGAAGTTGAAGCATTGAAGGAGCCACAGAAGACTTGTGTCGCTTTCGGCGCGGCCCAAAGAAGCAAACGTTGCAAACCTTTATGAAGTTCAAGTACCGCACGACCCACACATTAGAGTGGGCCGACGAAGAGTCCTTTCCAGGATTCTGGATGCTATTGGCGATCTCCCTCGACGCCATACAGTTCGGTACCAGTACCTCACTTTGAAAAGGAGTGGATGTCACGTGACACATCCAACCCTATGTGTCCGTGGACAAGCTACAGCATGATCAGGGTTCAGCTCAGTCCAATCAGTCTAGATTAGCAAGTGATCTGACACTTTTGTGAGTCTGTTCGCAGACCGTGCATGCCCAGTCACTTAGTGTAGATGCATATCCTCTGGTTGTACACAACATGATCATAAGCATTCCCATCAGAATCCATCAGAATCCTTCAGGAGAATTTTCCAGTGCATTTAGTCTGTTTTACCTATTTTTAACATTTTTCACTTTTTATTTTTAAGTGACTTTTGTTGGAAAGTAGGTAGGGAAAATTGAGTAAGTTTGTATATAAGCAAACTAGACTAGCACTAAATGGCAGAAGAGGCAGTAGGAGCACCTTGCTCAACAGGCAACTTCTCAGCAAGACCAACCCCAGCGACAACTTTGGCGTTTTCTCTCAATAGAAGGCCTATCGTTTTTGCACTAGATAAGCCAATGTTTTTGCACTTGTAGATTCTCGGCGACAGTAGACAGTAGATCAGCCCAAGCGTTAGCAGATTTCTCCGCAAGGTCAGTGTTCAGCCCTACCGTTTTTGGTTTGCAGCACAACCTCAGCGTTTTTGCAGATCATCACGACAGAATCAGCCATAGGACCAGCGTTTTCAGTTTTCAGCCTTTAGCACTCGCAGAAGAAGTCCCGAACCTCGCAAACCTACCTTCCTGCAACAGCAGTTCCTCGCCGCACGGTGGGATCCATCGAAGTTTGCAATCAGCTCGGAAAACGCAGATTTCAGCATCTGCGTTTTCAGCGCGTCGTCGTTGCATCGGCGCCATCGACATCGTCATCGACATAGAGTCAGAATTCAGCAGATACCAGATTTGCAGATTTCAGCCCTTAGGGTTTTCAGTTTTCAACCGTCTCGTCGTTGTCCTCATCGTCGTCGACATCGTCGGCAAGTCCAAGCATTGTAGAGATTTGTGCAATCATAAGTAGAACGCTCTCGCCATAGAGAGTGGGGCCTTTGGAGGAGGGTTTTACGTCTTCTCTAGTGTCGTGTTCTCTTCTCTCTCTATCTCTCAGTCTCATGCACTTCCATTCACAGTGTCCATTCACTTTGTTTGTGTCCATTGCACTCTCTCACTAAGGAACGGAAGGCTCTCCCTTCCATAAGTAAAAGGAACCCTTGAGCACAATTCGGAGCACTCATCTTGAGCAAAGTTCAAACATTCATTCCGCTGCACCGAACACTGGACTCCCCAAGCCTGTACACGAGTCATGCCTCGCTTCAACCTTGTTCCATATCTTGCCAAGATAGCTATCGGAATGACATAGCCCTCGGGGAGAGCGATAGAAATCCGTCGAGATTTCAGCCATAGACAAGGCATTAACCTCAGGAATCCTGCTGAGTGCATTGGCAACTCGATTGCTGGATCCTTTTCTATAACGGATTTCAAAGTCAAACTCTTGCATAAGCTCAGTCCATGTAGTCTACCAGCCTCTGAGATCACCTTGGTCACAGACATAGCGCAAGGAGTATCTGTCCATGCAAGAAACGTAGAGCCATACAAGTAGTGCCGTCGTTTCCTTAAGGCGTGGACTACAGCGTAAAGCTCCTTCTCATACGTTGAATAACGCATCTGAGCGTCAAAAAATTTCTTACTTTCAAACGCAACAGGACGTCCATCCTAGTATATGCCGCACCAAGGGCATAATCGCTAGCATCCGTTCAACCACAAACAGTTTGCTAGGATCCACAATGTGCAATATTGGCGTAGTAGGAACAAAGATATTGCAAGCTTGGTTTTTTTGAGGTGCTCGCTGCTGCTGCCCGCACGCTCCCTCCCCCTTCTTCGCCATCGTTGCCTACCCCCCCTTTCCCTGCGTAGCACCCCCGCCCTCGTCTCCTTGCGCAGCCCTCCTTGCCCGCCTCCTGCGCAGCCGGCCCTGCTTGCCCCCCTGCGCAGCCAACCCCCTGCCCGCCCCGTGTGCTGTCCACCCACCCCGCCTGTTGCCGCACCCGCTTCCCAGCCCGCAGCCCCTCCATCCTGCTGCCCTTTTGCTGCCCCGCCCCGCCTCGCCCCGCCCGCCGCCCGCTTCCTAGCCAATCCGCTTCCCTGCCAGCCCACATTGCCTGCCCCCCCCCGGACGCGCTTGGCCTTTCGCTCCGCCCCCCCGCTTCCTTCGCTCTTTGCCTTTCTTCCCGAAGGTTTCCTTTAGCAGGCATTGGCAGTGCTACTCTTTGGACACACTCGTCAAGGTCTGTTGTAGCGAAATCACTCTATCCGCTTCTCCGACACAGCAGTAGACACAGATGGAGGCTCCAGCTCCACCACAGAGGGACTCTTCCGAAGCCCCCTCGCCCGACCCCGCTGAGCCCACCATTCGACTTGCCCTCTTTCCGACAGAGCAAGCGAGCCTAGCCGCAGAGGTAGAGCGCTTGCAGGCGACTTCTGTCATGTGCAAGGTTCTCCGTACCCGACCCAACATAGGAGAGTTGCGTGACCTTCTCCAGGTCCGCCTACTTGCAGAGGTGGGCAAGATCTTGGACGTACAGATTCTCGGACGAGGCTACTACCAGATCGAGTTTGAGACCTCTGAGATGGCATCCAAGGTCATCGCCATGAGTCCGTTGACCATCCGAGCAGCTCGAGCCCACTTTCGACAGTGGAGACATGGTTTTGACCCTGCTTCGGATGTTCTGGTAGAGGAGGCAGACATCCCCATCTTCGTCTGCTTTCCTGGTTTGCGGGGGGAGTACTTACCACTTTTGTCCAGGATAGGCTCAGCGATTGGGACTGTCCTGGAGACACCGCGCACGGCAACCTCAATAGTTGCCAAGGCGGCCGGCATTCCCTCAGTTCGCGTTCTGTTTAGGGACACTCACACGCTCCCGAATGTCATTCTTCTGCCTTGGGTGAGTGGGGGTTGGTTCAGACAGAGCGTGGAGTATTCGGGTCTCCCAAACCAGTGCTTCATTTGTCGCCAGATGGGCCATCTTGCGAACGCCTGTCCACGGAGGAGGCCTCGACCTACACCATAGACTCAGCCCCAGCCTGCAAGGGCTGGCCAGCAGCCACAGGCCGAGACACAGCGCACACATGTAGAGCCTCCCTTCGAGCCTTAGGCTCCAGCGGAGGAGGGATGGCAGCAGGTCCGTGGTCGACGACGGTAGGGGCCACATAGACAGCCTAGCGCTCAGAGTGGTCCTCATGAGCCTGCCCAGCAGCAGTGGGTTCCCACGGGGAACCGTTTTGGTCCTCTTGAGCAGGATGAGATCCCTGCTCCAGCCCTCACCTCACCTTCACCCTCGACAGCCCCTCCCCCCCAGAGTTCCCCCCCTCCTCATCATCCTCCCCCTTGCCTCCTGCTCTCGCCGTCGCCTCCCCCCGCCCCTCTTCCTCTGCCGCTTCCCCCCGCCCCTCCTCTTCACCTCTTATCCCTGCTCCTACTCCCCCCCCTCCCGCTCTAGTTCCACAGTTGACCCAGGGGGCAGGGTCATTTCCGGCTGCTAGGAGATCTCTTGGCAGCGCCTTTGCCACGAGTCGCTTGGCGAGAGAGGGACAACCTTTCTTGCGACCCCCTCTATAGGTACAGACGTCTCCTTTTGCAGCTTTCCCTCGTGGTCTGACGAGCATCGACTTGCGGCGCCGATGGGACTTCTTCAACTACGACTTCACTCGTTTTCTCGGTGACCCATCAGCAGACCATGAGGCAGCCTGCTTCAGGGTCCATGTTCTGTTCCTTGCAGCTAGGGGGATAGAGGCCTTGGACTCAGCGGTTGGCTTCTCTTTACCCCTTTGCGGCAGGGACCAGACTGAGTGGACTCTCGACTCAGTGTTGGTGTGGCTACACACACAGGTCCTAGAGTTCTCTCACCACATGGAAGAACTAGGAGTTACAGACATGCTTCAGACTTTGTGGCCACTGGCCAAGTTTGCGGTTACCCCTCCAGATACAGCAGGATGTAGACACATTGTGGTCTACTTCTTTGCAAATACGCAATGCTTGCCATGCTATGTACACATTCATGAGGACTCCTGGACAGAGGAGGTTGCTCTACGGACGGCTCGCTCTACTTGGGCTTGGCCAGGCACTCGTTGCAGTCACGCCTATCTAGAGGACGCTCGGATGCGGATTACTCCCCATCCAAGCTAGCCTCGAAGATAGCACGTTTAGTTGCTGCGGCAGAATCTGTTCTCTCTCGCTCCCCATGAGGATTGTCTCATGGAATGTGCAGGGACTCGGTGGGCACTAGCTTCAGCGTCAGCGGGACCGACTGCATCAGGAGCTTCAGCACTGCCTTGTGGGAGGAGAGATTGATCTCCTTATGCCAGAGTTACCGGGGAACGCCCCCTAGCCCCCGTTCCGACGTTCCGGGGGGCAGTTCCCTTCCCGAACATTCCGAGACGTCCTGGAACGTTTGACGTTCCGGGTGGCCAGTGCAAACCGGAACGCCCCCGGAACGTTCCGGAATGCCCCTCGAACGGCCAACGGCTACAAACAAATTTGGCAAAAATTGAAAAAATTGAAGTAAATGTTTGGGCTTTGTTTTGAAGTGTGCAAGGCCTCAAGGACTCATAAAATGCACCCCCCTCCCCCTTTCTCTCCACAAGCTAATCCTCAAGGCTCAAGCTCTCTCCCTCTCACACTCTCAAGATCTCTCCCTCTCAAGACTCACTCTCTCAAGGCTCAAGGCTCAAGGCTTCACGCCTTCAAGCTCTCTTCCTCTCCCTCCCACTCTCTCAAATCTCTCCCTCTCCCTCTCTCTCTCTCTCTCTCTCTCTCTCTCTCTCTCTCTCTCTCTCTCACATCATCATCTAGTCATAGCAAGGTTGAATGGTCTTCAAAACGAGTTTTTTGTGAGTATTAGAGTCAAAGCACTCTAATACTCCTTGTATTTAAACACAAGGAGCTAAAAATGCACTATTTGGGTGTTTTTTATACCTCCGTTCCGCGCCGTTCCCGTTCCGGACCCCTAGCCGTTCCCCCGTTCCGCAGGGATCCCATCGCCGTTCCCGTTCCGCGTTCCGGGTAACTATGCCTTATGCTTCAGGAGCACCATCTGTGTGAGAGTTGCATTAGACGTTGTGGTCGGCTCTTGCGTGGACGATGTGATACTTTTTGGTAAGCTGCTTTTGGACCTGGAGGCATCCAGGGTGGGGTATGTATGACTATTGCGGATTCTTTGCAGCAGGCCATTGAGGGCAGAGGGATTATTGTGCCAGGCAGGGCTCAATGGATTACTATGCAGGTTCATGGTTGCCTTGTGGGCTTCCTGAACATCTATGCGCCCAATGTGGCGAGTGCACGAGCAGAGTTTTGGTCACAGATAGTTGAGTCTCTGCCGTAGGCAAAACATTGGTGCATAGGGGGAGACTTCAACATGTTGGAGGACCCTTCTGACAGGATTGGTGGTAGCTATGCTACTGTACATGGAGTTGAACTGGCAGCTTGGGAGACGTTTTGTATGACTCTGAGGGTCTCAGATGTATGGCAGCACTCTAGTTTTGTGAGGCCCCCAGACAGCCTTGCCTTCTCTCGTTCGGACCGCAGAGTGGGAAGAGTGAATCTATCGTGGATAGATCGCTTCTACACTAGTGACCAATTCAAATGACTTGGAAGGGACAATTGGCATTCTGGCAGGGACTTCCTTCTCGGACCATGCACCAGTGATCCTCACAGTGGCAGACAGGCAGAGGAGAGGGAGCACGATGCTTCGCATCCTAGAGAGGGTCTTGCTGGACTCTACACTTAGAGAGGGTCTTGCTGGACTCTACACTTAGAGAGCGAGTAGAGGTTCTCTGGACAGAGAGCTTGGACAGGCAAGACTCTTCTGCTGACAGAGTGGCCTCAGGACTTGCTTAGATTAGTCGTTTCTCTCTCCAGGAGTCTTTGGCTCGCCGGGCTGCAGCGAGAGAGGAGGAGCAGCGTCTCAGACGGGGCATTGCTTCGTTGCAGCGGATGTAGGAGCAGCATCCAGACAGTCCTTGGTTGGAGGAGCAACTACAGCGGGCTCGACAGGAGCTTGTTAGCACAGAGGAGCGGCGACGAGTTTGCTTTCCATCGACAGGTATCTCAGTGGACACAGGTGGGCGACAGAGTGATTGGTGCTTTCTTCGAGGCAGTGGGACCTCGACATTCGCATGCCAAGGTCAGTCAGTTGAGGAGGCCCTACGGGTCAGTTACTTCTGAGCCTGAGGATATGCGGGCAGTTACTACTGACTTTTACTGTGAGTTACTGTCTGCAGAGTCTCAGTCAGAGCGTAAGGATGCATGTAGGGAGCAGGTGTGGGCACAGATGCCTTGCCTTGTGACTGAGGAGATGCGTCAGAGGCTTGAGCTGCCACTTCAGCTGGAGGAGTTGCACACGGCTCTCAGTGCCCTCCTCCGTTGTAGCTGTCCAGGTGAGAATGGGTTGACTCCCAGTTTTTTCTTGGAGTACTCGGACTTGCTTGGTTCAGATCTCTGTAGTGCTTTTCAGTACATCTTGCACACAGGAGTGATGCCTGACAGCATGAGTGAGGGCTTGATCTACCTCACTCTCAATGAGGGTGGCTGCTTGGATGAGATTCGACAGTGGCGCCCCATCACCATCCTCAACTCAGCCTACAAAATTCTTGCCAAGGCTTTGAGGATCCAACCACTTCTAGAGAGCCTTATACATGGGACTCATACAGGTTTTGTCAAGGAACGCAGTATCCTTGACAACATCTTTACTTTTTGGGAGGCTTCTGCCCTAGCGCGACTCCGTGGTGAGGACCTGGTGATTCTTCTTCTCGAGTTTAAGAAGGCATACGACACAGTTGACTGGGACTTTCTAGAGGGCACTCTACGCAGGATGGGCTTCTCAGGATTGTTGTCGGTGAAAGGATACAGAGTTAAGCACTATGGCCAAAATGAGAGACGAGGGTTCCGAAAAGGAAGCATCCTCTTACAGTGGGCCGGAGGAGGAGCAAAGGGTTGTTGACAAAGGGAAGCGACCCATGGAGCCGGAGGATGAGGATCTTATGTTCATCTCAAAGATCATGGATATCTTCGAGCAAATGTCTCAGAATCCGAAGTTACAAAAGTACTTACAGGCTCCTAAACGGGATGTCTCGACTCTCTTCCCTACCAACTGAAAAAGAGGGTTCAAATGCAGAGGGGTCTCATGACACTCATGGAAAGGCTCCTGTGGAAGAGCAGTAGCAGGTGGTGAAGACATCCAATGTGTCTACAGGTCCAAACGAACATCTGGTATTTGGACGTGAGGCTGTGAATGGTCAAGGCAGTAATGAGCAAGCCGTTCGACAGACCATTCCACCGTTTACTTCATATCCCGGTTACTTTGGTGGTGGTTCAGTGTTTCAGGCTATGGCTGGACCATCCATAGGTTTACAAGGGTACATACCAGGAAATGTGTTAGGGGCAATGCGATCAGGTGCGGTTAACCCTGTGTACGGGAACATAGGTGTTCAACCAGGTTTTCAGGGTGCCTATGGCAATTTTGGGATGCCTGGAACTCATTTTGGCATGGCTGGTTTTTCACAGCAAAATGCTCGAAATGCGAATAACCCTGGCAAAATAGGTGATATGAGTGCTGGAATGCTTAACCAAGAGCCACTTCTTAAAGCACGTGTTGATGATAATGTGGTTACTACGAGCCAGCCAAAGGAATACAAGGAAGGCGGGGCAGCCGTGAAGTTTGACACTTTAATGGCACATAGGACAAATTGAAGTCCTTGACCTTCTTACAGCAGTTTGATGCGGCATATGCAGGTGGAAACTTCACAGAGTCTTCCAAGATACGCAAGGCTGCCACCTTTTTGAAGGGTAATGCGTTGAGATGGTAGACCACATTGTTAAATCAGGGCCAAGCACTTACAACATGGGTCCAGTTTAAACAAATATTTACTCCTGCGTGGCTCACAAACACTTTCGAGGTGGATGTGATCACGACATGGTATGATTTGAATACGTCAAATTGTGCAAATCTGGAAGAGTACAATCAGAAATTTTGGGATGCCTTGTTACCCATAAGCTGTTATAGGTTTGTGCCATTGACGGAACAAATTGAAAGATATTGTTGTGGATTGCCAAGAAAAGAAGGGACTACTGTACAAAGACCAATGTCATCAACATTATGCAGTTAATTGAGAATGCCACAGTGGCCAATAACTTGTTGTAGGGTCTCCAGTGGATTTAAAGGCAGCATCAAGGAGTCCCAGGGCAAGCAATTTTCAGCCAAGGGCAATGTCACAACAAGTCTCACTGTACCACCTTTCAAGAAGAAGCCTTTTGGAGGACAGAGGCAATTTAAACCTTCTTCTGGGCAAAGCCAAGGGAAGAAAATGCATCTTTCTGGCAAGACATTTGAGGAGAGGAAAGCTCTAAGAGAGGCCAAGAAATGCTACATCTGTGAAGAGTTTGGACATTGCTAATGATTGCCCGCAGAGGAAGTCATAGGATAAGTTTGGCTTTTAGGTATTTATTTTACTTATTTGTCAAAGTCTTGGGTAGGGCAATTTACTGAGCTTGCTATATAAGCAACCTCTTGCCTCCATTGTATACACATTTTAGTTATTCATTGTCAAGGTTGATTGGTTCAAGAGAGTCTCTCTCTCTCTCTCTCTCTCTCTCTCTCTCTCTCTCTTTGGTCTCTACGCTTCCGCATTGTTGACTTTGACATGGTATCAGAGCCAAGTGTAGCTCGCGCATGAAGAGCTTTGGTGGAGGAGCGGTCTTGCAGAGGAGAAGAAGAAGAAGTGGGAAGTCCCCCTTTGCTGGTCGTCGGCATCCCTAGCAGCCATAGCGTTTCAAAAAGCAAGGCGTTTTGCTCCCTCACCGGCGTCGGACGTCTCATCTGTTAGGTGCAGCGGAATGAATGTTTGCACTTTGCTCAAGATGAGTGCTCCGAACTGTGCTCAAGGTTCCTTTTGTTCTTATGGAAGGGAGAGCCTTCCGTTCTTAATGAGAGAGTGCAATGATCACAAACAAGTGAATGGACATTGTGCGTGAAAGTGTATGAGACTGAGAGATAGAGAAGAGAATACGACACCAGAGATGTTGTAAAACCCTCCTCCGAAGGCCCCACTCTCGTTGGCGAGAGCGGTCTACTTATGATTGCACAAATCTCTACAATGCTTGGACTTGTCGACGAGGACGAGGACGACAACGAGACGGGCTGAAATCTGAAAATGCTAAGGGCTGAAATCTGCAAATCTTTATCTGCTGAATCCTGACTCTATCTCGATGACGATGCAATGGCGACGGTACGACGACAACGTGCTGAAAACGCAGATGCTGAAATTGTAAACCTTGCGGTAACTGACCGTGCGGCAAGGAACTGTTGCGGAAAGGTGAGATCTGCGAGGTTCGGGACTTCATCTGCGGTGTCTAAAGGCTGAAAACTGAAAACGCTGGTGGTTCTTGATGATCTGTCGCGGTAAATCTGCAAAACGCTGGGACTGATCTGCAAATAAAAAACGCTAGGGCTGAAAATGGCTTTGCTGTCGCCGGATGGCCTGCAACTGCAAAACTATGGCCTGCAACTGCAAAACGATAGGTCTCTCTCGCTAGGGATTTGCAAAACCAAAAACGCTGGCTGATCTGGTCCAAAAATGCTAGGTGGTTGTTGTGGAGCAAAAACCTAGGCCTCTTGGGGGTTCTGCTGAGAAGTTGCCTGTGGAGCGTGTGCTCCTGCTGCCTCTTCTGCCAATTAGTGCTAGCCTAGGTTTGCTTATATACAAACTTACTCAATTTGCCCTACCTACTTTCCAACAAAAGTCACTTAAAAATAATAAGTGAAAAATGTCAAAAATAGGGAAAATAGGCTAAATGCACTTGAAAATTCCCCTGAAGGATTCTGATGGGAATTCTTATGATCATGCTGTGTGCAACCAGAGAATATGCATCTACACTTAGTGCCTGGGCATGCATAGTCTGCGAACAGACTCACAAAAATGCGAGATCACTTCTAAATCTAGACTGACTGGACTGACTGAACCCTGATCATGTTGTAGCTTGTCCACGGACACATAGGGTTGGATGTGTCACGTGACATCAACCCCCTCGCCTGCCGACAGTTCCCCTCTGCACCCCACGAGTCCCTTTCTCTCCCGCGTTTTAAAACGTTGCACAAAAGGTGGCCATGGCGCTGCTGTCTTATCTCCTGGCGGTGGCCCCTCCCGTCGCGTTATGAAACACCCGACCGGTAGCTCCCTCTCTCTTGGCGAGTATCGACTGCCTTGTCCCCTGCGAGAGCGTTCCCAAATGATGTGCCTTCCCCTTGCGACAGTGGCTTGGGCGACAACATCTTTAATTCCAGCATTCTGAAACGCACTGCTCCTTGGTGGCTCTCCCTTGGTGATAACCCTCCGCGCCCTTATGCCCCTGCGTTGACTCAATCACAACGAGGCACACAACATTGCTCAGTAAAGTCAAATAGAGGGCATTGGAGGCGCATTAGTGATCGGGTTTTTGGGAGCAACTTGGTGCAAAATCATGCGGTCCCTTTTTGAAGTACTTTAAGGAGTGGAGCGCATCTCTCTTGGAGACTCTTTTGTAGAAGTTTCGTGAGCTTTTGGAGCAACTTGGGAGAAGTGCCCATTGCGCAGGCCGGGGAAGCAGACTGAGATGGGCAAGTGTACCTCCTGAACAAGAACGTCGGCAGCTAGGTCGAGACCGTGGCGTCACTGTCGAAAGTGTGCTCGAACTGCTCGGATGGCCAAGGGGCTCATCGCGATGACCTTGGACGTCATCTCGGGAGTCTCAAACTCTATCTGGTAGTAGCCACGTCCGAGAAGCTGAACATTGAGGATCTTGCTCACCTCTGTGAGAAGGCGCGCTTGAAGGAGATTGCCCGCCCTTGTGCTGGGTTTAGTGATGAGAATCTTGCAGATAACAGAGGTGGCTTGAAGGCGCACCACCTCTGCCTTTAAGCTCGCTTGCTTTGTCGGCGAGAGAGCAAGTCGGACGGTGGGTTCTGCAGGGTCGGACGAGGGGGCTGGAGTGGGGTCCCTCTGTGGCGGAGCAAAATCCTCCATCTGTCTGCTGCTGCAAGGGCGAACGAAGGGGAGTTGAGCGAACGAATTGAGTCGGTGCCGTTGTGAACCAGCTCCGACAGAGACACGAGGTGGGGGTGGGGGAATGTGGGCAAGCAGCGGGTAGTGCGAGGTGGGGGGAGTGGAAAGCAGGCGGTCAACTCAAGATGCGCGCGCAAGGGCTGGCAGCTCAGAGCAGAGGTGGGGAAGAGGGGGGGGGGGGGGGGGGGGGGGGGGGGGGGGGCTGGTTGAGGCGAGACAAGGCAACGGGAGGGGAAGCTGAAGGTGATGGCGAGGTCAACGTGAGCAGCAGCAGCGAGCGTTGTCAGACTTCAGTGGCGCCATGGTTTTGACCCAGCTACCGACATTCTTGTCGATGAGGCAGAGTTGCTCAACTTAGTCTGCTTCCCCAGTCTGCGGTGGGAGTATCTTCCGCTCCTTTCCAAGATAGGCTTAGAGATTGGGACTGTCCTGAAGAAACCTCGCACGACGAGCCTCTGTAGCTGCCAAGGTGGACAGCATCCCCACAATATGTGTTCTGGTTCGGGACACCACTCTCCTGAAGGTCATCCTACTACCTCAGGTGAGTGGAGGTTGGTTCCATCAGAGCTTGGAGTATTCGGGCCTCTCGAATCAGTGTTTTATTTGTCGTCAGATGGGCCATCTTGCGAAGGCCTGTCCACGGAAGAGACCCTGACCTACATCTCAGGCTCAGCCCCAGTCCCAGCCTTCAAGGGCTGGCCAGCATCAGCAGACAGAGTCACAAGGTACGCAGGCAAAGCCACCCTCCGAGCCTGGAGCTCAGGCGGAGGAGGGCTGCAGGTTCGTGGTTGACGTCGACAGGGGCCACCACGCTAGCCTAGCACTCACAGTGGTCCCCACGCTCCAGTCCAGCAGGAGTGGGCTCCCACAGGGAACCGTTCCGATCCCCTTCTGCAGGACGAGGTCCCTGCTCCACCCTACACCTCAACCTCACCTCCGACAACCCCTCCCTCCCCCGAGTTCCCCTCTGCCCCTCCTCTTTCCGAATCTCCACCTTGCCCTCTTCCCTCTGCCGCTCCTCGCCCTTATCTCCTCCTCTTCCTGCTAGCCCCCCTGCTTTCACATCTCCTCCTGCTCCTTCCCCGTAGCCGACCCAGGGGGAAGGACCATCCTCGGCAGCTAGGAGATCTCTTGGCAGCACTTTTGCCACGAGTCGCTTGGCGAGAGAGGGACAATCTTTCTTGCGAACCCCCCTTTTGGTGCAGACGTCACTCTTTGCAACAGTTCCTTGTGGATTCACGAGCTTCGACATTCGTCGTCGTTGGGATTTCTTTGCCTACGACTTTACATGGTTTCTCGGCAACCCCTCACCAGACTTTGAGGTAGCTTGCTTTAGAGTTCATGTTCTGTTCCTTGTAGCTAGAGGAATAGAGGTCTTGGACTTAGCGGTTGACTTCTCTTTTCCCCTATGTGGTAGGGACCAACCCGAGTGGACTTTGGACTCAGTGTTGGATTGGCTGCAAGCACAGGCCCTCGAGTTTTCTCATCACATGGGAGACCTAGGGGTTACAGACTTAGTTCACACTCTGTGGCCGTTGGCCAGGTTTTCAATGACACCTCCAGACTCGGCAGGATGTAGGCACAGTGTGGTTCACTTCTTTGCTGACACGCAAAGCCCACCATGCTATGTACACATACATGAGGACTCTTGGACAGAGGAGCTTGCCTTGCGCAAGACTCGTTCTTCTTGGGCTTGGGCTAGACACTCTTTGCAGTCACGCTGGTGCACCCAAAACATGTCGATGCCAGATATGGGCTCATGCAAGGGTATGGATGCATACGGGTGCACATGATGGTGCTAGGGCATGTGTCTAAAGCTGTTGTGGCCAAGTGAAAGCGGAAATGTATGTCCAATGTGGTTTTTTGGGCCAAGAAGGCTCCAGACGGTGACTAGCAGGGCTTGCAGTCAAAAGGTATCCAAAAGGCGGCCATCATGTGCCAAAGTGTGGTCCTCAGTGTGCTCTCCAGGCCGGTTCAAACGGCTCGTCAAACGGAGCTCCGGGGCTCTAGATATTGCAGTTTAAAGAAAGGGTGTGTAGCAGATCCCCGACGGGTAGGGCAGCTGGGGACAGATTGCCCGGGTTGATGTCAGTGCATGTGTGTGTAGTGCTCGAGTTATGGAGCATGCCTGTCTTCTCGGATTGTGAATCAGAGCTCTGGATGGCAAGTTATGGCCATTAGAAGATTTTTCGGGGACCGGGTCTGAGCCCACTTGACCACATTGGGAAATGTGCCATCTAGCAGTTTTTGGGCTTCGCGAGGGTTTTAGAGAGTAGCATGCATCATGCGGGTCAAGCAGAAGTTGACGGTTCATGATTCTGAGCCCTGAGCGTCGAGTTACAGTGTGGAGAAAAAACGGAGCATTGGGCGGTTGAATGCTTGTAGATGCTTTTCTTGGTTTTTGGCGGCCTCGGACGGCAGACTCAGGAAGGTCAAAATGCGGGGAGGGCTGCATGGCACTGGACATGCATGATAGAGTTTCGGCATGGCTTCACGGCACGGGGTTCCGATCAAGGAACAGATTGCAGAGGCTGGGAAAAGAAGGCCAGAAAAGAAGTTTTTTTATACAAATATGTTGGGAAATTTTTTGGAGCTTATGGCCATGGGCTGTGGGAATGCCACGTGGCCTGGGAATGAACCCACATGCAATGCGAGGGGCCGGGGGCTCGCGCTACTTAAGCTAGGCCGTGAGGCCCTCATAGTGTCACAGGGGAGAGAGAGGCTCCTTGGGAGCTCGTGGCCATGGTGTCCGCGCATGGCGCTGTTGTGGTGGTACTGCAGGCGGCGGTGCGGTGGTTTTGGGCGGCTCCGCCCGCGCGGGGAAGGTGATGATGTGGCATGCCGAGGGGGCTGGGGCCGTTTCCCACTGTGCGGACCTTGGGTCCCCCCCGCCCAACTATTTTTGAAGGCAAGCTCGCCCTTGGGAGCAACGGCGGCGCCGTCGTTGCTTCCTAAAGGGCTCCTACATGTGGGTGTGCAAGTGAGGCCTCGGGATGTGTTCAAATTGGTCAAAGCAAGGTCAATCCTCCCAAGGGGAGTGCCACGTGTCGGCCTATCATGAAAAATGCCTAAAAACTCAAAAAACGGGCCCAGTAAAGGGGCAAAACTTTTTGTAACAAGGGCTTTTTTTTTTGGGGATTGCATGGGTAAGAAAGTAAGAGAGAGAGAGAGGGAGAAGCTCAGAAGAGCATTGTAATGGAGTTGGGAAGCTGTTAATGAACAATCCTCTTGGTCAATTGTACTGTGTCGCTCCCCCCTTCCCCTTTTCTCTTTGTCGTCTTGTCTGTTGCCAGCCGCAGTGCTGGTGAAGCGTGTGTACGCCCGGATCGTTGGTGCTTTGCAAAGAGAGAGAGAGGGAGAGTAAGTGTATGTGCGAAGGAAGGTAGAGCAGGTGCAGTGAAGTGTGGACTTGTTTTACAGTCTTGGAAAGCGCATGCATGCTTGGGAATCATGCAAGTGAAGCGGATTATGTGCAAATTGTCGTTTTGAAGGTGTTTTCGAGTGGATTGGGGTGCTGTGTTGACCCTCGGCTATAGAGAGGCACTTCTGGTCGTGTCGGGTGTCGTCCCCATTCCCCCTCTCCATCTTCTGGTGCCCCCACTGAGGAGCACGCTGATTGCTCCCGTCAGTGAAGGAAAATACAGGTTTTCGCATAAGTAAGGATGGCGTCTCGAAGTTACGGTCTGATTTTTAGAGGTGAAGAGAATCGAGATGAATGGCTTGCAGATTTTGAATTGTACATGTTGTCATTGCGAATGCCTAATGAGGATAGCAAGATGCAAACCTTCCCTTTAGTGATGCGCGGAAAGGCCAAATTGTGGTTCGAAGCTTTGGAGATTGAGCCGAGACAGGCATCGCCGGCTCCAGGGGCAAAATTTTTGCATGATTTTCATAAAGAAGCTTCTCCAGTCGAGATGGATACGAAGCTAAAAGCTCTAAAACAGGATGTAGGTGAGGAATTTAGCTTGTTTCTGGATCGTTTTGAAGAATGTTGTGTAGAGTTAGCAGCAGCTATGCAGCTAGCCAATGGTGAGTACTTCAAATTGGATAAGTTTATGGCATGCTTACATCCAAAGGTGAGAGAGAAAGTGGACTTTGAAAGCCCATAGAACTACAATGGGGCAGTAGCAATTGCAAGGTCGAAAAGCAGGAAAATTAAAAAAAAGGTAGAGTAGGGCGTAGCAGGTTATGAAGCGATGGCACCTGTTCAACCACAAAGCCCTCGAGAGTCGACTCAAGAGGAAAATCAAGGGAATAGGGCTACGGTTGCTATTCCACAGCAGTGGATACGTACGGTTCAGGATCTATCAGAGCAGATGCAAGAGCTTCGATTGAGTGTAATGGACAGGGGACAGCCGAGAGGAGCAAGAGGAAGGGCAAGGCCTCTACCTGGAAGGTGCTATAATTGCGGCGAAGAAGGACATTATGCACCCGATTGTCCCCATCCGGTGAGGGAGAGAGGTGGTATTTACCCATTGTTTGGTAGAGGGAGAGGCCAAGCATAGTTTAATGGCCCAAGGGAGCAGGTAGTCGAGAGTCTAGTGCAGCAAGCTCAAACGGATGGCGGTGAAGTCCCTAGGGTGAACATCATTGGGGTGGATAAACAGGATGTCGAAGTGTTGGCTAACAAAAGAGCTAGAGTTGAAAGGGAGGCAGAAACCGAGCGGGAGACTAGAGCTCGTAAAGGCAAAGAGAAGATATACGAGGGGAAAGAAAAGCCTGAAACTAGCAAGAAAAGAAGGCGTCGCAGGATTAAACAAACAGATTTCCAGCTTGGACGCGGCCATGCAGAGTATGATTTGGTGAGTGATGTCCAAAGTCAAAAAGCTAATATTACTTTTGGACAGTTGTTGGCATTGAACCCAACATTGAGGCAACAGTGGTCTACTAGTGTTAGCACTAGGCTACCAAGGGGTAAAGGAAATGTACAGGCGGTGCAAAATATGGCACTCAGAGTAGGTAGCCCGACGGATGTTCTTCCTTTGGTGGATGCTGTCATCGAAAAAAGGATGCAGGTTCAAGCCTATATAGATGGCGGAGCACAGGTTTGCAAGTCGAATGTGCGTATGAGGATGGCTAACCATGCTAAAGCTAGGTGTTTGGGAGTGGCCCAGGATGTGAAAGTGAAAGTGATGGGCATAGAGTGCTTGATCGACTTCTTTGTGATGAAAGCTGGGGATAACACATATCCTATCATCTTGGGTAGGCCGTGGCTGTTGGCAATAGGTGCCAAACAGGATTGGGAAAGTAAAGTGTTTACCCTACCTAATAAAGAGAAAGGAAGACAAGTGGTGCTGGACCTGAAGACCAAGGAAAGCCATTTTCATCCAATAGCGGCTAGAGACGAAGAGGACACCACCAGCTATGAGTATGAGATTGAAACGACCTATGATGAGGGCTATATAGATACGGAGGAAGAAGAAAGCGAGGATGACATGCTCAAGATTGATGCAGACTTGTTTGGGGTCACTGTGGAAGAACCTTGTGTGAAGGAGGAGGTGCAAGCACAGGTGCATGCCATAGGTACTGAAGAGGTGGTCAGTATGCTAAGTGGAGACTTGACCAAAAAGGAGAAAGAAAGCTATGTTGAGTTATGTGCATCTTTTCCAAACCTATTTGCAAAGGAGTATAAAGATTTGAGAGGAGCCAAGGGTGTTGAGCACAAAATAGCCCTCAAAGAAGGATACAAACCTAAGGCGCAAAAGCTAAGGAGATTGGGTGAAATTCAAAAGGAAGCCCTTTGGCAGGAAATTAATCAGCTACTGGATGCAGGTATTATATACCCCGTGAAGGAATCAGAGTGGGTTTCCCCGGTGGTTATCACTCCTAAAAAGAATGGGAGATAGCGGGTGTGTGTCGACTATAAGCCATTGAATGCTGCGACCAAGAGGAATCACTACCCATTGCCGTTTCAGGATGAGATTTTGAATCAGGTGGCTGGCCACGAGAGAGATTCCATTATGGATGGGTTTTCATGTTACTTTCAAATAGGGATTGCTCTTGAAGACCAACTGAAGACGACATTCATATCTCCATGGGGTTGCTTTGCCTATCGCAGGATGCCGTTTGGTTTGGTGAATGCCTATGCCACATTCCAAGACTGGATGAATAGGGTGTTTGGTCCCTATTTGGGCAGGTTCATTAGGGTTTTCATGGACGACATTGGATGTTATAGCTCAAGGACGGATCATCTGTCAAAGCTACGACTATGTTTTCAGAGGTTGGATGAAGAGGGAGGCCAGTTGAGCCCCAAGAAGTGCAAATTAGCACAACCCCGAGCATCATTGTTGGCCAATATGGTGTCGCAAAATGGGATTGAAGCAGATCCAGAAAAGGTTAAGGCTCTAGTCTTGATGGAGCCTCCGCCCAGTGCACAGGCTTTGGCATCGTTCGTGCACAGGCTGAAGTATCTGTCAAGGTTTTTTTGGATGTTGTCGCAGTATGTATACCCCCTTCAAAAAAGGGTGCAGCTAGTGCATGGTTTTAAATGGGATGAAGAGGCTCAAGTAGCTTTTGACAGGGTGAAAGAGATTCTGTGTCAACTACCTACGGTGTGTCCTCCCAATCATGAAGATGATTTTTATGTTGCCATGATGGTAGGCACTGTGGCCATTGGGGCAGTACTATTGCAAAAGGTGGGAAGGAGCTATAAACCTATTTATTTTGAAAGCAGGGTGATAAGTCCTGGGGAGGCAACCTACACTAAAGCCGAACAGTGGGTGATGTCCTTAGTCTTTGCTTGCAGGAAGTTCAAGGTGTATCTCATCGTGCGAAAGCTTTTTGTGCTAACGGCCAATAATTTATTGCCAGAAGTAGTGTTACACTTGAAACCAAGGAAACGGATCATGAAATGGGTGATAGAGCTACAAGAGTTTGAATTTGAATTCAAAGTTGACCATACAAGTCGATCTCACCTGGCAGATATTCTAGTCAGCAAGGCGGTTGATTTGCCAATCTATCCCAGGGTGGTGCGAGATGAAACCAAGGAGGAGTCTGACTTAGTAGAAGCTTTTACTATGTGGTTTGATGGAGCATATAGAAGCGTAATACAAAAAGCAGGTGGAGGTGTGGTGATACGAGATCCACGCAACAGGGTGATCTTTTCAAAAGCCTACGACTTGGAGGATGTGCATACCAATAATGAGGCGGAGTATCTTACCCTCCATTTAGGTTTGAAACAGTGTGTCGAATTTGGTATATCGAGGTTGGTGGTGAAAGGTGATGCGCTGTTAGTCATCAAGCAGTTATTGGGCCAATGACAGGTAAAGCGGGATTCATTAAAGCATTGGTTCTATGCCATCAAAAAGTTGCTGAAATTTTTTGAGGAGGTTCAGTTCAAGCATGTTAGAAGAGAGCAGAACCAAGAAGCAGATCAGCTCGCAAGCAACAAAGTACAAGTGCAGGTTGCAGGTATATATGTGGCCCCAGCCACCTATGCTGGTCGTGAAACTTTGAAAGAGATTGAAGACTTTTTGGATACCGGTCAGTGCTCTGAAAGATTGTCGAATCTACAAAAGCGGAGGGTAGTACAGAAATCTCGCAAGTTTACACTGATAGGGGAGGATCTTATGACCTATGGACGGGATGAAGTGCTGCGAAGGGTACTTTATAAGGAAGAAATCGGTATGGTGTTGCAACAATGTCATGAGGAAAGTGGGCATCAAGGTAAAGACCAGGTTTTATTTCGAATCTTGAGAGCAGGTTTTTGGTGGCTGGCGATAGTACGTGACGTGCACTATTGGTGCAAAACCTGCCATGAATGTCAGACTATGGGTGAGAGGAGGCTGATAGCCGAATCGCAGGGAGCTATCATTGCCCAAGATGCTTTTGAGAAGTGGGGTTTAGATGCCATTGGTCCACTCCCGAAGTCGGCAAGCGGTAAAAAATACATTATAGTGGTGATTGACTACCTTACCAGGTGGGTCGAGGCCAAGGCTGTCAGAGGTAAATGCAAATGTGGTAGCTCAGTTCGTGTTTGACAGCATTTGTTGCCGTTTTGGTGTTCCATGGGTGCTGATCTCTGACAGAGGCCAAGGATTTCAAAGCAAATTGATGCGGGCTTTAGTGGAAAAGCTGGGTATCCAACACCGCTTCTCTTCGCCATATCACCCGCAGTGCAATGGTCTGGTAGAGAGTGCCAATGGGCAGATTGTGAAGATGTTGACCAAGTATGTTTATAAGCAGTTGACAGAGTGGGAGGTAAATTTGGAGAAGTGTTTGTGGGCCTACCGCACATCCTACAAGGTGGCCACAAACTTCACTCCATTTAATCTGGTTTATGGTAAAGAGGCGGTTTTGCCAGTGCATGCACAACTAAGTGCATTGAAGGGTATGTGGCGTGTCAGTGCCACTCAACAGGGCGTGTTGCAGAATCGGATCACTAATTTGGAGGCTTTACAAATGGATAGGGAGGCGGCGGCAGACTTTTATGTGAAACAGAGGGATAAGTGAGTGGCGAAGTTCAACAAGAGCTTGCCAAACAAGGAGATTCAAGAGGGAGATTTGGTGATGAAGTATGAGAGGTACTTGGACTTTACCTTCCAAAAGAAGTTCAAGAAGAAATGGACGGGTCCGTACAAAGTGCATAAAGCCTTTCTGAATGGGACCTATCAACTGGTGCGAGCCAATGGCAAATATTTGAGGCATAGGGTGAATGGTGTACGGCTCAAGCTGTACTTTGACAGGGGGTTAGTGCCTGATGTACACCAGATTGTAGCTACAAGGGTTGGGCAACCAACCTAGACAGAGGGAGCTTATGAAGAGAGAGGACACCTTGTACATACTCTGTACATAGCATGTACATACAGCTATGGTTTTTTGCTTCATTCCGTGCTTGTCAAGTGTTGCAGTTTTCAGGTTCAAGAGTGTGCTTTTAGTTGAGCATGAATGCTCAACAAGAGGGTTGGGCAATGATGGTGCACCCAAAACATGTCGATGCCAGATATGGGCTCATGCAAGGGTATGGATGCATACGGGCGCACATGATGGTGCTAGGGCATGTGTCTAAAGCTGTTGTGGCCAAGTGGAAGCGGAAATGTATGTCCAATGCGGTTTTTTGGGCCAAGAAGGCTCCAGACGGTGGCTAACAGGGTTGGCAGTCAAAAGGTATCTAGAAGGCGGCCATCATGTGCCAAAGTGTGGTCCTTAGTGTGCTCTCCAGGCCGGTTCAAACGGCTTGTCAAACGGAGCTCCGAGGCTCTAGATATTGCAGTTTAAAGAAAGGGTGTGTAGCAGATCCCTGACGGGTAGGGCAGCTGGGGACAGATGGCCCGGGTTGATGTCAGTGCATATGTGTGTAGTGCTCAAGTTATGGAGCATGCCTGTCTTCTCGGATTGTGAATCGGAGCTCTGGATGGCAAGTTATGGCCATTAGAAGATTTTTCGGGGGTCGGGTCTGAGCCCACTTGACCGCATTGGGAAATGTGCCATCTGGCAGTTTTTGGGCTTCGCCAAGGTTTTAGAGAGTAGCATGCATCATGCGGGTCAAGCAGAAGTTGACGGTTCATGATTCTGAGCCCTGAGCGTCGAGTTACAGTGTGGAGAAAAAACGGAGCATTGGGCGGTTGAATGCTTGTAGATGCTTTTCCCGGTTTTTGGCGGCTTCGGACGGCGGACTCAGGAAGGTCAAAATGCGGGGAGGGCAACATGGCACTGGACATGCATGATAGAGTTTCGGCATGGCTTCACGGCACAGGGTTCCGATCAAGGAACAGATTGCAGAGGCTGGGAAAAGAAGGCCAGAAAAGAAGTTTTTTTATACAAATATGTTGGGAATTTTTTTTGGAGCTTATGGCCATGGGTTGTGGGAATGCCACGTGGCTTGGGAATGAACCCACATGCGGTGCGAGGGGCCGGGGGCTCTGGCTACTTAAGCTAGGCCGTGAGGCCCTCAGTGTCACAAGGGAGAGAGAGGCTCCTTGGGAGCTTGTGGCCATGGCGTCCGTGCATGGCGCTGTTGTGGTGGTGCTGCAGGCGGCGGTGCGGTGGTTTTGGGCGGCTCCGTCCGCGCGGGGAAGGTGATGACGTGGCATGCCGAGGGGGCTGGGGCCGTTTCCCACTGTGCGGACCTCGGGGTCCCCCCCGCCCAACTATTTTTGAAGGCAAGCTCGCCCTTGGGAGCAACGACGGCGCCGTCGTTGCTTCCTATGTTAGGGAATAAAGGCCTAAGTGCCTTGTACTTATAACTTATAAGTTAAAAAGACTTATAAGTGAGGGGGCCCAAGTGTGAATGGCCCCCTAGTCACTTACTCATATACTCAAATGTGAAGCCCAAAAGAAATTGCGTGGCTTTTCCCAAAAATTCAACGAGCTCTCTCTCTCTCTCTCACGTTTTCTCTGCGTGTGCTCTTTCTGCGCCTATCTCCTCTTCTCCTTCACTCTCATTGCAGAGGACAGCAAGTGGGCTCTCTCTCCTGCTCCCCCACACATGGTATCAGAGCTTTAGGGTTTCCAAGAGAGCCATCTTCGCAACACAGATCAGAATTCTGTTCTTGCTCGTTGCGGGAAGGATATTCAACCGTTTTCGATCAACTCTGTCGCGAAGGGATCCTCTCACGGTGTAGAATCGACCTCCGGTGACAGTTTCCCCAAAATTAGGGTTTCAAAAACTGGCGAACAGCAGCCTATTTCTGCTGAAATTGACCAATTTCGGGGTCAATTTGATGCAATTTCATTAGGGCAAGTCTCACAGGTCAATCTTACAGGTGTTTCCACCAACGGGGTTCTGAAAATTCAGCAAAACAGGTGTTTACAGGTCTGATTTTTGCCCTAAAACAGGGAATTTCAGCAAGCAAATGATGTATTCACCTTGTGGAAACCTTTGGTAAGGGTTTGGCAGTGAATGTACGCCGTTTTGGGGTGATTTCGCGTGAAATTTGCTCGCTGTTTTTCTGTAACAGCAAGCTGTTTTTTGCTCGATTGTGCACATTTGGGCGTGTTTAGGTCGGCAAAACAGGGTTTCAGTGTTTGCAATCACTCAGAATGGCTTCTAGCAGTGAAAGTGGCAATTTGTTGCACATTCGCAAGCTTGAAGGTGCCCATAACTTTGCTATATGGAAGAAGCAATGTTATAATGTGATGTTGCAGAAGAAACAGGCGAAACCTATTAAGTTACAGGGTGTGAAACCGGTTGATATGGAGGTTGAAGAATGGGAAGAAGTGGACAAGTTAGCTCGCTCCACGATCATGCTTTCGGTGTCTGACAATTTACTCTTCAATGTAGAGAATGAGCAGACAGCATGGGGCATGTGGAAGCGTTTAGACGAGCTGTATGCACAGCAGAGTGCTGCCAGTAAAGTGTATTGGCTTAAGAAGCTTATGGATCTCCGCATGAAGGAGGGCACGCACATGTCAGTGCACCTCAATGAATTCAATTCTATTTTCAGCCAACTGACAGAGCTGAAATTCACGATTGATGAGGAGTTCAAAGCTACTTTTCTGCTATGCACATTGCCCGAGAGTTGGGATGTATTCCGGACAGCTCTTAGTAACTCAAGTGCGTCACTTAAGTATGCAGATGTAGAGAGTTCTCTCTTGATGGAAGAGATGAACAGGAAGAACACCACAGGTGGGTCTTCTAATGCATTGCACTTGAGAGGCAGGTCTCAACAGAGGGAGAAATCTGACAGTAAGGACAGGGCACGCAGCAAATCTCGTAGGAAAGATGTTGTGTGTCATCATTGTGGAAAGAAAGGGCATTATAAACGGGAATGCTATGAGTGGAAGAAAGAGAAGAACAAGGGTGCTGAAACTGATGCAAAGGACAAGGGAAATGCCAAGAAGAGCACTGTGTTGATTGAGGAAATCAATGTTGCTAGTAGTTGTGATAGTGACAGCAGCACTGATGTACTCAATGCCTCTTCTGTGGATGCACATACCCTTGCTATGGGTTCTTATGTGGACATGCATACTTGGATTCTTGATTCAGGTGCGTCCTTTCATGTAACACCTCATAGGGATTGGTTTACACAGTACTCAGGTGAGGTGCAGGGCACCGTTTATTTGGGAGACAACTATGCATGTGACATTGCAGGTATTGGCAGTGTCCAGTTTTCTTTTGCTGATGGTATGACTTTTGTTTTGCACAAAGTGCGTCATGTGCCACAACTCAAGAAGAGTTTGATTAGTACAGGGCAGCTAGATGATGCAGGCTATCACACCACTTTTGGTGATAGTAAGTGAAAAATTTGTAAAGGGGCCCGGATTGTAGCCAAGGGTTGTAAATCGGACACTTTGTATCCTTTGCATGTATCTAGTGTGCGTGACCATGTTGTCGCCGTAACCGAGCAGCCAAGTGTCTCTTTGTGGCATGGCCGGTTGGGACACATGAGTAAAAGAGGAATGGAAACTCTGTCTCGTTGTGGTTATTTGCCGTGTTTGAGGTATGCTGATTTTTCTCATTGTGAGCACTGTATTTATGGTAAGCACAGTCAAACACCGCACAAAAGGTCACTTTCTTTGAAGTCTGACAGGTTAGACTTAGTGCATTCCGATGTATGTGAAATGCCACAGTTGTCTTTAGGGGGAAAGAAATATTTTGTCTCGTTTATCGATGATGCTACACGTAAGGTGTGGGTGTATCCAATACGTGCTAAAAGCGATGTTTTGGATACTTTCAAGAAGTTTCTTGCGTTTGTTGAGAATCAAACTGACAAGAAGCTTAGGTCTTTGCGCTCAGACAATGGGGGGGAGTATGTATCAAAAGCATTTATTGACTTTTGTGCTACTAAAGGTATTAAAAGAGAGCTCACGGCTCCTTTTAATCCCTCTCAGAATGGAGTTGCAGAGAGGTTGAACCGGACTATCCAAGAGAAAGTTCGGAGTATGCTGTCACATGCTGCATTACCTCATGGTTTTTGGGCAGAAGCTGTGCAAACAGCTATTCACTTGATTAATCGCTCACCTAGCAAGGCTTTGGGTGGAAAGGTGCCTGAGGAGGTGTGGTCTGGCAAGCCACCCTCATATGCACATTTAAGAGTGTTTGGTTGTGAGGCCTATGTTCACATCCGGAGTGAACTGCGCACCAAACTAGAACCAAAGTCTCATAAATGCATTTTCCTAGGATATGGTGAGGATGGTGAAATGGGGTATAGATTATGGGATCCTGCATTACGGAAAATCATACGCAGCAATGATGTCATCTTCAATGAGAATTGCATGCACAAACAGCCCACAAAGGTCGAGGAAGTGCGCTGGGTTGTTTTTCGTGAAGATGTTACATATGGACAGCCAAGAAGGCCCAATGTTCAGCAGCCTTTACATGCTGAAAATGGTGCTGAAAATCAGCCATTAGCTGCTGAAAATCAGCCCCAACAAGTTGCCATTGATGCACCACAGGAAGGGGAACAGGTTGATGCTCCTAGACCGCCCGTTGTTGCGATGCAACCGGCTGAACAGCCTGCTGTTTTTGATGGTTTACAGGCTGAAAATCCACCTGTTATGGATCATTGGGTGCGTAGGTCTACTCGGGTGACAAGGCCCCCCGATAGATATGAACCGTCTTTGGACTATGTCATGCTTACTTACTGATTGTGGTGAGCCGTCTTGCTATAAAGAGGCTATGCAACGGGAAGACAGTAAGAAATGGTTCAAAGCAATGGTTTCGGAAATGCAGTCTTTGGAGAAAAACCATACATGGGACTTGGTTGATTTGCCTAAAGGGCATAAGGCTCTGCCATGTAAATGGGTTTACAAGACCAAGGTCACATTTGATGCTTCTTCTAAGTACAAGGCACGTTTGGTTGCTAAAGGGTACAAGCAAAAGCATGGTGTTGATTTTGATGAGATTTTTTCTCCTGTTGTAAAGCTTGCCACATTACGTCTTGTTTTAGGCCTGGTTGCTTCTGAAGATATGGAGTTAAAGCAAATGGATGTCAAAACAGCGTTTTTGCATGGCGATTTGCTTGAGATGATCTATATGATGCAGCCAGAAGGTTTTGTGTCAAAGGGGCAAGAGAAGAAAGTATGTAGACTCTTGAAGAGCTTGTATGGTTTGAAACAGTCTCCCCGTGCATGGTATCACAAGTTTGATACATTCATGAGGTCTCAAGGATACAAAAGAAGTAATTCTGATCACTGTTTGTATATCAAAACGGCAAGTGATGGATCTCTTCTATTGCTGATTTTGTATGTTGATGACATGCTTATTGCGGGTAAAAATGTCACGGAGTTGGATGCATTACAGCACAGCTTAAAGAATCGCTTTGACATGAAGGATCTTGGTGATGCTAATCATATTTTGGGCATGCGTATCTCTCGAGATAGACCCCACAGGCGTCTGTATCTATCTCAACGAGATTATGTTAATAAGGTGCTACATCGTTTTCATATGGATGGGGGAAAGGCACTCGGTACTCCGCTGCCTCCATATGTAAAACTGACTGCACATGACTACCCAAACACAGATGATATGCGGGCCGAAATGGCCAAGATTCCTTATGCATCAGCCGTTGGCAGTTTGATGTATGCTATGGTTGCTACACGTCCGGACATTGCATTTGCGGTGGGAGTGGTAAGCAGGTACATGAGCAATCCTGGTAAAAAGCATTGGGAAGCAGTGAAGTGTATCTTGAGATACTTGAAAGGCACTAAAGACTTGTGCATTTGTTTTGGGAAGAGTGAGACATCTGTACATGGCTTTACAAATGCAGATTTTGCGGGACATCCAGATTGCAGGAAGTCTACCTCTGGATATGTGTTTACATTCACAGGAGGTGCAGTTTCTTGGATTTCTAGACTGCAAAAATGTGTTGCTTTGTCTACCACTGAAGCTGAGTATGTGGCTGCCACTGAGGCATGCAAAGAAGCTTTGTGGCTCATGCGTTTGGTAGAAGAGCTTGGCATTAAGTCACCGGTTCCTGTGCTACACTGTGATAGTCAGAGTGCTATTATGCTTGCAAGGAATCCTGTTTTTCATGCCAAGACAAAGCACATAGAGGTGAAGTATCATTTTATCAGGAGTGTGCTTGATGACAAGAGCATTACACTTGTCAAGGTGCACACAGATGAAAATCCTGCAGATCTTTTGACCAAGAGTCTTCCAGCAGAGCGGTTTGCATATTGCCGTCAAATGATGGGTGTTGGATGAGTAAGTGCATGATCAACTGTTGTATCATAGTTAGCTGATTCTTTGATCTCCCAAGGTACATTGCCTTTAGGTGGGAGGTTGTTAGGGAATAAAGGCCTAAGTGCCTTGTACTTATAACTCATAAGTTAAAAAGACTTATAAGTGAGGGGGCCCAAGTGTGAATGGCCCCATAGTCACTTACTCATATACTCAAATGTGAAGCCCAAAAGAAATTGCGTGGCTTTTCCCAAAAATTCAACGAGCTCTCTCTCTCTCTCTCACGTTTTCTCTGCGTGTGCTCTTTCTGCGCCTATCTCCTCTTCTCCTTCACTCTCATTGCATAGGACAGCAAGTGGGCTCTCTCTCCTGCTCCCCCACATCCTAAAGGGATCCTACATGTGGGTGTGCAAGTGAGGCCTCGGGATGTGTTCAAATTGGTCAAAGCAAGGTCAATCCTCCCAAGGGGAGTGCCACGTGTCGGCCTATCATGAAAAATGCCTAAAAACTCAAAAAACGGGCCCAGTAAAGGGGCAAAACTTTTTGTAAGAAGGGCTTTTTTTTTGGGGATTGCATGGGTAAGAAAGTAAGAGAGAGAGAGAGGGAGAAGCTCAGAAGAGCATTGTAATGGAGTTGGGAAGCTGTTAATGAACAATCCTCTTGGTCAATTGTACCGTGTCGCTCCCCCCTTCCCCTTTTCTCTTTGTCGTCTCGTCTGTTGCCAGCCGCGGTACCGGTGAAGCGTGTGTACGCCCGGATCGTTGATGCTTTGCAAAGAGAGAGAGAGAGAGAGAGAGAGAGAGAGAGAGAGAGAGAGAGAGAGAGAGAGAGAGAGAGAGAGAGAGAGAGAGAGAGAGAGAGAGAGAGAGAGAAAGTAAGTGTATGTGCGAAGGAAGGTAGAGCAGGTGCAATGAAGTGTGGACTTGTTTTACAGTCTTGGAAAGCGCGTGTGCGCTTGGGAATCGTGCAAGTGAAGCGGATTATGTGCAAATTGTCGTTTTGAAGGTGTTTTCGAGTGGATTGGGGTGCTGTGTTGACCCTGGGCTATAGAGAGGCACTTCTGGTCGTGCCGGGTGTCGTCCCCATTCCCCCTCTCCAACGCCTATCTCGGGGACGCTCGGATATTGATTATTCCCCATCCAAGCCAGCCTCGAAGATAACACGGTTAGCGGCTGCTGCAGCATTAGTTCTCTCTCGCTCCCCATGAGGATCTTGTCATTGAACGTGTAGGGATTAGGTGGGCGCCAATTTCAGCACCAAAGGGGCTGACTACACCAGGAGCGTCAACGATGCCTTGTGGGAGGAGAGATTGACCTTGTTATGCTACAGGAGCATCATCTGTGTGAGAGCTGCATTAGACGATGTGGTCAGCTTTTGCGTGGGCAGTATGAGACATTCTAAACAGCCGGATTTGGATCTGGTGGCATCCGGGAAGGGGTATGTATGACTATTGCGGACTCTTGGCAGCATGCCATTCTAGACAGAGGTATTATTGTGCCTGGCAGAGCTCAACGAATTACTATGCAGGTTCAGGGTTGCTTCCTGAACATCTATGCGCCCAATGTGGCGAGTGCACATGCAGAGTTTTGATCTCACATTGTAGAGTCTCTGCCGCAGGCAGAGCAATGGTGCATTTGGGGTGACTTCAACATGTTAAAGGACCCTCTGACAGGATTGGAAATAGCCATACTAATGTGCATGGAGTTGAGTTGGCAGCTTGGGAAAGGCTATGTATGACTTTGCGGGTTTCACATGTGCGGCAGCACTCTGGCTTTGTGAGGCTTTCAGGCTGCCTCTTCAGCTAGAGGAGCTCCACACGGCCCTCAGAGAACTTCCTCGTGGTAGCTGTCCATGTGAGGATGGTTTGACTCCCAGTTTTTTCTTAGAGTACTGGAACTTGCTTGGCTCAAATCTTTGCAGTGCTTTTTAGTACATCCTACACACAGGAGAGATGCCTGTTAGCATGAGTGAGGGCTTGATCTACCTCATTCCCAAGGAGGGTGGTTCCTTGGATGAGATTCGGCAGTGGCGGCCCATCACCATCCTCAACTTAACCTACAAAATTCTTGCCAAGGCTATGAGTTTGAGGATTCAACCACTTCTAGAGAGCATTATACATGGAACCCAGATGCACTCTACGCAAGAAGGGCTTCTCAGATGCCCGGATCAGAGGTGTGGCAAGATGCCTGGATCATAGGTGTGTCAGCTCTTTACAGCCGTGCACACAGTTAGGTGCTTTTGGCAGGTGATAGAGGAGATCGTTTCATGCTCACACGTTCGGTTAGACAGGGCTGCCCCCTTGCCACCTTCCTCTTTCTGTTCTATGCTTAGGTGATGAGCATATTTTTGCTTTCATAGTAGGTTGGTTTACGTGGCTTAGCGCTCCCTATTCGGGGCGACGAGCTACTGGATGCTAAGTTTGCAGACGACTCAACTCTGTACTTGGAGGGCCAGGAGGCCAACCTACGCAGGTGTGAGCAAGCTCTTGAGACTTTTTGTTGTGCAGCAAGGGCACTGACCAATTGGAGAAAGACAGTGGCTTTCTTGAATGGCAGTGATCCTATGCCTGATTGGCTGCGAGGTGAGGGTTTTAGGTGGATCCCCCCAGGGACTACAATTCGATACTTGGGCTGCCAAGTTGTCTTGGACTTGTTTCTTGAGCAGCGGATTGCTCCCCTCCTCCTGCCCATTAGGAGGAAGCTGCTACATTGGAGCTCAACACGACCTTCTCTGGCAAGCAGAATTGTAGTGGCCAACCAGGTGTTGTTTGCTACTTTGTAGTACATCACATCTTGTTGGATCTTTTCAAGTTCCTGTATCAGCCAAGTAGAGAGGTTGATCAGGAATTTCCTTTGGTCAGGACGCGACACTCAAATAGCCCGGGCTAAAGTGGCCTGGCAGATCATCACTCTACCTTGTTCTCAGGGGGGGGGGGGGGGTTGGGGATCATAGACCCAACATAGCAGAGGAGAGCCCTTCTTGGGAAGTTTGTTGTTAGAGGACTGCTTCCAAGGGAGGAGCCTTGGAAGGAGTTTTTGCTCTAGTGGCTTAGAGCTAGAGTGTCTCAGGCTGGAGGCCCTTGGAGACCTTCGATCACATGGATTTTCACAGAGATGCACAGAGTTGGCCTGAGCAGGAGACTGAAGGACTGTTTTGCTGTGAGTCTGCTCCGCTCCTAGGAGCAGCTGCGGAGAGGCCTGGAGCAACACTAGCCTACTTGCACGGAGGAGCGCCTGAGATAGCCCCTTGTTTGGAACCCCATGGTTAGCACTCAGCTAGGCCACTTGGTTGGTAGTAGGCCTCATGTTTCTTGGGGTCCCATGGCAGAGGGTCCAACACGCACTTTAGGTGACTGGTTACAGTTCTCAGGTTTGTCAGAGGAGCTTCAGAGCATCCAACTATAGGGCATGAGAGGGGTGCAGAGCATGTGTCAGGACATCACAGCGGCAGTACCAGTTGAGTGGCTCACATCTCTCGAGGCAGCTTCGCCCTGATGGGATGGGGGACTTCACGCGACTGGAGGTCCTCATCTCAGTTCGGGCTTGCTCAGAGAATGTACCCTCCCTGTTTTTAGAGCTACAGGGCGAGGGTCGTTTACACCGAATTACAATAGAGGCCCCACATGTTGCAGAGTGTTGTTTTGAGAGGATCTGAGTTGCGTGCATCTGTGGGAGGACTTGTGTCATAGATCCTGACCCAGCAGCTCTTGAGACTGGCCACTAGAGGCTGTGGGCTTGGGAGAGCTGTCCACTGGCACGAGTGCAGTGGGATTCTGGAGAGTGGTTTTGGAGGGAGTCTTTCTCCTCAGCCGACTATCCAGGTGTCCCTTTCTTTCAGTACACTATTCAACTGGGACGTCACATACTGGTAGCTCTGAGAGAGACTTGTCCTGGTGCAGCACCTCATTGGCAGGAGGAGGGTCTCACAACTAAGTTCTTGTCGGCTTTTTGGGCGAGGTTGTGGGACGCCAAGCAGCCGCGGCGAGTCACGTTGGTCAGTGGTTGGTTGCACATAGAGCTACAACAGTGGGGTGTTGGCTTGTACACAGTGGTCTCTCGGCAGCATGTGCAGCTTGTGACCATCCCTTGGAGAGCGAGCGTCACTGTCTTTGGGATTGCCCTATGGCACAAGTTTGGCTTCGAGTCCTTCGGCTGATGCCAGTTCTTTTCACTGCACGATAGTACATGTGGGGGGCAGCTGCTTGGTCCACTCTCACGGGCCCTACACTACAGTTTGAGCTATCCTTCGCCAGCAGGATGATAGTGATACAGGGGGTCGACCTACACTCCAGCCTGTTATAGAGCTTACCCCACAGGATTGGTGCAGTGAGAGAGAGGTGTATTGGGAGCTCGTCCGTGACCTGACACTCTGGTTCATCTGGTGGGCCCGGTGTTGGCTCGCCTTGTGCCACCAGCGGAGACTGTTCGAGATTTTTGGCTGGAGCTGATCCATACTCTCAGGGGACAGTTCGAGAGACTCTAGGGCAGCTCTGACTGCATGCGGGGGGCGGGAGCGCTGAGAGGAGTTCCTTCGACTCTTGCGCCCTGGGTCTTTCTTCACCATGGTCAGTTGTGAGCTAAGCTGGCACTACCGTCCACCTGTGTAGCTTTTCCCCCCTCCCATTACCTGATATGGCCTCATAATACATATGCTGTTTTTTTCATTGGAGTCTCTCTTATGAGTGTTGTAGCCCTCTCTAGTAGAGGTGGTTGAAGCCCTATGGGCAGTTTCATTAACTAACAGAAGGATATTTTTTTCGGAAAAAAAGTAATTCGTATCTATGTGTTATGACCTTTCTTGTGGGTACATGCGATGATAAAAGCGTGCTAACAACACAAGATCATCAATGTCATGTATATATGGCATGCAATCGAGGATGTTTGCGATTTCAAGAGGGGGGTATGTCACAAGGACGTGGCAATTGCTAACCTTAGTTGTTTGTTTCTTTCGCTTGATTTCTGTTTAATTTTTGGGACCCTCTTTTTGAAGTTGCAAATGGTCGGACATTGTATGGCCAGTGTGAAATGGTCAATGGCCGAGAGTTTCATCCGCAGACGGGAAGGCCTTGTCGCCACGAGTTGGCCCGGGCCGACTGGCCTTGGAATCCAAGCAGTAAAAGTATGTCTAGGCTCTACTCAAAGTTTGAAGAGAAGATCACCCGATAACTGGGCTACATTGCATTTTTGGATGTGGTCCCAGTGGTGATAGATGCTCAGATGACTAGTGAGGCCGTGGAAGCATCTCCAACAATTTAGGAAATTGCTATTTTGGGGCCATGAAATCTGTTCGTGTCATTAGCTTCGGTGACAAGAGGAATATTTTATTACTCTGCCGCTAAGTCAACTGAGCAACTGGTTGAGATATTTTTAGACCGGAAGGTACAAATGTCACAAGGTGGGCACCACGTGCCAATAGAAAAGAATAGACTGAACAGACTATTAGCACTTCAAATAACAACTGAACTGAAAGAGAGACGACACATGACACGGAGTGGCGGAATTCCACCCCAGAGAGTATTGGCCTCAAACCTTGGCGCCCCTTTCTGTATTTCTTTATATTGCATCAACACAGTACAAGCCGGTATCCCAGACTCTGCATCTTCGCGAAGAAGCATGCGAGAGAATGAGCCCTAGCCTCATATTTAAAGGCCCTTGGCCTGAAAAGCAGTTACAGTAAAAAGCCTTTAAAACTCAAAAGCTTCTGGTCCAAAAGCAAAGCCAAAAAGCTGTCAGCGCAATTTACGGAAATCCGTACAGCATGCCACGTCATCAGCCAGCACAAAACAAGGAAATCTGTACAACCTGCCACGTCATCATGTTAGTGCAATTTTCGGAAATATGCCACGTCATCAGTTTTTGCGTGTGTGCAGGTCGTGTTTTATTTTAATCCCTTTATGTCACTGGGGCCCCATCAGACGGGGTCCCATAAGTGGGTAAAACTTCGTCTTCTTCTGCTACTTGTTCTTCTTAGGGTTTAGGCCTCTCGGCCGGCATATGTAAGTTGGCCCCATTCTTTAGGCTTTGACACATCAGCAGTTTGTTACAACAAAACAGGAAAACCATGCATGAGTGCCATTTGGCACATTTTTGGGCACTTTCGAGCTTGAGAGAGAGAGAGAGAGAGAGAGAGAGAGAGAGAGAGAGAGAGAGAGAGAGAGAGAGAGAGGCATGAAATTAAACTTGGGGCTGCATTTTCAGCCGTATGGTGGATTGTTGCAGGTACCAAAGCTGTTGTGTGTTTGCCTACCCTCTATGTACAGTGAAGTGCAAGAACTGAAGCCTTGCACATCATTCACTACTCTCTCTCTCTCTCTCTCTCTCTCTGTCCTCTGTGCAGTTATGTGATGCCCCACAAGAGGGATTTTCATTTGACCTATGTACAGTTGTGTGGTCATATGCTTTTTGTGCCGAGGCAAGTGCCTCTTTGAGCAGGAATAGGCTGCTACTCCAAAAGCAGGCACCGGTGAGGGTAATAACCTCCCCGTACAGGTGCTGTTTTGGGATTGTTTTTCATCCATATGGATGCCAAAAGCATTGGGAATAGTGCCCTACTGTTAGAGGACAGTAATGGGGTGCTTAGGGCTGAAAACAAGTGAAAAACAAGTAATTACAAAGAGCTGTAATTACTGTTTTTGAGCTTAAAACATAGGGTTTATGCCATTAGAAGCGAGTCCTGGCATGGGGGTTTGTTGAGAGCAAGTTTGGATCCGTTATGTTGTGGAAATTTTGCTAGAACATGTGCCATCTAGCTGGATACAGGTGAAGATCCCCAAGACTCAGCTTTGTAACTTTTTACCCTCTTAAAGAATAAAGAAATACCATAAGGGGTGCCAGTCTTTGGGGCCAACAGGTTGTCGGCGTATGCTTGGAGCGCTCCAACTTCCAAGCTGTGTGTGTTGAAGTGTCAATTCCCGTTACAGGTTTTATCTGCAAAGTTTTGTGTGTTTTAAAGTTTTAAGTAAAGTTTTGGGTGAAAGCCAAAGTCTACCGTCCTACGGGCCGGTTTCACTCTCTCTCCAAGTTCGGTGATTTTGTAGTTTCTGCTCGTGTGTTGCTATTGATTCCTCGCTTGTAGTGTCCAATCCTATAACAAAGACCAAGAGGGTTACCACTCCTTGAGCCTAACCCTAGCCAACCTAAAGATTCCACCCGAGGGGCCTAAACTCTACCAGAAGCAGAAGAAGAAACCAACTTATAGGTTCTTGCCGAGTGGCCTAAATAATCCTAACCCAACCCAACTTACTGTACCCTGTCCGATGGGGCCTAGAGTATAGCAGACACGCGCGCGTGCGTGCACACACACACCCCAACTCAATTTGCGTAGAGATGATGGTGACGTGGTAGCGTACGGATCAGCCCGCAGTTTTCGGAACCGCATGATGACGTGGCAGCATGTACGAACTAGCCCCATGGGTGCTAGCTTTTGGACCAGATGCTTTTAGACTTGATGCTTTTTATGTAACTGCTTTTGGGTGAGGCCAAGTGCCTTTAAATAAGTCTCGTGGGCTCTCTCTCTCTCTCTCTCTCTCTCTCTCTCTCTCTCTCTCTCTGTGTGGCATCTACCCCTGGGAGATGCAGATCAGAGCCACATAAGTTGTACCTTGTTGAAGCAATATAAAGAAATACTGAAAGGGACGCCAGGGTTTGGGGTTAGTGCCATCTTGGAGTGGAACTCCGCCACTCTGAGTGTCATGTGGATTCTTTCTTTCGTTCTGTTTAGTTGTTTTGAAGTGCCTAAAGTCATTTCCGTCTGTTCTTTTCCATCGGCATGTGGTGCCGTCCCACTACAAAGATTCTTTCAGAGCATGTTCACTTTGTTCTTGGGGTGAAGTAGGGATGCCCACTTTCTTTGACTTTTTTTGTATTGTATATTGATGAGATTTCTGACTACATTGAGATTGCAAGGGATAGAGGGGCACAATTGTTAGGTACATGGATACCTCTATTGGTTTATGCCGTGCTTATTTCAGAGTCTCTAGAGGGTACAGAGAGACATCTAGATGTATTAAATGCTTATGCACATGATAATGGGCTCTCCATCAACCTTGGGAAAACCAAGGTGATGGTATTCAATGCTATAGCACAGTGGGTTAGGAGATCAACACCTATTTTTACAAATGGAGTAAGTAGACTCCTATGCATATCTTGGTGTTGTATTCAGTGGACCTACTTCCTCTATGAGAGGTGCTGCAGAGGTGAGATTGATGAGGGGATATGCAACATTAGGAGGACTAGGGAGGATATGTTCATTGGTGTAGTCTCAGGAGCTACACACTAAGCTGTGGCTATTTGACGCTATGGTCAATTCTAGCTTGCTTTATGGAGTGCAGATATGGGGGCCTAGCCTGGATCATCATAGTGTCATATGCGATTATTAGAGTTGAGATGATGCACACCGAATGTAGTGGAGGCCTTTGCTAGATCAATGTCTTTCATTCATAGCACATGGCAGCTCCCACGTGACAAACATGCACGACTAGTCCTTGTGTCATCGTGATAGTTGGCCAGTGAGGGTGATACTTCATGCATAGAAATCATCTTGGTTTTAGCTACATGGGTACAAGCTGCCCCCTTATCAGTATTCCCTGGATGCACTATCCCTCACCCTCACACTAGCAGGATTCGCAGTTATGATCTCATTCAGCTGGATACTAGGAGGACTTGGCTGTCACATGAGTTGGGGACTTTTATTGAGACCATCTTCTCTGCACGACAGATGGTAGGTTTATCTCATGCTCCAGGTGTATGGACACCCACCTACCTCGTGTCCAATTTTCATTGTTTTCTCGATGAAGTGGTTGATTAGTATAATTATCCTTTTGCCATTGTTATAGCACATGACAGTTAGCTGAAATGCTACATATGCGCATGTGCGTGTGTACACACACTGGGCGCGCATGCACGCCTGCGCGCACACATACGTGCTTGAATGTGTGCATGTGTGTATATTTGTGTAATGTCAGCATATAGTAGTGTGCATGTGCACGCATGGTGCATGAGCAGCTTTAGAATTGTACATCCATATTATGGAGGTGCTAAAAACAACATCAGGTGTTTACCAAAGGGAAATGTTCATCGGTTAAAAAACCTATTTTTGCAGAAGCGTGAGTCGAGTATCCACAAGTATGAATGCAAGTGCCTTGTCACGTTAATGGCAGACAAGGGGCGAGATCTTACCCCTACTTTGAGGCTGATGCTAAGGTTACTCATAAAAAGGTTCTTGGAGAAGGATAAGGTACATATACATTTGGCATGCTATTTCTGTATGGGTCCTCCATTTAGCTGAGAAATTGCCAATCTCACAGCTAGTTTAGGAAAAACTAACAACTACAGGTTTTGCAGGCTGGTATGGAGAACACTTGGGATAATTATGAGCTTGTGGACGCATTGCCTACGCGTATCTTTTGTATTAGGGATTATTTTTTGTTTGTTTGCTACTCTAAAGACATTTAAGCATGAAAAATAGGTTTTACAGTGTTTTTTTAATACAGAGAATTGTAGGCTGAGATTTTAAGTCTGCTAGTACTGGTCCTACCTTGACACCACCAAGATTTTGAAGAGACTCCAGAGCAACAGCTTGTTCTATATGCACAAATGGCAAATTTAGTGAAATTGACGTTCGTTTTTGAAGATGTTGATATCAAAGAGATTGCCAACAACTTTTGCAGGGTATGTCCAGTAAGTGGGTTGTAATACTTGTTTTGTGGTTGTTGAGCATGAAAAAGGGCACAGAAGTATTTGGTTTTCTCTTGGCACGTCAATCAGTTAAAACAGAACAAGTGATAAAGAGCACACAAATGTGTGGTGCTGCCTTAAATGCTTGATATAATCCGTCATGTCTAGGCAAATGCTATAGAATGCTCAAGTGTACCGTGGCCCATGAACTGATTCGTGAGAAAATGCATTGCCTATCCACCCTTTTTATTCACAAATGCTAAAGAATGCTCAAGTGTACTGTGGCCCATGAACTGATTCGTGAGAAAATGCATTGCATATCCACCCTTTTTATTCACAAATGGAGGTTGTAACTTTTGTGGCTTTTGTCCAATCCATAGTGCTTGTTGCATTCGTTTGTCTGGCACCCACATCAAAATTTATGCTTCAATACAATGAATGCACTTACTCCTATTACCGTTTTTTCTACCATAGTGTCAAAACTTTAGTTGCCTCTACCCTCTTGAGGTCACTGACAGGATAAAAAAGACTTCAGATAAGCACTAAATAGCCAGGGATTTTCTGTTGACTGCTATGGCTCCCAGGAAGAAAAAGTGGAGCATTTGTTCTTGTCCTGAATCTGCTCAACTGCGATAAGTGAGCCGCCATGGCTTGGAGGAGTGGAGGTCCACGATGGATACTCTTATGTTGATGATAAGTCATGCACACGTCATGGATAGTATGTGTCTGTCTTGATTAGTATGAACTCTTCATGGAGACACACCATACCACTGGGGAGATTTTTTGTATCTTCTCGTTTCATTTATAAACCCAATCTACAGTGGTGTGAGCATGCACTCAACACTTTTTGTTGGCCTTTAAGATAGAAAGAAAGAAAGAGTACTGGATTAGCAGTTTTTCCCTCCTGATTGGTCTCTAGGTGTTGGCTGTCATTCAATGTGGTACGTGTTACATCACCTTGTAGTGCTGCATCTTCTCTAGCTCTTGTTTTAACCAACTGCAAACGCTTAGCAACTTTCGATTGTCGGGCTGGGATGAGCAGCCCACATGTGCATGGTGGCGTAGTGGATCATCACTCTTGACCTCCCAAGGAGGCCTTGAGGTCATTGATCTTGCTTGTAAGAGGAGAGCCTTGCTGGCGAAGCTTACCGTTTTGAGGTCTCCCTCTGGACAATGAGCCTAGGAAGGAGGTCTTCATCCACAAGTTGCAGCCTTGAGCTTCCCCAATGGAAGCTACACGCCATTAATCAACAATCAATGAAATCTTGGTCTGACAATTTGGTATCGAACTCCTCCAGGTACCTGAGATAGACTAGCTTGTTCTAGAGAGAGAAAATTAGTCTCGAGACAAAAAGATTCTAATGAGAGAAATCTAGTGCATGGTTTTTTTTTCTTTTTCTTGTAGGCATTGGCTTTGATACTAACCAATGTAGTAAGAAGAAACAGCGTTTTGGGGGCCCGAAATGGAAACGCCATTTCTTCACCCTTTCGGACCGGAAGAAACTCCGTTTAGAACCTTATTTTTCTCAAGGGTCAATTTGAAGGGAAAAGACAGGGCCTTGAGCGCCTGCTCCAGACTGAGGAGCTACACGAGGCCCTCAGGGCACTCCCGAGGGGTAGTTGCCTAGGGGAGGATGGTTTGACTGTGAGTTTCTTCGTGGAGAACTAGGAGGTGCTTGGTCGAGACCTCTGTAGTGCCTACCAACATATTTTGCACACTGGGGAGATGCGTGACAATAGGTTTCTTGTAGACTATAGGTCTACCTAGACTATAGGTGGGAAGACCGTAGGTTGAAGGTATTGAGTTTTTGTCATATAAATTCTGAAGTTTTGTAGAAAATGAAATTATGATCATTGACGTATCTTTCTATGCTTCTTGTTTTAAGTATTAAATTGGTTTTTGCTAATAAATAAAAAAACCTCGTTTCTTAACCGTTTTGATCGAGGTCAAAACTCCGAAACTCCGGATTTTCCAGTTTTCATTTCTGCCGTTTTCGTTTCGGGTCGTCACTATGCTGATCACATGGTAGGCTTCCAGACTCAACCAGTTTGTAGCTAGCTTTATTTCCATGGATTCACACCTCCACCATGCACACCGCACATGAATAAATGATTGCATAGGAGCATACAATATACATGGATTTGACATGTATATTTTATTTTCTCTTACCGTTGGAATTTTGAGCTCTCTTTTTGCTTGATACCCACAATTGATCACACTTGCTTTGATTTTAGGGGCGGTATGTGATGGGCTATAGGTTAGGGTTTTTGTGTTTAGACTAGACATGCAATTGATCACTTTGCAATTCTGCCATACATACAGACAGATCTGCTTGTCTAGCCCTTGAGTCCTCCTGACAGCTAGTGCTATAGGGGGATACAACATGCTGGTATGGAAGATGACACCATGGTCTCAATCACATGGTTACAACATGTATAGACTGCCTCTGCTCCAGTACTCCTTGGATGCACACTCCTATCTCTCACACCATGGACAGAGTTCACTAGACTCATACGTCAGGATCTGCGGAGCACATGGATACAACCGACACAAGAGTTGGGCTTGAAGATGGATTTCTATAGAGAGCATCTTCTCCAACTCAGAGATGATGGATATGTGATTAGACCTGCCTATATGGGCACTCGATTATCCCATGGGATATGATGTGCTATTGGTCAGATGCATGCATCATCGCATCAGTTAGTGTTTGAGATTGACAGATTTAGGAGTGTACCATCAGAGGCCAAGATTTGTCAGTTGTGTCATATAGAGGCAGAGACAAAGTTACATCACATATGTCATTGTCCGGTATACTATGAGATATGAGGCCGCTTTCATTGTCTATTCAGAGAGGGCTTTGGACCGTTGGCTAGAGTCATGAGATATCAGGATTAGAGATGCCTCGGGTTGTTTTTGCTAAAGCGGCGCAGACAGAGGGAGTCTCTTGAGGAGATCAGGCAGTGGGAGACATTCACAGAGGGAGATCACTGACTTCCTTACAACAGAAACTCGACAATCAGATGAGCAAGCTTCACAGCAGACTTCCGAGCCCACCTATACCAAAGGTATATTAGTTGACAGAGCCATTGAGCTTGGTAGAGCTAGACGCCCATGTCTACAAGGGCGACCATGACATCAATGGAGGGGCCCATCTATACCAGAGGTATATTAGTTGACAGAGCCATTGAGCTCGGGAGAGCGAGACGCCCACGTCTACAAGGGCGACCATGACATCGATGGAGGCTTCATCAAAGGATCAAGAATATTCTAGTACGACATGGGAGACGTCCAATACAACTATTTATAGAGGCGGAGATTGACGATGCTCTTCAACCACCGATGCAATACATTCTTAGACAACGCTCAATGCTAGGCATCCTCGGACATTGATGATGATGATTTTAGTTTTTAGTTTATTTCATTTTTATTTTGTACCCAGACATTGTGTCACAAAGTGATGATGTGGCAGGTGGTCGGGCAAGCCCCAGAGTAACTGAATGGATGAAGCACCGGCCGTGGGGCCCGAAACCCTAAAAGACGGAAGCTTGAACCCTTAAGGAGAGTTCCGTAAAATGTGTTGACATGCGACGTGGTAGTTGGTACAAATGGTGACGTGGTAAGACTGTACGGATTTTCGGCTTTTACGCTGCTGTGCTGATGTGGCAGGACTGTACGGATTTTCGTAAATTATGTTGGCAGCTTTTGTAGTTTTTAGTGCAAGCTTTTGGGGACCAGAGCTTTTGGGTGAAAGTGCTTTTGAACGTGACGCGTTTTGGGACTCTCCTTTTGGGCATCCCTTGTACTGTTTAAAAGAGCCCTTGGGGTCTCACTCTGTAGAGCATTTGGACACAGAGTCTAAGAGCAGAGGAAGTGTCCGAGATTGCTTCACATCCAAAATGTGATCAATTGTTGGAAACCAATTTCATTTAAACATCATGCATTGACTTCTACTTGTATTTTTCCCCTAGTGGAAAAGAATTAATTGGTTCGGAAGGCCTCGCTGATAGTGGGTGGCTATTCTCACTTTTTCCCAGTAGGAATAAAGGTGGTGCGTATCGAACCCTTGGATCTCGAACCACAACATGGAATCGACCTACATGATTTCAAGCGTCGCTCAGAGTCACCCTGCTTTAAATCTAAACAGCCACCTTGTTGTTCGCCCCTTTCAATCTGCTACTCTTCCTGCGAGGACAACTTCCGCTTTTCTGCACTCGTTTTTCCTTAAGCTTTCCTCCCCACCTGAGAGGAGAATCAATGGCCACTCGCCATCTCGAGTAGGTCTCATCAATCGGGAAATTCTTCAAGTGTTTCGCAAACCTCGGGTCTCTGGAGTACTTGATCAGTCTTTTCACACGTGTGTCAACCCTTGTACTCAGCTCTGGCAAACTTCTCCCTGAAAATTTGCCCAAATCTTCATTCTTTTCTTCAGTTCCCGCACCGGATTTCAACTTTTCTTCGCCTCCCCCCTCGAGAGATGTTATTTTTGTCAAATTCTTCGCGAGAACCCATGTGTGAACTGGGGTTCTTTATGGCTTATTCCATGTAAGACAGAGCGATGAAGACAGGAGCGTGCCCGATGCGCTATGGACGAAGGGTGGAGTGGCTAGTAAGTCGGACCCCCGCGGCACGAAGTTTCTTTCACAAAAACCCGCCTGTGCTGCAAAAAGGATCGGATCCTCGGAAGAAGAAGAATCTTTCTGAGCTTTGATACCACTGTACTAGGTTTGGACACTCCAAGCGAGAAATCAATAGCAACACACGCAAAGAAACTTCAAAAAAATCATTGAACTTTAACAGAGAGAGAGAGAGTCCACATGGCACGGCGGAGTTCCGCGTTCAAAAGCATTGGCCCCAAAGATTGGCGCCCCTTTGGGTATTTGGTTATTTATTGGTTACAGCAAGGTAGACATTGAAAAAGAGATGTATGCAAATGCGGAGACCTACCAAAAAGCTATGTATAAAAATATGAGGAAAGAGTTGGACAAAGAGATGCTTGGTAAACGTGACAAGATGTACATATCATTGAAGGTCGAAATGTAGACTATAGTGAGGGCGGAAGTGATTGCAATGGAATGCATGATGCAAAAAAGATTAGAGGATGCACTTGCTGCTTTTGAATCTTGGAAATCAAAAAATGGAAGAACGCATGAATGAAAAGGATGCATTGATCGAAGCACTTAAGGGAGAACTCGTAGCTTGCAAAAATACCCCCGCAAAGTAGGGAGAAAATCAACCCTCAATGATAAAGGAGCTGGAAAGCATTAAGGAGCAGATGAAAACTCTACGTGATGAGGAAGATCAGAAGGCACGAACAATTTCGGAGACACGGAGGCCACTCTACTTTGCAATATACTATTTTGCCCCAAGCACATCTCATTATGCATCGCCCAAGGGGCAGTCTCCCTACATGATATTGGATGAGGACATATGGGAGTTCTCTAGGGATGGATATGTCATTCTTCTGGATAACTCGTATGATGAGTAGTGCCGACAGAGCCTGACTTCAGAGAGAGGTACTTTTAGGAGTCATCACTCATAGGCAGTCACGGATTGCTTCTCGATGTTTGGTGCGACAAAAGAAGAGGGCTTTTCTAGCTCGATTAGAGTAGGATTTCTACCAACTGTTTTTGAGCCAGGATTTAGGCGGGGCATGGCGACTCTTCCATGGGCATTCTTCCCCACGACTCATTACTTCTATGGAGGTATGGGGTCAGTATGGATCATCTCTCTACACAGTCTCAGGGCAGCCACCCCTTCCGGATTTGCCAGAGCCATGCCCACACACATGTGCTTTCTTAATCGCCGAGATTGTAAAGAAAGCCATTGAAAAGATGAGGATCAAGAGAGCATATGATCACGATGGCCTAGTAGGAGAGCATTTTATACATGCCAGAGATCTGCTTGCAGAGCTTCTAGCACTGATGTTCAGGCGTGCCATGTGCGATGGCCTACCTGACTCCTGAGGGGTTTTTTGATTTGGTTCACTCCACTATCGGGGTGAAACAGTGGTGCCCGCCGCTATCTCCTACACTATTTGGCACGTATGTGGATGAGGTTTCTAACTACATTGAGAGGGATGGTGATAGGGGAGCATAGTTGGCAGGGACATGGATCCCACTATTGTTATATGTTGATGATATTGTGTTGATTTTTGACTCCTCGGAGAGGATTCAACATCACTTAGATGCTTTGTACACATTTCCTCATCATATTGGATTGTCTATTAACCTAGGGAAAACGTGTTTAATACCTAACCGCAGTGGGTTAGGAGGTCAGCACCCACATTTACATATGGCCAGGAGACGATGGAGTATAGAGATGCATACACCTATTGTCGGGTAGTCTTCACTGGACTTGTGTTTTCATTGAGGAGAGCAGCGGAGGCTAGACTGACGAGAGCTTATGCAGCCTTGGGAGGATTGGAGAAGATGTGTTCGCAGGTTGAGTTTCAGGAATCTCGAACAAAGCTCTGGCTTTTTGACACTAGTGGCTTCAGCTATGCTTTCCGGGGTTCAGATTTGGGGACCCTCTGTGGACCACCATGGGTGATCTGGTAGCACTGCTGGATGGAGATGTATGGAGAGGCCTCTAGTCTTTATGATCTCTCGAATGATTTGGGCTGAGGCCTCAACGCCACCTGAGATTATTCGACCCGAGCTAGCTGCCCCCCTCTCCTCGTCGATGCACTTACTAGATTAGTATTTGTAAGGACATGGGTCCTACGGGCAATGCCACCGGCACGGCCGGACAGTGTTTATGCTAGGGGGAGGCTATAAGATAGCATGGTTTGGTGGAGACTAGCACGGGGCATTATTCTCGTCCTTTCACTGGTATCCGAGCTATTCTTGGGAAAGGGGAAAAGTGGGCTGCATGTGCATGTGATGCACATCTCCTCTCCCATGATCTGCAAGCAGGGAAAACGACGCCTCCGTAACGTAGCTAGAAAGAAGACAGACACAGAGTTCTGTGCGCAGCACAGGAAGGTAGACAGCGGACAGCGATCGCAGCCCCCCCACTTACGCCCTCCACAGTGCACGACTAAGACGGGCGACCAAGGCAAGCTCGATTGGCAACTCTACGACGTCGAGGCTCGTTGGCTGTGCACGTAGGAACACCCTCTAAACCCTTGTATGAAGGAGGGTTGAACCCATCCCATGAGGGTAAGAGGCCGACACTCTACCAGCCAAGCTATTGAGCCTTGTTGTATACAACAAGGAAAGATAGCATACTTGAATTGACAAAGAAAGCTAGAAGGAAAAGAAAGCTACAAATTTCAAGAAAGTAGTTTCACCCTTCCTTTTCACTTCTTAGAGAAAGACAAGTTTTTCTTCAAAATTCTTGTTTCTTCAAGGAGAAAGCTTCACAAGTGAACAAAAGCCTTCACAAAAATGACGGGTTTTTGTGAAGAATCAACGAAAGTGTTCTTATGAAGAACAAGACATGAAGCGCTACAATTTCTGCAAGGATCACATGCAACGCAAAAGTCGCCGGGCATAAAAAACACAAAGACTTCAAGCTTTACAAGGTACAAGTTGATGTCATAGTTTTTTTCGTTCGTGTACGGAAGGCCTGCCGTACTGCCGTACGGGTGCGGGTACGGATGAAGTACGGAAGAGGATTTCGTACGTGCAGCCAGCGTGGCAAAAAATTTGGGCAAAAAAGTTTCGGCTGCATTATTTTGGCCGCGAGCTCGTATAGTCTGCAGGCGAATGTCTCTGCATAGAAATACAGAGATTGCAGAGACACTCACACTGTCACAGAGCGTGTATGAACTTGTGAGGCTTGGACATCAGCCCGCGGCCCGCCCATTCTCTCGAGTCTCCGCCCTCGGGTCGCACTCTCTCTTGCCTCCAACCTCTCCCCCAACACATAGCGCACCAGCCAGCTTAGTACTCCAAGTGGCAAGGCTCAAGCTCGTTGCACCATCTTCCAAGTTCCAACTTCCAAGCCGAATTCTTTGCAAGTTTGCAGATGGGCCGAACCAAGCGTCCCGAGTGGCAGTATGTGCAGCAAGTGAAGAATCTTCCAAAAGGAAAATGGACTTGTAAATGTAATTTTTGTGGGCATTCATGGGACGGTGGTCCTTTGCGTATCCGTGCACATATTTTGGGCATTGCTGGCCATGGTGTGGGAGGCCCATGTGATGAGGCCCCAACAGATGTTGTAGAGATTGTCAGAAGATTGCATGCAGATGCAAAGCCAGAGAGAGAAGACAGAGCTGCTTTTGTAGATGCACTGGTCAATGATTTGGAAGGAGATGCCTCTCAAGCTCAAGGAAGTGCTTCAATGAGTACGCATGCTAAGGGAACAACTAATGTAAGTGGCTCTTCCAAGTCCAATGTGGGGTCCTCAAGCAAAAAGAGGAAGGTTTCTCAAGGGGGTTTGGCGAGTGCATTTGGCTTGCAAACACGGAAGCAAGCAGACCAAGCCTTGTGCAGGTTTTTTTATACTGAGGATGTTCCTACATGGAAAGTAAGGAGCCCTTACTTTTTGCAAATGGTGAAAGCTATTGGGCAAGCAGGTCCTTCGTATGTTCCCCCCTCTTATCATGCTTTGCGCACCACAGAATTGAATGAGGTTAAATGCGTAAAGACTGAGATCATGGGTGTACGCGAGAAATGGAAAAGATATGGATGCTCTATAGTTTGTGATGGATGGTTTGACACTAGGCGCAGGCCTATCATTAACTTTCTTGCATGCACTATTCATGGGTCAGTGTTTTTGAAAGCTGTAGACACATCTGGGGAAACAAAGACATCGGAATTTATTTTTAAGCATCTCAAACAGGTTATCAGAGAGATTGGCCCAGCAAATGTTGTGCAGGTATGCATGGACAATGCAACCAATTGTGTTGGTGCTGGGGAGATGATTGAAAGGGAGTGGAAACACATTTTTTTTACCAGATGTGCTTGCCATTGCTTGGACCTTTTGTTTGAGGACATTGGACAGATTGGTTGGGTTGGAAAAGTGCTTGAGGATGCAACAAAGATTGTCACATTTGTGACAAGAAAATCTACTGTGTTGGCATTGTTTCGGCAACTTAGCAACAAGGACTTGGTCAAGCCGTCAGCCACTCGATTTGCGTACTACTTTATTATGTTGGCCAATCTTGTGGATGAGAGATGCATGCAAGGTATGCGCAAGCTTATGATTGATGACAAATTTGTTAAGATGAAGAGATCCAAGACTCAAAAGGCTACTGAGGTCTCGAACATTGTGTTTAATGCATCCTTTTGGCAAGAGGCAAGGCTGATTTTGAAAATGTGTGCTCCGATTTTGAAAATTCTCCGTTTGCCTGATAGGGAAGGAGCCACCATGGGGCTTATGTACGAGCTTACGGATCACATGGTAGAGCAAATTGAAAACATGCAAGGCATTGATGCTGCAAGGATGAGAGAGATTAGGGATCTATGCATTCAAAGATGGAATATGTTGCACACACCGTTACATGCTGTTGGATACATGTTGCATCCCATATGGCGAGGAAGAGGGCAAGAAAGTGATGGCGAGGTGCATGAAGGATGGATGGCATTCTTGGACAGGTACACCAAGGGTGATTTGACCTTGCAAGGCACCCTAATTGATGAGTTTGACATTTATAAAGCTGAAAGCAAGTCATTTGCTCATCCAATTGCAAAAGATGCATTGAGGATGCAAGAGGGAGTGAAATGGTGGGAAACTTTTGGGGCTTGCACACCTGCTTTGCAAGCTCTTGCTTTGAGAGTGCTTTCGCAAGGGACATGTGCCTCTCCATGTGAGAAATTGGAGCACCTTCTCTCTCATTCATACCAAGAGAAGAAATAGGCTACTCCCATCTCATACAGAGAAGCTTGTGTACATACACACGAACTTGAGGCTCATATCCAAAATCAAAGAGCGCGGCTATGAGAGAATGGAGGTCACATTGGAAATGCTCAATAAGGAAAAAGATGAGGACCGCTTGCTTGCCTTGCAAGAGATTCAGGAGGCCATTGCAGAGAGTACTACAGATGCGATAGAGCCTATTCCCATTGCTGGGACCAGTCATATTGGAGCATCATGCTCAGTTGGTGGTGATGAGGATGAGGATGAGGACGAGGAGGAGGATGATGCTGCTTATGACGATGAGGATGTGAGCTATGGTGAGAGTTAGAGCTCACTGTGCCTGGCCGCCTGCTTATGGAGTCTGGACCATGGTTTTTGACATTTACTTATGCGGCATGCCGTTACTCGTATGGTGTTTTGTTCACTGTTGACTCTAGAGTCTACAGTTTAGATTCTAGCCTCTAGTCTCGCCTCCCTACTTATGTTTTGGATTCAACCTTTAGGAGACTACACTCCTGATTCCTGAATGTTTTTGGCTTGCTTCTATTGTCCTGACTCTTGACTCCTTTCTGTTTGGAGGTTACTTTATCAATCATTACTTAGAGGTCTGAGGCACCATCTTGATTCTCTCCAGTCTCGACTCTCCAGACTCCTCAGTCCACTTTTAATTTCTAAAGTTTCTATGGTTTTAAGTTTTAACTTTTGTTTGTCTATAAACTTATAAAGTTTTAAACATGGTGGTGCAGTAAGTATTTCTACAATTACTATGTAGCATCCTAAGACTGACATGTGGAATTTTGGGTGGTTTGATCTGTACTTATTCCGTACTTCCGTACCCGTGTGCGTCCGACGTGTGATTGACGTATGGAAAAACTATGGTTGATGTTTTTTCTCTCTCTACATTAGTGTGTGTTTACCATGGCCTGCGAGGATATCGCACCTACGTACACTTTTGATTTTGACTTTTGATTTTGAGCAAGCACATCAAAATCCGGGCACCACGGGTGCTGCCGACATTAATATGCATGACTATGATGATCTAGGGGATCATGGCCTTGTAGATATGGTTGCTTTCAAGACTTCGGAAAATTGTCAAAGCGTACTTGAACGCAACCTCTCTGCACTAAATGCAAATGTTACAAATCTTATTGAGCTACTTGTGAAATTTATGAATTCATAGACGGCTCAAGGAGCCCCAGTTGGCAGGGTTCAAGGAACCCAAGCTCGCACGACTCAAGGAGTCCAAGAGACAAGTGCTTCAGAAGATGTAGAAGGTAGCAATGCATTTCTTAAGAATATCACCATTCTTGAGTTTCACGGTGAAGAGTGTGATCGCAACAAGGATGCGGTCAATACGTTTTTTACACAATGGTGTGATATTCATAGGCTGAGACACACCCTTGATATAAAGACATCTGTGGAAACAAGTCTATCTCTTAAAGGTGAGGCCTACAAGTGGTGGATGACATTTCCAATAGATGCTCGTTCTCCGTCTTGGGCTGCATTTCAAGCTTCTTTCTCCAAAGAGTTTTTGGACTCCAATGAAGAGGATAAGAATTGGTTAGCATGGGATGCATGTCGGAAGTCTGGCCTCTCTCTCACTCGGTATCTTTCCAAGTATTGGGAAATCATATTAAAACTAGAAGGTCTAGATGAATTCCAAAAGATACGAGGTTTTAATAGGGGTCTTGAAAAAGACTATCGTCTTCATGTCAAGACCCAACATCCAAAAACTTTGGAAGTAGCAATCGGTCATGCCCAAAGATATGATGATGACCAAGAGAGGAAGGGAAATGTTCCCTACTCTAAGAATAATTTTGCTAAGAGCAATGTGGCTAAGAGCCAATGACGAGGTAGATCTTCCACACGTTCCAAGAGGAATAAGAGACAATCTACCTCTCCACGCCCACAAGAGGCTAAGAAGCCTAGGCAATCACGAGATACTTCACGTGGGTCTCTCAGCATTGCTGATTTTGAGTGTGCAAAGAAACACAATTTGTGTTTCAGATGTCTTTTGGACCAACATAACAAGAAGGATTGTCCTCTTTTGCAAGGCAAAGAAAAGGCCATGCACACGGTGCAACGCCTCACATTAGATTCATCTCCTAAATATTGTGTTTTAGAGGTTCTTCGTATGGAAGAAAAGCACAAGTGTTGTATGCTTGCTTCAATGTGGCAGCCCACCTTTGGCCCCCATGAGTTGATTCGCATGCATGGCATTATTAACGGACAACGTGTTCGTATTTTAGTGGATGATGGTGCAACTCATAACTTCCTGAACTATAAGCTAGTCAAGAAATTGAAGCTTACACAGACTCCCTGCTCACAAGTATGTCAAGAAGAGGAGCCCAATAACGCAGTTTTGACCAACTCAAGGTAGCTGTAGCCACTGCTCCCATCCTAGCAATCGTTGACCCACTTAAGCCGTTTGTGGTAGAAACTGATGTCTGGAAATGATAAAGAAGTATGGGACAAGGAAATGGTAGTTCAAGGGGTTGAGCTTATTGTTGATCATACGATGACCCTTGACTTTCAAGTTATGAACATGGACCGTGTTGGCGTAGTTTTAGGACGGGAGTGGCTGCATTGTTTAGGAAACCCATTGCACACTAGTTATGAACACAACTCCTTATCCTTTATGGCCAATGGTAAACATGTGCTTTTGCTTGATGAGAAAAATATACCATCTGTATCTCTTATATGTACAGCCGAGCTTTCTATTTTACAGAAAGAAGATTTAATAGATGAAGTCTTTTTGTGTTACTACTTGTCTCCAAGTCTTGTGAATTCTCAAGAGCAAAGTGATGGGAATTCTAGTTATGGTATGCAAAGTGCAATGAATTTTAATGATAAGCAAAGTGTTAACAATTCCAAAGAGCAAAGTGCGCTCAATTCTAATTCTATTGAGTAACGTGTAACTGTTGTAAAACAAACATTACGGGAATTACAAGATTCTCCATCCTAGCATAACTCTAGTTTACTTTCTCCTTTTGCACGGCAAAAGCTGACCCACTTACTGATGCAGTATAGTGATGTATTCTCAAGTGATTTACCATCGGGTTTACCCCCTACATGTGATGTGCAAATGGCATAGGTGTCTTGCCGGGCACTAAACCGGTGAGTAAACCACCTTATCGTATGAGTGCTAGTGAGGCCAAGGAGGTTGAAAGTCAATTGGCTGACTACCTCGCCCGTGGTTTCATTAGACCTAGCACTTTGCCTTGGGCATCACCAATTCTATTGATAAAAAAGAAAGATGGTACTATGTGCATGTGCATAGATTATTGCGGATTAAACGCCATAACCATCAAGAACAAGTATCCTGTGCCTCGAGTGGATAAGTTGTTTGATCAACTCCATGGAGCAAGATACTATACAAAGATAGATCTTTTTCAGGATACCACCAGGTGCGTATCCTTTTGAAAGATATCTCTAAAACTGCCTTTAGAATACGGTTCAAGCATTTTGAATTTTGGTTATGCCTTTTGGTTTAACCAATGCACCAACTACATTTATGACACTCATGGATAGCGTCTTACGTCCCTATCTTGGAAAATTTGCTGTGGTTTTCCTTGATGACATTCTCATAGTAAGACTGAAGATGAACACATAGAACACTTACGATTAGTGTTCGAACAGCTACGAACACACGCCCTGTATGCTAAGCAAAGCAGTGCGATTTCTTTAAAACAGAGATACATTACCTCAGTCATGTGATCTCTTATTCTAGCATCAAGATGGACACTGACAAGGTCACTGCCATTCTTCGATGGCCACATCCCAACACGGTTGAGGAGCTTCAAATCTTCTTAGGCATGGTTGGATTTTATAGACAATATATCCATGACTATGCCAAAATCGTTGTTCCTATGACGGATCAACTTAAAGCAAAAGGTAAGACCTTTTCTTGGGAAGACGCCCAACATCGTAGTTTTGACCAACTCAAGGTAGCAGTAGCCACTGCTCCCATCCTAGCAATCGTTAACCCACTTAAGCCGTTTGTGGTAGAAACTGATGCAAGTGATAAAGCAATTGGTGCGGTACTTCTCCAAGAGGGAAGACCTATATCCTTTGAAAGTAAAAAGTTGGATAGATCTCAACATAATTATTCTGTCTATGAGAGAGAGCTCTATGCCATAATTCACGCTTTACGAAAGTGGCGACACTATTCATATGGTGCCGAGTTTGAAGTAGTTTTTGACCATGAGAGTATAAAATGGTTTACGAAAATGGACTTGAAGGGTCGTAAAGCTAGATGGGTGGAGATCCTTCAAGATTATGATTATAAGCTACGATATCGCAAGGGGCGATAAAATGTAGTAGCGGATGCACTAAGCCGGATGTCTTAGATTAATTCACTTGCTTTCACGGAAGTAAAGAGTGAATTTTTGGAGTCATTACGTGGCAAGTGTGCACAAGATCAATCATATGCTAAAGTGTGGAGGGGCCACACGTCTCTGTATCGCCAGATCAACATGTTTCTGTACGCGCATATAAAAACTCCAACACACAGAGCTCCACCCCTACTCAGGAAGAGCTTAAGCGATGGAATAATTTTTCCATTGATGATGGCTACTTACTCCACAAGGGTAGAGTATGTGTGCCAAAGGACTTAGACACTAGGGGCTAAATATTATTTGAGTGTCATGATAGTCCAAGTGCTGGTCATCCAGGTATTCGTAAGACGTATGCCTTAGTTCGACGACAATTGTATTGGCGAGGCTTACATCATGATGTTCAAGAGTACGTACTAAACTGCCAAAAGTGCCAAGGTAATAAGGCAGAGCGTCTCAAGGTAGGTGGCCTTTTACATCCTTTAGAGATTCCACAAGGTAAGTAAGAGAGTAGCTCTATGGATTTTGTAGTAGGACTGTCTATTACAAATCGTGGCCATGATTCCATATGGGTAATTGTAGACCATCTAATAAAGATTGGTCGATTCATTCCCGTTAAGACTGCGGTTAAGACACCGGAATTAGCACGACTATTTGTAGAGTATATATATAGACTCTACGGTCTTCCAGCTAGTATCATCAGTGACAGAGATCAAAAGTTCGATAATCACTTTTAGACAGCTGTGTTTCAAAAGTTGGAAACTACACTTAATCTTAGTACGGTGTGAGCGGGATGGAAACACACACAACGCCTCTATAATCACCCGATCCACACTCTTGGGATAATACAACACACACGATGGGGCACCACTCGGCTTACACAACCCACCTGGCCGAGACAGGGAACACATCGATGGAGTGAGAGAAAAGAGACTATCCATTTTCCCACACAGAGACAAACACACATACACATCCCCAAAAAACTCAGCTCAAAAGAGGAAGATTTCTGATGTTTAGATACAATTGAGCTTGGGCCAACACGAATGGGGCAAATAGCTCACACAATATGGATGAAATATGCCAGATACAATCACAAATTAGAGCAGAGTCTTCGCTCATAAGAGAAACTTACACAGCCAAAACAATAGAAAAACAGTGAGGAATTTGGCAAAATGGACAGCGCCATTGTGTCCGGAACGGCCAAAGACCCCAGTCTACAATATCAAAGTGCTGAAATCTGACCTCGGATGAGCAGTTTATGGCCAAAACAAGCTCGAAAAACAACAAAAATTGAGTTGCGGCTGTTCCTCCTCCTCTCTCTACGTTTTGCTGGTTTTTCCTCAGGTTTTTCAGTGTCCAGACTTCACTTTATCCCTTGGGCACCTTTGGCCTTTTGATTGACCTCAAATGGACCTCGAACATGCCAAAAAATGGCCACGCAGGGCATTTTTGTCACCTTCTACATCCATCCGCACCGTGGCACTCAACTTTTCCCAATGATGCATCCCGCAATCGCGTGAAGTGGCCCCCAAATATAGTTCTTATGATGATCTTTTTGCATAATCACAAGAAAACACTCTCGTTGTGTCCTCGTTTACCACGTGCAAGTATTGACTCCATTCGACCTCCTGATGCTACTGGATGCTATCTGACGCACCTGCTTACCTCATGGCGTCGACCCGCTGATAGCTTCCTCGAGAAGTTTTACGCTCTACCAACTCCTCATTATTATAGAAAAACACACTGATACTGGTGACGATGAAAATCGATGTACTATGTACACGTTGTCCTATGTGTACACATGTGGGCCCCACGTAACCACATGGCTCTGGAAAATGGGCAATTCTTTATTTGATGCACCATGCATGTGTATGTACATATGCGCAATCACTTCTTCCAAAAAACTCCTAACATAATTTGTCTATCCCCTAGTCTGCTAGAGCATTCATGCTCAACAGCAACATTAGTGGATGCTCATTCCACCTGGATCCCACACAAAAACACTTGGCCTTCCTTGCATCAAAAGCTTAATCCGGCTTCCACCTGGTTCCCAAGGAAAACATGTAGAGATACCATAATTCAATCTTGCATCAAGAAAACCATCAATTACTTTGGCATAGACCTGCATGTGCAAATATATTTCCTTCTCCATAGCTGAGAGGTCTCCACTCATCATTTGTGTCATCAATTCCTGCTTCTTTGACAATTCAACCTTGATTTGCATCAGCCCTTCAATCACTTCATAAGGTCCTTCACTTTCATCTTCAATCTCATTTGCAAATGCAACTAAACGAGACTCATTGATTTCTTTGTCCATCTGAAGAAATGCAACATCAACATCTTCATCACTGTTGGTAGTACTATCACTGTCCTCGTCAGACACAGTGGAATAGTCTTCATCACTAGACTCATCCTCATCTTCATAAAGTTCCTCCAATAGTTTGCTTGTGTCCATATTATATAGCTTCTTGGCACCTGTCTTTCCATAGAGGCTAATCGTACCACGTCTCTAATCTTGAATAGCTCCCACGCAAGTAACCATGGTCTGCCAGTATAATAGGATATGCTCACAACCCCGCACCCCGCTGGCATCACATGAAAATCAACTTGTCAGATCCTCCTTTAAGTAATAGCTTAATTGCCCATCCCCTAGTGGAAAATCTGAAATATGAAACTTGCGACGAGCCCTTCTTTTCCTCTTGGCCTTGACATCCTCGTCTTCATGGCTCTTTCCCTTCTTCTTGCTAAGACTTGGGCATTTCTTTCTTCCTTACCCCATGTCGTCTGTTGGGTTAAAGGCCTAAATAACCCCTTTTAGTACATTTTTATACTTTGTTTAGGTTCAATATGAACCTCTATTGAACTTGGACACATTTTTTAAAGGTCACTTATAATAAAAGTGGGAAAACCCAAAACTCACTTATTGAGTTTTTTCCCAAAAACGTGAGTCCTCTCTCTTCTGCTAGCGCTTCCTCTCCTGCTAGCCTTCACCTCCCCTCTCTGCACACACATTGCACTTCCTCGCGTGCTCTCACTTGCACACACCGCCGCGCGCTCATCAACTGGTATCAGAGCCTCGATTAGGGTTTGCTCCCAAACCTGCAAACACTGAATTTCAGCCAAGAAGGTCAACTTTCACGCAAGATTTTGCAATTTCGTCGCCAAAGGACTCGTCCCCGGACACTAGAGAGCTTCGACAACCCAAATTTACCCAAAACAGACAGAAATTAGGTCAGAAACAGGAAATTACAGGCTATGACAGCAAAATACAGGTTTTGCAAATGATGTATTAAGGTGTGGGAATACTTTTGCTAAGTCCCCGCTACCCGAAAATCTTGAAATTGCCGGAAAAACAAGCCCTAAAACAGGTGTTTTAAGCAAATTTCAGATTTACGCAGGTTTTTGCAAGTGTTTTTATGGTGCAATTACATTGGGGAAAGTGCAAATAGATGCAATCCATGCACATTTGACAAATTTTGTCAATGTATGACCATTTGTGGCTCAATTTCATGCAATTTTGATGCTACAAATTGGGGCTTTTATGCTTACATGCTTCTAAAGGCTGTGTATTAGCCTTATGTATGTCTTCTGAGGCTAAAAACAACTAAATTTGTTGTTTTCGAGCACAAATTCGCTCGATGAAATTTCCTGCGCATATATTTCAGAAATTGAATTTTGTGCCCAAATCAACCTATTTTGCCCCAAATTGCTCCTGTGACCATTTGGAGCTGTAGTGCACATCTTTGTGAGGCTATACTCCGATTTTTGCGCATTTTGCCCAAAAATTCAGCGTATTATCCCTCTTATTTCGTGCAACTATGGCCTCATCTTCTTCGGATGTGAAGAATCTCTTCGAGATTAGAAGGTTTGATGGTACAGGTTTTGATCTTTGGAAAGACAGGATTCAAGGAATCCTATTTCTTAAGGATTGCGAAGGGGCACTTGAACAGGTGAAGCCACAGAATATGACGGATGAAGCATGGGTTAGGATGAACAGGAAGGCCGTTACATACATTAAAATGGCCATGACCGATGAGACCGTCATTGATGTGAAAGGTCTCACGACTGCTTTTGATGTGTGGGAGAAGTTGAAGGGAATGTATGAAAATACAACGCCTGTCAACCAGGTACACTTGCGAAAACTTGTTGGCATGCAACTAGATGAGTCCAAGAGCGCGGCAGAGCACTTGTCCTTATTCGCAGGTACATTGTCGCAGTTATAGGATTCTGGCTTACCCCCTTTTGATGATAAGCTGAAAGCTATCTTTTTGCTTGTGACCTTACCTGAGTCATGGGAAACTTTGGTGGTTTCGTTGTCCAATAACCCCAATTTGACCTTTGATGGTGTTAGGGGTTCTATCTTGAATGAAGAAATGAGGAGGAAAACAAGTGGAGAGGGAGGCAGCTCTGCCAACATGGTTAGAGGCAGGACAGAAAAGAAGAATGCTTATGCACAAAGGAGTAAGAGTAAGAGTAAAGAAAGGGGAAATGCAAGCAAAGGCAAGGGTGATGTGACTTGCTATCAATGTGGCAGGAAAGGTCACAAGAAACCCGATTGTAGGTACTATAAAGCTGAGTTAGAAAGGATAAGAATGGTGGAGACGAAAAGAAAGAGAAGAAGGAAGTCAAGGCAGATGCACAGGATAGCTCAAAGGACAACGAGAAGGCCAATGTGGCTTCTAGTGTCGTGATTGAGGAGCTGTCAGATGTAGAGGACATCTTGTGTGCCACTTTGTCAGATGATAATGCTTATGACTTTGATGCCTCTCTAAATGTTCATTCACACGACATGCAGATCACCAAGAGTTATCTTATTGATGCTTTGTTGACTGTCAATGATGCATTGTCCCAGACTTGGATTGTTGATTTCGGTGCTTCATTTTATGTGACTCCTACCAAGGAGTGTTTCTCTACTTTTGATGCGGGCAAGCGTGGCCATGTATACCTTGAGGGTATTGGCACTGTGCATCTTTCCATAGATGGCACAAATGAGCTTGTTTTGCATGACATTCGATATGTGCCGGGAATCAAGAAGAGTCTGCTTTCTGTTGGTCAGATGGATATGCATGGTTACAACATCTTGTTTGAGAGAGGGTCATGGAAAATAACTAAAGGCTCAAGGCTGATTGTAAATGGCACAAAGAAAGGGACACTTTACTGCATGCGTGGAAAGGCCGTGTTGGGCAAGTTTATTGCATTGGCTGAAATTAACTCTCACATGGAGTTGTGGCACAAGAGGCTTGGCCATATGAGCCAAAAGGGCCTTTCTAAGCTTTGTACTTTGAACAAGCTTGATGCTAAAGGCACAAAGCTTGACTTTTGTAATGAATGTCAATATGGCAAGCAAGTAAAGCGTTCTTATTACTCTGGTGTCTCTCGTAAATCTTGTGTGCTTGATCTTGTACATTCCGATGTATGTAGCATGCCTACTAAGTCTATGGGTGGTGCATGTTATTTTGTCTCCTTTGTTGATGATCATTCTAGGAAAATTTGGGTTTATTTTCTTAAGTCTAAGGATGAAGCCTTTGCTGCGTTTAAGAGATTTCATGCATTTGTGACCACCCAAACATGTAGAAAGCTAAAATGCTTGCGTACAGACAATGGGGGGGAGTACACAAGTGCTGAATTTAACAAGTTTTGTGAAAATTTGGGCATTAAGAGGGAGCTTAGTGTATTGTTTGCCATTGTGGCTGCTCTTGATTTGGAAATGGACCAAATGGACGTACATACCGCTTTCTTGCATGGTGATGTGGAAGAAGAGCTTTACATGAAGCAACCTGAGGGTTTTGTTATCCCTGGCAAGGAACATTTGGTATGTATGCTCAATAGAAGCTTGTATGGGCTGAAACAATCATGTAGACAGTGGTACAAGAAGTCTGATCGCTTCATGCTTAAACATGGTTACAAAAGAAGCCATGCAGACCATTGTTTGTATACCAAACGTGATGAGGATGGCAGCCCTATCATTCTTGTGTTCTATGTAGACGATATGTTGATAACTGCAAAGAAAAGAAGCACTGTAGATGCTCTTAAAGGGTAGCTGAAATCTGCGTTTTCAATGAAAGACCTTGGGGCAGCTGAACATATACTTGGAGTACGTGTTACACGGCAAAGAGACAAGCGCCTATTGTATTTGTCGCAAGAAAAGTACATTGATAAGGTACTGGACAAATTTAACATGGTTGAAGCAAAGCCTCTTGGTGTGCCATTACAGCCATATGTCAAGATCTCCAAGGATGATTGTCCCAAGTCAAAGGAAGAAGCCAATGACATGCAAAGTGTGCCTTATGCTTCAGCTTGTGGTTCACTTATGTATGCTATGGTTGCTACTAGGCCTGACATAGCCCATGCAGTGGGAGTTGTGAGCCGATTTATGGCTAATCCAAGCAGGTTGCATTGGGATGCAGTGAAGTCCATTATGAGGTACTTGAAAGGGACTAAAAACAAATGCCTCTGCTATGGTAAAGGACCAATGGAGTTGAAGGGATTTTGTGACTCTGACATGGCTGGTGATGTGGATACATGGAAATCCCCAAGTGGCTACATATTTACTCTTGCGGGAGGTGCTGTTTCATGGTGTTCTAGATTGCAAAAGATTGTTGCATTGTCTACTACAGAGGTTGAATATATTTCAGCCACTGAGGCTTCCAAAGAAGCTATTTGGTTAGCACGCCTATAAAGTGAGTTTGGCTTGCCTGTCAAGGCACCTATGTTTGGTTGTGATAGCCAGAGTGCTATTTGTCTGGCAAAGAACGCCATGTTTCATGGACGCACAAAGCATATTGATGTGCGGTATCACTTCATACGAGAAGTGCTTGAGGATGGCCTTATTACATTGGTTAAGGTCCATACATCACAAAATCCAACCGATGCTCTCACTAAGTGCTTACCCAAAGTACAACGTCATCTATGCATAGAGATGGTGGGAGTCACGTAGCTTAAAGGCGCCATTTATGCTTTTAAGTGGGAGGTTGTTGGGTTAAAGGTCTAAATAACCACTTTTAGTACATTTTTACACTTTGTCCAGGTTTGAACCTGAACACATTTTTTAAAGGTCACTTATAATAAAAGTGGGAAAACCCAAAACTCACTTATTGAGTTTTCCCCAAAAACGTGAGCCCTCTCTCTTCTGCTGTGTGCAAGTGAAAGAGCACGCGAGGAAGTGCAGTGTGAGTGCAGAGAGGAGAGGCGAAGGCCAGCAGGAGAGGAAGCGCCGCGCGCTCATCATGGTCCTCTTCCCAATAGGCATCACTAATGTATCCTCTAGCTTTGTTGCCTTCTTCAAGGTGACCACACTTATCACTTTTGTCTTTCCCTTTTCCTCTTGGGTTAAATCCATTGGTTCCTTCTTCTCCCTTAATTTCAATGCCATAATCATTTGACCTAGTTAGCATCTGTGGCTTATCACATTGCGGGCTGATTTGACCCAACTCTCCGCAATAATAACACGTGGGCGTTTGCCTCCAGACTCTACCATTGCTTTGTCCAACACCATTCCTTGGTCTTTCTTCACCTCCTGGCTGATTTGCAAACCTCCCCCGACCTCGATTATGTTGGGGTATAGGCGTCTGTGCTTTGTCCGACCGCCCAGAGTCTGGGCGCCCACTGACTTGTATACCTTATACATAGCATAAGTGTATAGGGAGACTGCTCACTCTTTTGAGTCTCCCCACCCATATCTGTGTCGTGTGTCTCCTTCTCTCTCTCACTCTCCGTCTGTGGTGTGCTCCCCAATCCCCTTCAATTGGTATCAGAGCGTAGGTGCGGAGGGAGCGCGTGTGTGCACAGTCACGACGACAATTTAGAGCCAGTTTCATTCCCGAAATCGCGTCCGCGCGCGCACACACTTTCAAGAGTGCAAACAGGGTTTCAACTTCGGCATTGGCAAATTCAGCTTTCCGAGAGCGTTTCCTTCAGGTGTCCTGACATTTTACCCCTCTTTCGAAGCCATTCGAGCCATCAGAAACCTCATTCGAGCTACGGTTGAGGAGCTGCATTTTTCAGCCCTCTTTTGGCAGTTTATGCTGCGTTTTTTGGATCGAAACGGAGGTTTTTTGGCAAGCTTTCACATCCGGACTCGGATACATGTGATCCACGAGTCTACCTTGGGGTTTTGGCATGCTCTGGACGCGCTTGTCATATCAGAATTTTAAAATTCTGAACGTTGAATTTTTTGCAGCAGCAGCAGTTGTTTATTGTGTGTCGAGGATTTCACACATGGTTTGCTCTCAAATGTGAGAGTGATATTTGCTGCAAGTTTCCTCACAGGTGGGAGGATACGATGTATGCCTTATGTGGTTTGATGCTTAGGGAGACTAATGTGATTGCATTTTGAGCTCGGCAATGTATGCATCGAGCATGTTTTTTGGCAGTCACAGGTAGAGCATATATTTGTGTACTAGATTTGCAGGTGTTTGCAATGATGTATGCAAAGTGTGGAGATTGGTGCATGCATTTGGAGTGCGGTTTGATGCGCTTTGGTTGCTCATGGTTTTGAGCGTGTGCAGTCAGTTTGGTTACTGGTTTTGTGGTCGTTTTACTGACGAGACTCTGACGAAATTTTCCCAGGAGTTTTATGCGCATCATTTATGCGATCTAGGTAGAGATTGCGGGTTGCACTCAGCATTTGCGTGCGATGTTCTCTGCAGGTGGGAGATTTGTGCATGTGTATGCATCGATACCGCACAGTGTGGGCTTGGTGATTAGCTCACAGGTTTGACAGGCGTACAGTTATCTTGGCACACTCACAGGAGTGAGTATTGTGATGTATGCTTTTGTGGCTATGAGCTAGGGAGCCGGATTCGAGCACTAATGGCTTGAGGTTTTTCAGCAGGTTTCAGCTACAGGTTTACAAGTTTACAGGCAGGTTTGAGGGCTTATTTGGGTGCTGAATTTTCAGCCATTGTTTCCTCTTTGCAAGTGTCCATGTATGGCTCACTTGTAGGCTGATCTGGGACACGTTTGTGACTTGTTTATGCAGCTGTTTAAGAGCTGAATTTTGGGGCTGATTTGCAGCCATATTTGCTGACTTTTGTTTGATGCGATTCGAGTCAGTTTAGGGCTGATTTGGTTGACATTGCGGGAGCTCTATTTTGGAGTGTGTCTCACAGGTTTTACATTGTGTTTCTGGCCATATTTGTAGACAGTTTCAAGGTGTTGTTGGTGAGGTGGTTTTGCTATCTAGCTTGCTACTTGTGCTCATGGCAGAGACAGGTGATCGATCAGATTGTGACCTCTCACAGATGCGCGTGTTTGATGGGTCAGACTTTGCGGCATGGAGAGAGTGTATGCTTGATGCATTGACACAGCGAGGGTTGCATCGACCATTGGGTGGTGATACAGGTAGACCTTCAAACATGTCTGACGATCAGTGGTAGGAGCTAGAGGAGATGGCACTTTCTACGCTCTCTTTGCACCTTGTGGAATCTGTATATGCTCTTGTTATGTATGAGACTACTTCGAGAGCACTTTGGCGCAGATTACATGATATGTATGATAGATCTGAGTCATCACGGACTCGTGTGAGACATGTACATTCACGAGCACGCCGACAGGTGACATGTTGGTATTGTGGTCATTCTGGACACGTTAGACGGCGCTGTTTTCGTCGTATGCGACATCTTAGCAGACACGGCAATCTCAGAGATGTATGTAGTGATGCCATGGACTCAGTTGCTTTGACGGTTGAGACAGATGTAGTGTCGGAGTATACTAGTGACGGGGATGTCACTTTTACCTCGAGCTATGCACGAGATGCTATACATGTGGATAGTGCACTCCCTTCGCAGTGGTTACTAGATTCAGATGCTACTTTCCATGTCACGTCGCATCGTGAGTGGTTTAGCACGTTTTCTAGTGGGAGACTTGGTTGTGTGCACATGGCTGATGGTGTTGTGTATGACATTGAGGGTGCATGAGACGTATGTTTGTCCTTGCCCATTGGTATGAGATTTACCCTGCGTCATGTGCGTTATGTGCCAGATCTGAGACGGGATTTGATCTTAGTCAGACAGTTACGGGATAGTGGATGTCGGGTATCGCTGCTTGAGCGATCTTTTGCGTTGCATTTGGGTTCGCTAGTGATTGCGAGAGGTGCCAGGAGTGGTACAGGTTACCCATTGCATGTGGATCACGCGAGAGACGGTGCTGTCTCTGTGATCACGTAGCCAGGTAGAGAGCGAGAGAGCAGGTGAGTCTCTTTTGCTTGTGGGTTGCAGGATGCTTTGCATGGAGTGCAGAGTAGTGAGCTCGTTGTGTACACAGTTGGGGCACGACTTGAGCAGTCACACAGAGAGGTGACAGAGTCAGACATGCATGCTTTGCTAGTGACTGAGCAAAGCAGAGAGTCAGTTGTGCGAGATACTTCTATGCAGGATAGACAGGTAGAGCGGTCTTGCTCTAGTGAGTCACGACAGGAGGACGTTGTGCAAGAGTCTATGCATACGGAGTTAGAGCATGAGAGCTCTAGTGAGTCACAGCAGATTGAGGGGTCATGTTTGCAGTGGATGATTGCAGAGGAGACTGAGATGTCAGCGATTATGCAATCATTCCTTTCTATGCTCGACAGTGAGCATGGGGATATAGTTGTGCAGGATATGTCTTCCAGCAGACACCTAGAGCAACTGGGTTGCTCTGAGGTTGCACGACAGGTTGATGCGTCTTTTGCGGACAGTCAGGAGATGCATGTGGCTGATACGCCTCGTCAGTCAGAGATGCCTATTGCCAGGGATATATATGTTGATGCATGCTCTGTAGAGCTAGCAGGGTCCGCTAGCATTGCATCGGCATTCGGTGGTCTCATGTATGAGATGCTGATCTTGAGACCAGATATCGTAGCTGCAGTGGGAGCATTTGCAGTTGGGGTTGTCAGTCGTTTGTTGACTGATGATGGCATAGTGCACGAGGGAGATATGCAGGTATTGCATACATACTTGCAGTACGTGTGCGGTACGTCTGGTGGTGTATGGACTTACACGGGAGCAGGACAGCCGGATGCACACGATCACAGCCAGCCAGTGGGCATCGGTTGAGAGCGGTTTTCTCTCACCTTTTATAGTCTTTAGACTAGGTTCCCTTGCTTAAAGGCACAGTCGCCTTTAAGTGGGAGGTTGTTGGGATATAGGCGTCTGTGCCTTGCCCGACCGCCCAGAGTCTGGGCGCCCACTGACTTGTATACCTTATACATAGCATAAGTGTATAGGGGGCTGCTCACTCTTTTGAGTCTCCCCACCCATATCTGTGTCGTGTGTCTCCTTCTCTCTCTCACTCTCCGTCTGTGGTGTGCTCCCCGATCCCCTTCAGATTATTTCCCACATTACCTAGCATGTTTATGCTGAGATTCTTCATTAAATCTACTACTTGGCTCATGTCTTACCTTAGCCCATCATCTTGCACTGCTGTAGTGACCATTGCTGGCATAATAACCTGAGGAGTAACATAAACCATTGGTTCATAATGAACCACTGGCATGCGACCTTGCAAAGAATCCATAGGCTGAAACTCAGACCTCTTGGACAAAGACTCTACTCCTAGCTGACTCATTCTTCTCAGATTCCACTCTTTGTTCCTCGCTACCTCTAGTGCATCTTCATATGTCCTACGCTTCTTTAGCTCCACTCTCCAACGTATATTCTCCCAAAGACCAGCCAAGAACCTGTCCTTCTTCATCATGTCAGGTGGGGGTACTTGTGGTGCTAAGGCCTTGCACATCCTCTCCCATGCCATTGAAAACTTACGTATGTATGCATCTACTGGCTCACCTTTCCTTTGCACCAAACCTTGTACTTCTTGTCACACTTTGTCAGGGTCTTCTGTCTTCATGAACTCCACTTCCAATCCATGCCTTAGATTGTCTCAACTTAATCTCATAGGTGGATCAGCCGCACACAACTCCTCTTCAAATGCTTTGGACCAAACTCGCGCATTACTCTTCAAACAAATCTGGAGAAGTCGTAACATCTGTGCCGGATCATGAATTTGATTGTTAATGTAGACAATCTCCATCTTTTCCAAAAAGTCTTCCACATCTTCATCACTTCTTCCATGAAATTCCGGATAAGAGAAAGCCATGGCTACCCAACTTTCGATGCTTTGAGAACCCCTTCTAACACAGGTGCAAGAATCCAAAACTTTTTACTAACTCAATCCCCAGAAACTTCAATGGAGCTCAAGCTTTTAGAAAAGGATGAACACATGCACATCAAATGAGTTTTCATAGTTAATCATCGGAATAACAACAGGCAAGGGAGATTCCAGTATCTCTCTTAATCTTCTTGGCCCAAACATAAAGACTATGCGTTGCTGGTAAAAGATCTTCCTGTCCACATGAACATGAATATTTATCTGGACTCTTTGTGCAAAATGAAAAGGAGTGAACTGAGGTCCATCGTGATTATCCGTTAAAAGCCATCCATGCAGCTCCCAAGAAAGCACACTTGACTAATTACCCTTTCATTTTGCCAGAGTTTCAGCAGCATAACATCATAAATGGCTCAAAAGACCAAAAAACCAGCCATCACAACTTAGAAAAAATTTGGCAGAGTTTCCCGAGGATTAGAGCAGTAAAAACCCAAAATATCGACTGTAATGTATGCATAACTTGCCAACAATGGTACCCAAACATCAAGTAGGAATCACTAGTACATAGTCTATGACGAGGTCACAAAAAGGGTGCTCCTGTCACCTGTCTTGCTGAAAGGATCTCACATTTGAGAACTCCCTAGCTCAATAAAACCTCACCACGACCCTCTCACGAAGGCTGATGCAAATCTCCTATAGTCAAGTCTCAGAAATGACCATCTTTCAAACCAAGTCTCAAAAATGGTTGGGACTGCCAAATAAAACCAAGTATGGGTCCACAAAAGACGTACAATGGCAATATCCACAAGTAACGTACAATACAAGACAATGCGCTCAAACAGGCGTCAAATGATGCATATCCACGGCAACTTCAAGTGACTTCCACTGTCAGTATATCACTCTACTCCAGCTACCTGTACCTGTGTGAATCACCTGTATCTGTACATGTAATGTGTAATCTGTGATCTGTAATCTGCAACCTATAATCTATACAACACCTCTATAATCACTCGACACACTCTTGGGATAATACACACACACACACACACACACACACACACACACACACACACACAATGGGGCACCACTCGGCTTACACAACCCACTTGGCCGAGACAGGGAACACATCGATAGAGTGAGAGGAGAGAGACTATCCATTTGTCCACTCAACACAGACACACACATACACACTCAGCTCAAAAGAGGAAGATTTTTGATGTTTAGATATAATTGAGCTTGGGCCAACACCAATGGGGCAAATAGCTCACACAATATGGATGAAATATGCCAGATTCAATCACAAATTGGAGCAGAGGCTTCGCTCACAGAAGAAACTTACACAGCCAAAACAACAGAAAAACAGTGAGGAATTTGGTAAAGTGGACAGCGCCATTGTGTCCGGAACGGCAAAAAACCCCAGTCTACAATATCAAAGTGCTCAAATCCGACCTAGATGAGCAGTTTATGGCCAAAACATGCTCCAAAAACAGCAAAAATTGAGTTGCGGTTGTTTCTCCTCCTCTCTCCACGTTTTGTTGGTTCTTAAGTTTTTCAGTGTCCATACTTAACTTTATCCCTTGGGCACCTTTGGCCTTTTGATTGACCTCAAACGGACCTCGAACATGCCAAAAAATGGCCACGCAAGGCATTTTTGTCCCCCTTCTACATCCATCCGCACCCTGGCACTCAACTTTTTCCAATAATGCATCCCGCAATCACGCGAAGTGGCCCCCAAATATAGTTCTCATGATGACCTTTTGCATAATTCATCACATGAAAACACTCCTGTTGTGTCCTCACTTACCACGTGCAAGTATTGATCCCGTTCGACCTTTTGATGCTACTGGATGCCATCTGACGCACCTGCTTACCTCATGGCGTTGGCCCGCTAATAGCTTCCTCGAGAAATTTTACGCTCTTACCAACTCCTCATTATTATAGAAAAACACATTGATACTGGTGACGATGAAAATCGATGTACTATGTACACGCTGTCCTACCTGCATACATGTGGACCCCACGTAACCACGTGGCTCTGGAAAATGGGCAATTCTTTATTTGATGCGCCATGCATGTGTATGTATATACGCGGAATCAGTTCTTCCAAAAAACTCCTAACAACGGCTGATCATCCAGAAACAGATGGTCAAACTGAAGAAGTTAATCTAGTGCTAGAGGATATGCTACAAGCGTACATTAGCAAAAAGAAAACCAGTTGGGAAGACTACTTGCCTATCTTGGAATTTTCTTATAATAGTTCAAAGCATATGACTAGAGGGTTTAGTCCATTTATGCTTTTATATGGTTTTCAACCTAGATCACCCGTCATTGTGGGGTTGGCTTAGGAGAAGATACAACAAGCGAAGGATTTTCTCCAAGACCATTTTGATATGCTTCGAGTTGCTCGACAGAATGTTAAGCAAGCTCATGATCGATATAAGAAAGTACGCAGATGAGCATCGTCGTCTTGCTACTTTCGAAGGAGACAAGGTTTTGCTCAAGGTTCCGGAGCATTCAGAAAGTTTGAAGATGGGAAAAGTTGCTAAACTTTCACCACGATATTGTGGACCGTTTACCATTCTCAAACGTATAGGTCAAGTGGCCTATGAGTTATCTCTTCCCGAGCACTCACAAGTTCATCTTCTTTTTCATGTTAGTCGTTTACGAAAACAACTAGGACAGAATGATAATGTCATTGGCACAGGTGTGTTAGTTGACCTTATCGAACCGCTAAGCATCTCTCATGAACCCGAAAAGATTTTGGATTCTCACGAGCTTCGCACCAAACATCACGTCAGACGACAGGTGTTGGTAAAATGGCTAGATAGACCTGAAGAAGGTTCTACATGGGAGAATGTCTCCGCACTTAAGAAACGTTTTCCTACGTTCGTTTTCGAGGACGAAAACGATTCTCCAAGGGGGGAGTAATGTAAGGACATGGGTCCTACCGGCAAGGCCACCGGCATGGTCGGATAGTGTGTATGCTAGGGAGAGGCTATAAGATAGCATGGTTGGGTGGAGACTAGCACACGGCATTACTCCAGTCCTTTCGGTATCCTTCATGCATAGTTCATGGGACCTCCCCAGAGACGGATATGCTCGGCTAGCCCTTGAGTCATCCCTACAGCTAGCGCTACAAGCGAATACAACATGCTGGTATGGGCAGATGACATCATGGTTTCAGTCACATGGTTTTAGCATGGATAGAATGCCTCCCTTCCAGTACTCCTTGGATGTACCCTCCCTATCTCTCAAACGCACAGAGATCACTAGAGTAATACATCAGGATCTGATTCAGCTAGATACTAGGAGTACATGGATACAACCCGATACAGGAGTTGGGTACAAAGATGGATTTCTATAGAGAGCATGCTCTCCAACTAAGAGATAATGCATATGTGATCAGACCGCGGCCTATATGGACACTCATTTATCCCATGGGATATGATGTGCTATTGGTCAGATGTGCACATCAATTAGAGATTGAGACATGCAGATTTAGGAGAGTATCAGTAGAGGCCAAGATTTGTGAGTTCTGTCCTATAGAGCCAGAGATAGAGTTACATCACATTTGTCATTATCCAGTATACTATGAGATGCGAGGCCGCTTTTATTGTCTATTCAGAGAGGGATTTGGACCGTTGGCTAGAGTCATGAGATATCAGGATCAAAGATGCCTCGGGTTGTTTTTGCTAGAGCTGCGCAGACACAGGGAAGTCTCTTGAGGAGATCAGGCAGTGGGAGACATTCGCAAAGGGAGATCACGGACTTCTTTAGAGCAGGGACTCGACAGTCAGATAAGCAAGCTTCAAAGCCCACCTATACGAGAGGTACATTTGTTGACAGAGCGATTGTGCTTGGGAGAGCTAGACGTCCACGTCTACAAGGGCGACCACTACATCGAGGGTGGCTCCATCAAAGGATCAGGACTATTCTAGCACGACATGGGAGACGCCTAGTACGACTATTTACAGAGGCAGACATTGACGATGCTCTTCAGCGACCGATGTGATACTTTCTCGAACAACGCCCGATGCCGGGCATGCTCGGGCATTGATGAGATGATTTTAGTTTCACTTTACTTACGTTTATTTTGTTCCCAGACATTGTATTAGATCCACCGAGATTGTATCAGTTTGGTCTCATAGGTCATTTTGGCTTTTTGAAGATGTTAATATAACATTTCATTTCTCTTTAGATCCTTCGTTCCCTCTCTAGAGGCTGCTAATTTTCTCTCTAAACTTGAATTTTACTGTTTTCTCTTTCTTGGCAGAGTTCTCTTTCTATAGATTCGGTTGTTTTTCTCTGTCTATAATTTTTTGCAGATTTTCTCTCTTTAGAATGGAGGAGATTCTCTTCCCACATATATAGCCAAGCAAGGACACTCTTCAGATGCCTTGTGCGTAAGAAGAAGTGGGACTACTTAGAAGATTTGGAAGCACAAATTTACCCGCTTTTCTTGGGACAAGCAAGGGGGCTTGGCAGATGCTATAGGAAAGACAACCCCCCATACAGATCACATTTCTAGATGCATGTAGGGATTATGAGAGACAACTTTACGATGTGCTAGGATAGCCAGCCATGCTTCTCCCAAAGCATAGTAGACCAACAGAATAGTTTTTTTCAAATGGAGGATGGTCAGAGAGGCAATCTACATTTTATAGAATGGGAGAACACAGGATGAGGATGCTTGTGATACCTCGACATCCATACTGGTACCCATGTTCAATAGAGCAGTATGTGACGGTTTCCCCATGAGCTCGTTAGACCATACCATAGTCCCACTGTTTAAGAGCGGTGACCCTCTGGTCCCAAGCAATTACAGGACCATGATCGGTCTCACACTAGCCAAAATCTATGGATCTATTTTGGAGCATGAGCTTAGTGCATGGGTCAAAATGCAGGGCTTGAGGTCACAAGGATGGGCTGGTTTCAAACGTGGATACACCACTATGTATCACATCCTCATACTTGAAGCAGTCATAGAGGGTTGAGCTCATAGTAAGAAGATTTTTCGCTGCTTTGTGGATTTTTGCAAGGCTTTCGATACGATACCCTGAGCACGCATTATGCAAAGTTTGTAGGACATTGGAGTACCAGATCACCTGTTATGGGGCATATATGCTTTGTATGAGAATGTGACTGGCTGCATAAGAGCACCTCGGGGACTATCATGCAGAATTGACAGCACCATAGGGTGAAACAGGGATGCCTCCTCTCCCCACACTGTTTGGGCTTTACATAATCAGATCTCTAAATACATAGGCCGTGGTTGTGGGATTGGAGCTAGTTTGGCCAGAGTGTCGATATCCATATTGCTCCATGCTGATGATATTGTCCTCATATTAGAAGAAACATTTAGATGCATTACATGCCTTCTGTAGAGATAGAGATCTTTCACTGAACCTGGGAAAGATCAACGTCATGGTCTTTAACACATCAGAAACATGGGTGACTAGGTCCATTTCCAGTTTACTTCTAATGGGCAGGGAGCGGAACAAGTGAGGGAATATGTTTACCTTCTCTTGTCCGAGATTCATAGCGACGAATGCAGCAGAAGCCTGTTTGACGTGAGGGTATGCGGCACTAGGATCTTTTTTGGTGGAAAATTCTAAGCCTTCCTTGCTAACCCATGAATGCACAAGTTTAGAATATTCAGCCCTCCATGGCATCTCGTAGTACATAGCTTTATCATCTCCAAAACAGACGGATGTTTCTACTGACGTTAGTCTCTCAGAAAATTGATAAGATGTCTGAAAAAAGTGCATCAATGTGATTGACTGGCCGATGTTATAACGGCAAGAAAAATTGCACCTAAGTCGTAGGTGATGAACAAGGATTGTATAATTTTTCACCTCACATTGAAAGGCCAAGTAGAAAGGTCCCAATGATTCATTTTGTCATGCACTTGCGGATGCACACACTGACACAGAGTGTCCAGTAAGCCATCGTTTTCTCTCGAGCTACTGGCGTGCGTTTCTAGTAACCGACTTAAAAGTATTCAACAATAGAGAAGGGGTTTGCTTTCAGAAACCTGGCTTCTTTTGTGTATTGCAGAGATTATGGCATGAAATCTTGTTCATTGTTCTCTATATCTTGCAGTTTGCGTGCAAGCACACACTATATGTGATGCTGAACTAAGGCCTCTGGGTGTCGGCCTTTATCCTGTGATTTCGATTGTCAATCACAGGTCAGTATTCTTCTCACTGGTGTATGCTTGATAAAAAACTTTTCAACAAGGATCTCTTGCACCTTGAATATCGTTTAGTTCTTTTGCAACATATTCATGAATGGCTTCTTTCCATCTGCTGTAGCTGGCCACCCCTTCCGGATCTGCCAGAGCCATGCCCACACACGTCTTTTCTTTACCGCCGAGATTGTAAAGAAAGCCATTGACAGGATGAGGATCAAGAGAGATATGATCACGATGTCCTAGTAGCAGAGCATTTTATACATGCCAGAGATCTACTTGCGGAGCTTCTAGCACTGATGTTCATCGGTCCTATGTGCGAGGGCCTACCTGACTCTTGAGGGGTTTTTTGATTTGGTTCACTCCACTATCGGGGTGAAACAGGGGTGCCTGCTATCTCCTACACTATTTGGCACGTATGTGGATGAAGTTTCTAACTACGTTGAGAGGGATGGTGATAGAGGAGCACAGTTGGCAGGGACATGGATCCCACTATTGTTATATGTTGATGATCTTGTGTTGATTTTTGACTCCTCGGAGAGGATTCAACATCACTTAGATGCTTTGTACACATTTGCTCATGATATTGGATTGTCTATTAACCTAGGGAAAACGTGTAACACACCTAACCGCAGTGGGTTAGGAGGTCAGCACCCACATTTACATATAGGAGACTGTGGAGTATAAAGATGCATACACCTATCTTGGGGTAGTCTTCACTGAACTGGTGTTTTCATTGAGGAGAGCTGCAAAGACAAGACTGACGAGAGCTTATGCAGCCTTGGGAGGATTGGAGAAGATGTGTTTGCAGGTTCAGTTTCAGGAACCTTGAACAAAGCTCTGGCTCTTTGGCACTCTAGTGGCTTCAGCTATGCTTTCCGGGTTGAGATTTGGGGACCCTCAATGGACCACCATTGCTGATTTGGTAGCACTGCTGGATGGAGATGTATGGAGAGGCCTCTAGTCTTTATGATCTCTCGGATGATTCGGGCGCCTCAACGCCACATGAGATTATTCGACCCGAGCTAGCTGCCCCCTTCTCCTCGTTGATGCACTTACTAGACTAGTATCCTTCATGCATAGTTAATGGGACCTCCCCAGAGACAGATATGCTCGGTTAGCCCTTGAGTCATCCCAACAGCTAGTGCTACAGGCGGATACAACATGCTGGTATGGGCAGATCGCATCATGGTTTCTGTCACATGGTATTAGCATGGATAGAATGTCTCCTTTCCAGTACTCCTTGGATGTTCCCTCCCTATCTCTCAAACGAACAAAGATCACTAGACTCATACATCAGGATCTGATTCAGCTAGATACCAGGAGCATATGGATACAGCCGATACAGGAGTTGCACAGGAAGATGTATTTCTATAAAAGGCATCTTCTCCAACTAAGAGATAATGGATATGTGATCAGACTGGCCTATATGGACACTCATTTATCCCATGGGATACGATGTGCTATTGGTCAGATGTGCACATCATCGCATCAATTAGAGATTGAGACATGCAGATTTAGGAGAGTACCAGTAGTAGAGGCCAGGATTTGCGAGTTGTGTCCTATAGAGCCAGAGACAGAGTTACATCACATTTGTCATTGTCTGGTATACTATGAGATACGAGGCCGCTTTCATTGTCTATTCAGAGAGGGCTTTGGACCGTTGACTAAAGTCATGAGATATCAGGATCAGAGATGCCTCGGGTTGTTTTTGCTAGAGCCGCGCAGACACAGGGAAGGCTCTTGAGGAGATCAGGCAGTGGGAGACATTCGCAAAGGGAGATCACGGACTTTTTTAGAGCAGGGACTCGGCAGTTAGATAAGCAAGCTTCAGAGCCCACCTATACTACAGGTACATTTGTTGACAGAGCCATTGTGCTTGGGAGAGCTAGACTTCCACGTCTACGAGGGCGAGCACTACAGCGACGGTGGCTCCATCAAAGGATCAGGACTATTCTAGCACGACATGGGAGACGCCTAGTATGACTATTTACAGAGGTAGACATTGACGATGCTCTTCAGCGACCGATGTAATACTTTCTCAAACAACGCCTGATGCCGGGCATGCTCGGGCATTGATGATGATGATGATCTTAGTTTCACTTTACTTATGTTTATTTTGTTCCCAGACATTGTATTAGATCCACCAAGATTGTATCACTTTGGTCTCATAGGTCATTTTGGACGTTAATATAACATTTCATTTCTCTTTAGATCCTTCCTTCCCTCTCTAGAGGTTGCTAATTTTCTCTCTTTAAACTTGAATTTTACTGTTTTCTCTTTCTTGGCAGAATTTTCTTTCTCTAGATTCTGTTGTTTTTCTCTTTCTAGAAATTTTGGCAGATTTTCTTTCTTTAGAATGGAGGAGATTCTCTTCCCACATACATAGCCAAGCAAGGACACTCTTCAGATGCGTTGTGCGTAAGAAGACGTGGGACTACTTAGAAAGTATGGAAGCAGAAATTTACCCGCTTTTCTTGGGACAAGCAAGGGGGCTTGGCAGATGCTATAGGAAAGACAACCCCCCATACAGATCACATTTCTAGATGCATGTAGGGATTATGAGAGAATTTTACGATGTGCTAGGATAGCCGCCATGCTTCTCCCAAAGCATAGTAGACCAACAGAATAGTTTTTTTTCAAATGGAGGATGGTCAGGGAGGCAATCTACATTTTATAGAATGGAAGAGCACAGGATGAGGATGCTTGTGATACCTCGACACCCATATTGGTTTGCATGTTGAGTAGAGCAGTATGTGAGGGTTTCCCCATGAACTCGTTAGACCATACCATAGTCCCACTGTTTAAGATTGGTGACCCTCTGGTCCCAAGCAATTACAGGACCATCATGATCGGTCTCTGTAACATACTTGGACACTCCAAGTCAAGAATCAACCGCGAAAGCACCAAATAACCACTTCAAAACAATTCACAGATCACAATAGATTTGCACTGGCCCGGCGGAGTTCCGTGCCTAGAGATATTGGCCCCAAAGACTAGCGTCCCTTTCGGTATTTCTTTTTATATTAATCAGATCAAAGTACAAGAGTGTGGCTAGGGTTTCACTCTCAGACTCTGCGTCCAGATGCTCTGAGAAGTGAAGCCCTCTCCACATATTTAATGGTACAAGGGATGCCCAAAAGCAGAGCCCCAAAACCTTTTAAAATAAAAAGCATAAGAGTTCAAAAGCTCTTCTCTCTCAAGTTCTCCTTTTTTTTTGTTAAAAAAAAACATTCTCTTTAAAAGCGAAATTCGCGTCGCTCATCATTCAAAAAATTATTTATTTATTTATTTATTTATTTCCAACCTCCGCGATTTTCGGAAATTAGGGTTTTTGGCAGAAATTAGGGTTGCAGGAATTTTAGGGTTTTTGCCAAAAATTAGGGTTTCTGCTGTCCGCCACGTCATCACTTTATGACATACCCCCCTCTTGAAAGCATTGTAATCGACCGCGATTACGCTTGCAAAACCGACAAAAGCCATAAACCGTCTTAGCAGACACTGACTGTTAGTACTTACGTACTAGGAACACACATCTAACACATGTACAAAATCGACAGTCACATCACAGGACATCTCCAGACATCACAGGACATCACATGACATTAAACATTTATTCGGATCTTAGACCATGATTTATCGGCAATGTAGCTAGCAATCATATCTAGGTCCAATCGGGACCTCAACGATGTCCGATTGACTAACCCCTATTGCAACCATGTCTATTCGAGATCAATCAGACCAAAATGCTGCAGTCATTTCGGCTATCAGTTCCTGCACTCACAAGAAATCAAGAACAAATCAATATCATTATCAGGAATTCCATTTCATAAAGTCATACAGCAGAATACTGTCAGCTCTCAGTATCCCTGAAGCTCAAAGAGACATTAGTGACTCTAGTATCTAAATCAAGGCATCTGTTGACAAAGGAGTGGAGTGACTCCCCTCTTGTGCATCCCACTGCACCAGATCTCCGGCCAAGCTGAATTCTGGGTTCCATTTGGAGTAGACTATGCTAAACCAAAAGCATCGAGGTAAAGTTTCACAATCTGAGGAGTATCTGCTAGGTCCTCCTCCTCCATCCACTTCGCATCAAGTGCAAGATAATTCTTGAACTTAACCAAGAACCGCCTTCGGACTTTACCCTTATTCTTTGTATCCTTATGTGCCAATATCTGTTCAGGAACAAGGATCTCCTCGTTTTCTTCCACTTCGGGTTGCTCATCAGGCTCCCCATCATTAGGCACATCACCTTTAAAAGGTTTCAAGAGACTCACATGAAATGCATTGTGAATCCTCCAAGTATTTGGCAGTTTCAGTCGGAAGGAGACTTCATTTATCTTTTCAGTAATCTGGAAAGGGCCGTAGTATCGCATACTAAGCTTTGGAAAAAGCCTCTCCTTTCCTTTTTTCTTTCGTAGGCGTGACTTCTCAAAACGTAAGAGCACCCAATCATCCTCCTTCAATTTCATGTCGCGACGATGGCGATCCGCTGCCTTTTTCTCTCGTTCTTGAGACTTCTGCAAAGTCTCGCGAACCTTGGCAAAAGCCGTATCCAGATCTCGCGTATATTCATCCGCTTCAAAGATCTTATCTTTCGTGCTCAGGAAGGGTGGAACCTTCGCAGCACCTTCAACAATCTCAAATGGCGCCTTCCCCGTCGACGAGTGTATCGTGTTATTGTAGGCAAATTCCACCAAAGGTAAATATCTTTCCCATTGAGTCTTTTGATCTGAGATATAAGACTTCAATAAATCTAGAACCACTGAATTGGCAATCTCGGATTGCCCGTCAGTCTGTGGGTGGAACGATGACGAGAACTGCAACCGCGTGCCAATGTTCTCCCAAATTGCCTTCCAAAACAAACTCGTAAATCTGGGGTCTCTGTCGGAGACAATTGTCTCAGGCATGCCATGTAATCTAAAAATCTGGGCCACAAACAATCTCGCTAAGTGATCCGGCTTGACTGTTTTCTTCACTGGAATGAAATGAGCCTGTTTGCTAAATCTGTCAATAACAGTCCAGATACCATCGTGACCACTCTGTGTTCTCGGGAGATCAAAAATGAAATCCATCGCTATACTTGCCTAGGGGTGTGTGGGTATGGGTAAAGGCTGTAACAATCCCTGTGCTTTATGCCTGTCAAACTTGACCTTCTGGCATACCAAGCAACTGCGCACAAACTCTTCCACATCTTTCTTGAGTCTCGGCCAAAAGAAATATCTCTCTACCCCTTTCATGGTGGTAGCAATGCCGCAGTGACCCGTAAAAGGTGGACAGTGGCATTCAGTCATAACCTTCTCCCTCAACGGCTGTGTAACGCACAACATAGTCTTTTTCATCAAGTAGCCTTCCCGAAGGGAGTATCCAGCTACTGTCTCCCCATCCCGTAGCCGTGTGAAAATATCTGCAAAATCTGTATCTGTGGCATACTGATCGACCATATCCTCGAAGCTCCTATGATGTATCGCGGAAATAGCCAGAACCAACGGTTTTCGAGACAAAGCATCTGCCACCGCATTCTTCTGTCTCTGCACATGGACAATTTGGAAGTGGAACTGTGACAAGATGTTCGCCCACCGCATCTGCTTTTCCGAAAGTTGCTTCTGTGACAGGAAGTAGCGCAAACTCTGATGGTCTGTAAAGACAGTGAAACTCGCTCCGAGTAGGTAATGCCGCCACTGAGTAAGAGCATGGATAACCGCCAAAAGCTCTCTTTCTCATAAATCTGTGTTGTCATCTCCGGCCTAGAGAACAAACGGCTCTCGTAAGCTATGACATGGCCTACTTGCATCAAGACTGCACCCAGACTACGACCACAAGCATCACAATATACTTCGAATGACTTCTGCAAGTCCGGCAAAGTACAGACATAGTACCAAGAAGCTTCTAACTTCATGGACATTCTTCAAGTCGGGCCAATCACGGATAGTCTCTATCTTGGCCGGATCCATTTGCACTCCTGCTGCTGCTGACACAATGTGTCCCAAAAAGTGTATCTCTGGTAGGAAAAAATCACTTTTCTTTGCATTAATCACTAACTTGTGATCTCGTAATGCTTGAAAGACCTGAAGCAGATGATCTCTGTGTTCTGCCTCATTCTTGGAGAAAACAATGATGTCGTCAAGGAAAGTGCCAACAAATAGCCTGTACTCTCGAAAAATCCTATCCATCATCCGGTTAAATGTCGCAGGAGCATTGGTTAAGCCAAAAGGCATCACCAAAAACTCAAATAACCCAAAAGTCGTCCGAAAAGCTGTCTTGTAGGAGTCTCCCGACGCTATTCTGATCTGATGATATCCACTCTTCAAGTCAATCCTGCTAAATCACAAGGATCCCTGTAACCTGTCGAATATATCATCGATCCTAGGAATCGGAAATCTGTTCTTGATGGTGATTTTGTTGAGAGCTCTATAATCGATGCACATTCTCCAAGATCCGTCTTTCTTCGAAACCAACAACACTGGAGAGCAATACGGTGAAGTACTAGGCTGGACAAGACCCTTTTCCAAGAGGTCTTTCACTTGGTTCATAATCTCTTCATTCTGTGCTCGGCTCACACGGTAGGGTGGCCGGTTCGGTGGTGTACTACCAGGTATCAGATCAATGGTATGATCTTCAAGACGAGCAGGTGGTAACTCTCCTGGCAGGCCTTCTGAGAAGCAATCGGCGTGAGAGTGTAGAAAATCTTGGTGTTCTTTATCAAGTTTAGATATATTTGTCCTATCATCATCACTCAACTCTTTCATAAAGATTGAGTAAACAAACAGACTGGATTTCACTAATTTTGAAATGGCCGAAGCCGATACAATAGGGACAGTTTCTCCCTTTAGTTTAATTGTTCTGCCCTTTTCTGTAGTCAAAGTCGCTTTTCTCGCCTGATAATTGACCACGGCGTTGTTCTTGTGGTACCAGGGAATCCCTAAGAGAACATCACAACCCTCCAAAGGCATTATGAAGAAGTCCTCATGCCCCAAATACCCTTGACAATGCACCCGAAGTTTGCCAATGACAGGTGTAATGGCTACGTCCCTGCCGGGTGCCGCTAGAACTGCCTTTGCAAGTGGTCCCATCCGATCGGGAGTAATCTTGAGCCGCGTTGCCAATTCCGGTGAAATGAAGTTGGCCTTGGCTCCTCCATCAAAGAAAATCAGGGCCTCTTGATCTTTCACTTTGCCCCAAGCTCGGCAAAGTTCTGTACTCTCATCCATGGTGTCGGGATCAGTACCCACACAATCTGGAGCCAGTCGTGTTTTCATCTTGCCTTTTCGTACACGGTTCTTAGCTGCTCTCGAACTCTCAGGCCTTTCGTCGTCCTTGTCATTCCGTTCTTTCTGTGCCTTTTTAGGGCACTTCGCGGAGATATGTCCAGTTTCCTTGCATCCAAAGCACTTCCCCTCCCTGATGTAGCGAGTCCGCTCTTGAGGAGTAAGTCTGGGTCGTGCATCCTTTTTCTCTGGGTTGCTCTTTCTTTTTCTACTTTCATTCCCAGAAGTCTGTCCGATTCGTTGTGTCCATGACCTCATCTGTGGGGTAGGTCATACTGCCGGAGTGAATTGCAAAGCCCCGCTTCGCATGACTCATCAACTCCTGAATAGAAGCTGACTTCTGTTCCAAGCAGTGGTCTCAGATCTCTGTAGGTAGACCCAATGTAAACTGCTCAATTTGTTCTCTGAACGAGATCTTCTTGAATGAAGAGGCAGGTAGAAAAGAGTTCCAGAATCTTTCACAGTAAGAATTCACTGTATCGCTCTTGGTCATCCGGAGATGGTTCCAAGCAGCTCGTATATCTCGCTCAAACTCTTGAGTCAACCAAGAAGAAATAAAAAGCCTCTTGAATTTCAGCCATGTAACTGGCACAGTCTTGCTTAATAGAAGCGTGGACCACCAAGTGCGAGCATTCCCCTTAAAATAAGAGGTAGCTCTCCGAATCTTGGAGTGCTCTGAATAGCGTCCTCCCGCGAAAGCGATGTCAAAGTGCTGTATAAAAGACAAAGCCTTTGAAGCATCTGAGTATCCTGAGAAAGTATCAAACTTGATTGAGTGGCCACCTTCCTTAAACTCTCGGACTTTCTTGCTTTTATCTTCGAGAAAGTCATACTGGTTGGCTTTGTAAAAATTCTTCTTGTTCGCATAAAAGTTCCCGTTGTCAGAGTCTGAACTGTCTGTAGACGAGTCCTCTGTAGAAGTGTCACTCACTGGGCGAGACTTAGACTTCCTTGCCTTTTTCTTGCCCTTTTTCGCTTTTTGCTTTCCTGTCTTCTTCGCTCGAGTCTGAAGAGCTAGAAGAACTGTCAAAAGAAGAAGAAGAAGAAGAACTGGGTAGGCCTTCAAACTTGACGCGCTTCTTCAGTTTCTTTGCCTTGTCGAATGTCGACCGACGACCCAAATATCCCGGGAAGTCAGTGCCTTTCTTCTGCTTTTTGCCGTGCTTTTTGTCCTTTTGCACGTCGAAAAGCTGAGCAATCCGTGCATCAACCACGTTCTCCAGTTCCTTCTCCGTATATTTCTTGGAGGCAGAAGATTTCTTGAGAGCGGGTTTCGGGAGTGGTGTTGTGGTTCTCTGCCACTCTGTCTGTACCTCTTCCAAAGAGGTCTGGTTCATATATTTTGCCATCTTCGAGTCCTTGGAAAAATTGAGCATCATCTTTGTTGCATCATCAATCAATTTTCAACGCTCCATCTCTCGCTGCTCCGCTGGAGTAGGCCTAGGCGAGCCATACTCCGTGCCGGAATCTTCGTTGTGATCCCTGCCCGCATCTCCAGATGTAGAGGGAGTGGACTGATCATTGCCTGAAGCCATAGGTGCCGCGGAAATTTTTTTTCGGGGATCGGATTTTCCGTAGAAGAGAAATTGGCCGTGCTCTGATACCACTGTAACAGACTTAGACACTCCAAGTCAAGAATCAACCGCGACAGCACCAAATAACCACTTCAAAACAATTCACAGATCACAATAGATTTGCACTGGCCCAACGGAGTTTCGTGCCTAGAGATATTGGTCCCAAAGACTGGCGCCCCTTTCGGTATTTCTTTGTATATTAATCAGATCAAAGTACAAGAGTGTGGCTAGGGTTTCACTCTCAGACTCTGCGTCCAGATGCTCTGAGAAGTGAAGCCCTCTCCACATATTTAAAGGTACAAGGGATGCCCAAAAGCAGAGCCCCAAAAGCTTTTAAAATAAAAAGCATAAGAGTTCAAAAGCTCTTCTCTCTCAAGTTCTCCTTTTTTTTTGTTAAAAAAAAACATTCTCTTCAAAAGCGAAATTCGCGTCGCTCATAATTCAATTTTTCATTTTTTATTTTTTTCAACCTCTGTGATTTCCGGAAATTAGGATTTTTGGCAGAAATTAGGGTTTGCAGGAATTTTAGGGTTTTTGGCAGAAATTAGGGTTTTTGCTGTCCGCCACGGCATCACTTTGTAACAGTCTCACACTAGCCAAGATCTATGGATCTAGTTTGGAGTATGAGCTTAGTGCATGGGCTGAAATGCAGGGATTGAGGTCACAATGATGGGCTGGTTTTAGACGTGGATACACCACTTTGTATCACATCCTCACACTTGAAGCAGTCATAGAGGGTTGAGCTCATAGTAAGAAGATTTTTTGCTGCTCTGTGGATTTTTGCAAGGCTTTTGATACGATACCTGAGCATGCATTATGCAAAGATTGTAGGACATTGGAGTACCAGAGTGCCTGTTATGGGGAATATATGCTTTGTATGAGAATGTGATTGGCTGCATAAGAGCACCTCGGGGACTATCATGCAGAATTGACAGCACCATAGGGTGAAACAAGGATGCCTCTTCTCCCCACACCATTTGGGCTTTATATAATGAGATCTCTAAATATATAGACCGTGGTTGCGGGATTGGAGCTAGTTTGGCCAGAGTATGGATACCCATATTGCTCCATGCTGATGATATTGTCCTCATATCAGAAGCAACATTTAGATGCATTACATGCCTTCTGTAGGGATAGAGATCTTCAGTGAACCTGGGAAAGACCAACGTCATGTTCTTTAACACATCAGAAACACGGGTGACTAGTCTATTTCCAGTTTACTTCTGATGGGCAGGGAGCGGAACAAGTGAGGGAATATGTTTACCTTCTTGGTCCGAGAATCATAGCGAGGAATGCAGCAGAAGCCTGTTTGACGTGAGGGTATGTGGCACTGGGAGCTTTTTTGGTGGAAAATTCTAAGCCTTCCTTGCTAACCCATGAATGCACAAGTTTAGAATATTCAGCCCTCCATGGCATCTGTAATACATAGCTTTATCATCTCCAAAACAGACCGATGTTTCTATTGAGGTTTAGCCTCTCAAAAAATTGATGAGATGTCTAACAAAAGTGCATCAATGTGATTGACTGGCCAATGTTATAACGGCAAGAAAAATTGCACCTGCGTCGTAGGTGATGAACAAGGATTGTATGAATTTTCACCTCACATCGAAAGGCCAAGTAGAAAGGTCGCAATGATTCATTTTGTCATGCACTTGCAGATGCACACACAGACACAAAGTGTTTAATAACCCACCGTTTTCTCTCGAGCTACTGACGTGCGTTTCTAGTAACCGACTTTAAAGTATTCAATCATAGAGAAGGGGTTCGCTTTCAGATACCTGGCTTCTTTTGTGTATTGCAGAGATTATGGCATGCAATGTTGTTCATTATTCTCTATATCTTGCAGTTTGCATGCAATGCACACACTATATGCGATGCTGAACTAAGGCCTCTAGGTGTCGGCCTTTATCCTGTGATTTCGATTGTCAATCACAGGTCAGTATTCTGCTCACTGGTGTATGCTTGATAAAAAACTTTTCAGTAAGGATCTCTTGCACCTTGAATATCGTTTAGTTCTTTTGCAACATTGAATGGCTTCTTTCCATCTGCTGTAGCTGTCATCCAAATTGTATCCTCTTGTTTGAAAGAAAGAAGGCGTATGTGCGGGCAATCCAAGAGATTGGACAAGGAACAGAGGTAGGTGCAATTTTTTCTTTTTTCTCTTGAATGATGGGAGTGATTGTGTTGTGTTTCTTGAAAACAACTTGGATCAAGAATCGGATAATAGGCATTATGAAAATTACCTCTTTTATGTAAAGGTCGCTTTTGTGTGCTCTCACCAGATAACTGTGAGCTATGTGGATCTTGGCGAAAGCACTTCAACACGCCTTCAAAATCTAAGGAAGCAGTATTTTTTTGATTGCACTTGCGCAAGGTGTCTATCTCAGGTTTGGATACTTTTATAGGACTGTTCAATTTATCCAAATCCTTCTTAATATTTGTATGTTGAACTTTAGGACCCTTCAGATGTTAGACTAGACAACAATTACTTGGAGGGTTTTGTGTGTCCCGTGCCAAAATGCAGAGGCTTACTTGTAACAGTTCAAGGTGTCATCTATACCCTTGTCGTGTTTCTCCACCTCTCCATTTGTTGATCTTTAATGTATCGTTTTCCTTTGTTCTAAAGAGGATGCAGAAGGCATGGTATGCAAAGCATGTGGCAAGAGGACTGACAAGAGCACAATTCTGAATCAGGTCAAAACCTTGGAGTCATTGTTGACAGATGGTTTGAAAGAGCTTTCTACTGGAAGTATCCATTGGCTGTGCACTACATAAAGCTCTGAGTTTTCATGTCTAGAAAGGTCATGGGTTTTGGAAGGATGAAATCAGAGTTTATTAAAGCTGAGCTGTCCTCTGATTATTGAAAATGAATTTTCACAATCCCTTAATGTGGCGATAATAGTTTCTCCAATCTTTGTGTGTGAGCCTTGAGAAAAGTCAGATTTGAGAGAAGCAAGGCAAGCTTTTGAACGATTGGACCAACTTCAGGCACCTGTACTACAAAAGAGTTCCTTACATCGGATAAAAACGTACGACAATCTCTTAAAGGTGTGTATCTTTCTAAAGAAGTGGTAAAGATTTTTTGGTAACTGTTGTTACCTCAACAAGTGACTTGTGTATTTTAGGTCTGCATGTCTATGGAGGATTGGACTTCCTCATTATCTTACTGCCACAAAGCCATTTCAGTTTATGAAAGTAAGTCTCTTGACAAAAAATGTTTTGCATCTCTCGTCACAAAAAACTGACCTCACTGGCAATTGCATACTTTTTACTGGAGCATCAAGCCTTCGAAAGGAGTATGATGGGCAAGAGATAAAAAGTAGGCAGCGAGAATGCTCTAGTGAAGGGGATTTTGCGTTGTCCTGGATTACAAGAGTTACTATCCCCACAGATTAGTAACATAGTCACATGGAACGATGACAGAATGAGACCGGCAGGGTCATATAAGACGGAAACGGCTTGTTCTTCCCAATTGAACACATTAGAGACGGCATTTGATAGTTGTATTTTGTATGCAATTTTTGGAACTTCCTGAGGAATGGACACAAAGGAAACAGGGGATGCTGGAGATGAGTTTCCAAATCCTTAGGCCCCCAAATGGAGTTTCCTTGTAGCTATGGTTATCACTGCCCCACCTGCAGCCTACCTCTCTGAGTCTTCCCCCTCTCTTTGGCCAGCCCACATACCCCTACCAACTGTGTGCTCTTTGGAATAACCCATAGATTCTTTGCATCTAGCACACCTTACCATGCTGACTGTGCTCCAACCCATATGTTCTCTGCGTCCACCCTTCTCTCTTCTCAATATGGAAGTTCTCCAGCTCAAAGACCTTGGTGAGTAGTATGATGAACATTAAGTAGCCTCTATATGTGCCAACACTTGAGATGAGACGTGGAGTGGCTGACTTTCACTCCTAGATGCATTGGCCCCTCAACTAGGAGCCCCTCAAAGTATTTCTTTATCTATACTATTATAAAAGGGGAAGGGATTCCCTCCTGCCCCACCCCCCGCCCCCCGACACGTGGCAGCAGTAGCTTCATCCGGCTGGTGTTCCCTGCGCCTCCGGGCACACAGCGAACAGAGAAAGCGCGAGAGAGAGGTGGGCGAAGCCCGCCGGCCGTACTAGTATTAATAACTTGAGTGCATAACTTCCAGGAGGAGTACACCATAAACTCCCTTGAGTGAGTTATGCTCCCCCGAGTTTAATGAGACCCTAGCCTCTTGGGGATTTGATTCATGCTACATATTGAGTGTAGTATCCCTGACTTCGCGCTATAGAGGGCAGTCAGGTTGACTGTTGCATACTGCCCCTTCCGTCTTACCGCGATTGGTGGCATGGAAAATGCTGCAGCTTACCTCTCGGGAGGTGACCACTCTAGCAGGTCTGTTAATTGGGGCTTTAGATGCACTTCTGAAATTTGCATGTATATAAGATGCTTCTCTAACAGCTAGCAATCTTGATCATAAACAGGAGTTTACCTACCAAACCATCCATTGCTGGGGCTGCAGTACTATACGTGTGGAAAGCTCGAATGGTTGGCTCTCTCTCTCTCTCTCTCTCTCTCTCTCTCTCTCTCTCTCTCTCAGTTTCTAGTTTGTAGTTTTCTTTGTTTGTACCCAGACTTGGTAATAGACTCATTTTGGCCTTTTGTAGACGTTAATATATCATTTCATTTCATTTCATCTCTCTCTCTCTCTCTCTCTCTCTCTCTCTCTCTCTCTCTCTCTCACACACACACACACACACACACACACACACACACACACACGCACGCACGCACGCACGCAGACACGCTCTTTTTTGTGACTCTTCTCTTTGTAGGTATCTAGGGAATACTGTTGAGGCAGGAAAATCCTACAGGCAAGCTCTTGCTATTTTGGACATAACACATGGATCCAAGTCGGAGCTTGTGAAGAGTCTGAAGGCTGCTTTGCAGGAAGCAGAGGCTGAAGCTTTGTACATGCAAAGGCAACTTGATTTGTGATAAGAAAATGGAGTCCAACTTGTGATAATCCTTGTGATCGAAATCCTGAGAGGTTGTGGTTGGCAAACCAGCTATTTTGTCAAGTTTGTTGCAGGAGGCACGTAGGAAAAGTCTGTATAGAGGACTGGTTTCAATAGTTTTCCATTACCAAGATGTTAAGAGCAGTCTTATATATTGGAAAAGGGTTTCTCTGAAAATTCTCGTTCTCAAGAGATGTAGCGGCCTATGAGAGACTTCATGCAATGGTACCTATAAGGGCAGGTCACTGAGGAGATTAGGCTTTGGCAGATAGACCACCAGCCAATGAGGAGATCAGGCTTTGGCAGATAGGCCACTAGGTGGCTCTACTGGTTGATTTATTTGTTCACATTTAGTGGTTCTTTAGTCTTGTATTTTCAATGCTGGACGTTTGGATCATATGATGACATAATTTTCTGGTCTCTTAGATCTTTTAGGCCTTCTGTAGATGTAAATAAAAGTTTTATTTCATTTCAATCCATCTCTCTCTCTCTCTCATACCAAATCTTGCAAAAGCCATGCATCTACCATCAAGCCCCAAAAGATTTTTGGCATTAAGGTTAATATAATCATTGGACAATCTTAAAACCGACGTCCGAAGGCCAAGTAACGTCTATGAACAATGAAAAATTCCTTGTAAGTGCATAGAAAGTGTCCTAGCAGCCACAAAGTAAAGGAGATGAGGCTTAAGAAAAGATTAAAAGATATGGCTCTTCAAGGGTTTGCTATAGATGTACTACCATTTGGGAAAATGTACCAACTCGAAGCAGAGCACTTGGATCAACGAGGCTAACTTTGCATGGGGATATGTAACCAGAGCTCTTGGATCAACAAGGCCAAGTTTGTAAGGGAATACATAACTAAAGTAGCCCATACTAAGGAGATGGAGACACTCATGAGGCCCTTGGAGAAGCAATAGTCAGACCAGTCACATATCCATCAACTGTGGCTATTGAAAGAATCAACTTGAGATAATTTGAAGATATCTTGAAGTCTTGTTATCCACATGCATTTGAAGGCACTTTAAAGTAATGTTACTCATGCAACAATTGTTTGAGGGAGCAAAAATGTGAAATGAAAATTAAATTTCATGGCAAAGGCAAGACAATTGTAGGGCAAAGCATTTTAGTCTCAAATATGTTGCGCAATTGGTGTGTGAATGGTGGAATGTGCACATAATAGGCCCTCAGCAAGCTTGAGTTGTGGTAACAAAATGTTGTGCAACATCAGAGGGAATCCCAAAAAAGTGAGGTCCAGCAAAAGCTCCCCTTGAAGAAACAACATGAATGTAAGAGCCATGCCTTGATGATTGGCATGCACTATGCACTCCAAGGGAAATCTATGCACACCTAACAAGATTAAATTAACTCTCTCTCTCTCTCTCTCTCTCTCTCTCTCTCTCTCTCTCCAAGAAAAGGAATGTTTTGACGCTCTTGTATTACATAAGCAAATAACAAAGCTTGTATGCATTATAGGGTAGACCGGAACTTGCAAGAAAAAACCAGATATAACAATAACAACAAACCGTAGGTGAAAATTGTTAATGAAACAATCACAAAAGATCCATGCTACATCAAAGGATGGAGACAAAGGAGTGCAGGATGGCTATAAAAGAGAGTTGAAGCATAAATAGGGCACTCAAACTTGCGACGAGGCAATAACCCCATCAAAAAGGTTTCCACATAAAACCAAAGGTGCACACTAGAGGCATCACCAATGCACGTCCATTTTGGATCTAAACTTCAAGAAAGAGACAATCTAAAGCCATCTCTACCAACATACATGGATATGAATACGTTTACTTTGCTAGCACAACAATGGAGCTAAGAACACCAACCGAACAAAGGAAGGAATTGGAAACAATAGACAAGAACATACATGACAAGTAAACACATGCTCACACAACCCCCACAAACAAAGACAAAATTGCACAAGCAAACACATGCTCACACAACCCCCACAAACAAACACAAAATTGCACAAGCAAACACATGCTCACACAACCCTCACAAACAAACACAAAAATGCACAAGCAGGCACCACATGCACAAGCATACTTAGACAACGAAAAAAAACTTGTGCATAGATAGACATCGAAATGGGCAAAAAGAAGGGAAGCAAAAGAAATAGACCTACAAAAGAGACAAAAGGAAGAAAGAAATTGAAAATGGTGTAGGTGCTAGGGGGTGTTTGCAGCGAAGGGTGGGGGTGGTGGAAGAGGGTTGTCGAATCTAGCACAAGGAACACAGATATACACATGTTGGCATGTAGCAACGAGCATTCCCCATTGAGGAGAGGGTGCTCCGACTCTTTACAGAAGAGAGTGGGTATTGAAGGGAATGTGCATAGCAAATGAGTGGAGTGAAGTCCTAGCAATACTCCTTGTAGGTGGCGGGAACAGTCTTATATGAAGCTCTGGCATCAGTTTCATATTGTACATTAATGGAGCAACAACCAAATAGATCCCTAGTGGCACTGCCCATAATTAAGACTTGTTATGTTACCATATACATGTGGTAGTGATGTGTGAACACACTAGGACCGCTAGGGCATTTTTTCCCTCTTTAGGAGATTTCCCCCCTCGCTCATTGTATATACGACCATCACTCTAGGGCTATCTATCTTTCCATTGCACAGTAAGTAACACTCTCTCTATTGTGTGCCATGAGCTTCCTTCATCTTCTCCAAGGTATGTGCATTTTTTTGCAACCCTAATTCCAACAATTGGTATCAGAGCAGGTTGTGTCCTCCCGAGCTTAGTCGCCAAGAGCTCCAGCACATGCCTGCTCACTATCTACGATTTCTGTGAGCTTTGGCGAGCGTTTGTAGGTCGACAAAAATTTCGAGTAAGCTTGTAGAGCTTAGTTTGCTCAGATTTCTGATTTGGGCTCATTTCGGCCTCCATTTTCACTACAGACAGGTCTAAACAGGCAATTTGGTCATTTTGTGCAGAATTATTGTCAGTGTCGTTTTTTGCATAACAGGTGCCTTATAGTCTTGTACGGTTTTTTCTATATAGCACGTGTTATTCCCGCTTTATTTCTCCTCTTTTCGGACAGTTTTCACATCAGGTGCAACATTTACCATGGCTGACAACAACACAAATGTGTTCAAGATGTTTGCTGCTAAGGATAGGTTGGATGGGGATAATTACCCTATGTGGGCTTACATAATGCAACATGTTCTTGTGTGAAAGGGAGTTTGGAATATTGTGCAGGGCATTGATGTACGTCCTGGTTCTGAGGATGTAGGCGATATTTAGGATGTTGTAGGTCTTGCTGCAAGGATTACTGCTATTAGAGTTGTTTTGCCTACGACAGAACAAACTTGCTAGTATGTAAAGGATGCACAGGCTCATGCATTGATTGCGTTGTCTATGAAGCGCACCATTGTTCCTCACATTCGTTCAGCAAAATCTGCAAAACAGGCTTGGGATATTCTAGCAGGTCTTTACGCAAGCTGCAATGAGGCTAAAATTGCTTTGCTGCGTAAAGAGCTGGAATCGAAGATTATGCACGAGGAAGATGATATAGACACTTTGCTTGCTGGTGTCAAGGATATCAATGAGCAACTTATTTCTGCAAGTGAAGTCATTTAAGACAGTTCTCTTGTGCATACTATTCTTGATGTCTTACCAGATTTTTACTAGACTTTTGCTAGTACTTGGAGACTTATGACCGAAGGAAATCCTGAAGTTGTCAAGTTTGATGCATTATACACATTGCTGTTGCAAGAGTCACTTTCCAAAAAAAACAGGACTAGGTAGTGTGCAGTTGAACAGGCTTTTATTACTTCTCAAAGAAAGGGTGGTAACAGCAATGCAACCACTTCTTATGGTTTTGCTGTGAGTGTCAAAACTTCTGTTCCTAATGCTTCTACTGGCAGCAATTCGTTTGGAAATTCCAGTGATAAGGGCAAAACAAGATGCGTTGCCATTATTGTAAAGCTAATGATCACTTGATCAAGCAGTGTCCTAAGTTGAAGGCCAAAGAGGCTAAGAAGAAAGAGGGTGGTTCCACTACAATTGCTGCTTCCACTACCAATGCAACCATTGTTGAGTCTTGTGTGAAAGGAGACTGTGATGCTGTTGTTGATGCTGAATGGGCTTTTAGTGGAGAGTGCACTTACAATCCTGCTGCCTATGATGCATGCATGTCAGTTGCTGCAGATTCACATGTGTGGTATTTCGACAGTGGTGCTACAAAGCACATTACTGAATTTTTCACCTCTCTCGAGTCTGTCCCTCATAGGAATTTAGTCACTTGTGCCAACAATGCCTCTTATCCTCTTCAGGGAGTTGGAAAGATTGTGCTTACTGCTGCAAATGGCAGTTCTTTCACTTTTGTTGATGCACTTTATGTACTTGAGATCAAGAAGAATATTTTGTCTGTATCTGCACTTGCTAGACTTGGATTTGTAGTCAAATTTGTGGATGACAGATGTACAGTTCATGATCTCAATTTTGATGATGAAATTGTTGTATCTGGGCTTTTGTGCTGTGGGCTGTATAAGCTCACTTTGTATGAGAAGTGTGGACAAAATTTTACTAATGCAGTTGCAGATTCAAGGGCTATTTCAGATGCAAAACTCTGGCATGCACGTTTTGGTCATCTAAATTTTGCCAGTTTGCAAAAATCTGATATGGTTGCTTCTTTTTGCAGTCGTTTGCAGAAATCTGATATGGTTGCTTCTTTGCCGCCTCTTGAAGCACCTGTCAAACATGTTTGTGAAGGCTATATTTTGGGTAAAATGCAGCGTTCTAAGTTTCCAAAGGATGGTTCGGCTAGGGGCACATGCAGGTTGCAGCTTGTGCATAGTGATATTTGTGGGCCCATGGAAACTTCGTCCTTGGGCAATTACCTTTACTTCATGACTTTCATTGATGATTACTCCAGGCATGCATGGGTATTTCCTCTTAAAGCGAAGTCCAAAGTTTTTATGTGCTTAAAACAATTTTTGGCTATGGTTGAAAATGTCTCGAAATGTACTATGGGCACCCTCCATTCTGATCGAGGGGGGGAGTATATGTGTCATGAGGCCATCATGTGTCTATGGGGGGGAGTCTATGGGCATTCTTTTTGGCTTGAGGCCATCATGTGTGCCACTTATGTACTAAACACGTGTCCTACAAAAGCTTTGCAGTCTATTACTCCATATGAAGCATGGCACGATAGAAAGCCTTCTATTGAGCACAAGCATGTTTTTGACTGTTTGGTATATGCTTTGGTGCCACAAACACAATGCAAAAAATTGGATGATAAGGCTGTCAAATGTATTTTTGTTGGTTATAGTGCTGAAAGAAAAGGTTACAAGTTGTATCATCCACAAACAAAGCATATTCTGGTTTCACAGGGTGTAGTGTTTGCGGAAGATTCTGTTTAGCCCTTGCTGTCATGTACTAGAGAAAGTAATGTAAGCTCACATGATATTTATGACACTTTGTTGCCTCTTTTCAGTGGTGGAAATACGAATGTAAATTCCAATGAGGCAAATGTACAGCCTATGGGGGTTTTTGTAAATGTTAAAGATTAAGGTATACCAAAATGGCTGGTGCACACTTTGCGTGATAGTAAATTGGATGCACCTTTGTCTAGTCGTACTTGTTCAGGCTCTCACCATGCATCTTATGCATCAGATTGTTATGCTTTGGCTGTTTCTAGCTTACATGATGCCACTCCCATGGAAACATGTTTGAATTTGAGTCTTCATAACACTAGTGATCCTACTGATGTCACTCTTTACCAAACTACTGTTAGATGCCTCATTTATGTATGCAACACGAGGCTAGATATTCAATTTGAAGTCTCACATGTCATCAGATTTATGCATAGCCCAAGGTCTAAGCATTGGCAGGATGTCAAGAGGATTTTTTGCTACCTTAGTGGCACTTTACATCTTAGCTTGTTTTATCCCAAGGGGGGATCATTGCCGCCGGACTTACATGTTTTTTCGGACTGAGATTGGGTTGGTTGTTTTGACATGCGAGTGTCCACAATTGGTTTTTGTTTCATGCTTGGGATTTCATGTATATCATGGTTGAGCAAGAAGCAACCTACTGTGGACACTTCGAGTTGTGAGGCTGAGTACAGGGCAATCTTCACAGCTACGGTTGAGTGTGTATGGCTTAGACGCCTTATGGATGATTTGGATGTTGGACAGGACATTGCCAACACTATCTACATTGACAGTCAGAACGCATTGGCAGTTGCGAGGAACCCATTTTTTCCTGCTTGCACCAAGCACATTGAGGTGCATTACCACTATGTCAGGGAGAGGCTCTCAGTAGGAGAGATTAGCTTGGCTTATGTGCCAACATAGGACAACGTTGCAGATCTTTTCACAAAGGCATTGTCTTGTGAGAAGCTAAAAGCTTTCCGCAAAGCTTTGGGTTTACTCCCCTTTGTGGACTGATCATGTCCTCAGGGTATGGCACTTCCCTTTACTCATGTGACAACTCTCGTTCACCGCATCATTCCAAGAGGGATTTGTTACCATATACATGTGGTAGTAATGTGTGTGAACACACTAGGACCGCCGGGGCATTTTTTCCCTGTTTGGAGGTTTTTTCCCCCGTGCATTGTATATACGCCCATCACTCTAGGGCTATCTATCTTTCCATTGCACACTAAGTAACACACTCTCTATTGTGTGCCTTGAGCTTTCTTCGTCTTCTCCAAGTTGTGTGTGTTTCTCTGCAACCCTAATTCCAACATGTTAATCTGATTTCGAGACTCTTATCTTACAACCTTAGATCTCACGACCCTAGACTCTTGAACTCTCAGCTCTTAGATGCTTAGTTGATCAGTGGCACCATTGTAGCACTCTTAGCTAGAACCTGCTCCCAAGTTATTAATTCGAGCCTTCGTTGTATCACAGAACCTTGTATCTGAATCTAAATCTGAACCATTTTTATCCAGCTATATTCTGAATCATTTGTATCTAGCTATAAACTGAATCACATTGTGAATCTAAATGTGAATCATTTGTATCCAGCTCTAATATAAACCACATTATTATGAGTTTTCTCTTATTCAAAATTTCTATGATTTGAACTTGTCTATTTCATTTTGGTTGAGTCAATTGTCAAAAGTCTCCAATTATGCTTTATTTGATTCTGTACCATGTGATCATGTGGTATTTGAAGATGTGAACCATTGCCCAGACTTGACAAATTCATGTGATGCTCATATTTCTTGGTAGTCACTTTGAGTCTAACTCTGGCATAACTGTCTAGCTCAAACTCATTCCATTTTGACGATCACAATTGTGAACTAAAGCTCTGGAGAGAGCTAGTCTCCCAGGTTAGGACTTGAGAGAGCCAGCTATTCACAATGCATGTATGATGCCCAACACGAGGTAGGAGAGCCACGAGAATGGGTTCTAAGGAGGAGGATCGCATAAAAAATGTTTCCGAAGTGTCAAAGCAGGAGTCAAATGATCTTGAACCACTCTTTCAAGGTGAGGTACATAAGCAGAACCAGGAATCAGAGACGCTAAAGAAAATCGAGCTTCATGATAGTCTAAGCATCCAAGAAGAAGGCATACATAGAGGCTTGAGTGAGATTTTAATTCACATAGTTCTTGGCATTCTACTAGGAAGGGCAAAGCTAGGGTTAATACTGATGCTAGTGATTCTGAGAGACACAGGCACACATTATGAATCAATGACAAAATTGCACAAAGATACGGAGCTTGAAACAATAAAATAAGCTGATGATGATTACCATGTCAAACCCATGTGTCGGGAGATATAAACCGATTACCATGTCAAACCCATGTGTTGGGAGATATAAACTGGTTACCATGTCAAACCCAGGCATTCGGAGAAAGAAAGTGATTACTATGACAAACCCAAAAGACTGGAGGAGAGCAATGAGATGAAGATTGTTTTTTCAACATTTAGAGGTAGCAGGAAGGATGACCCTCATGTTCTTATCCAAGCTTTCAAACAATATACTGACCTCAAGCACATCGACAAAGATAACTGGGTAGATTGAAAGATGCAAGTAGAAAGTGGTACTATCATTATCTAATGTGTAAGCTGAGAAGTTATAGTAAGATGAAAAAAACCTTTATCCTGGAGTACATGATTACAGAGGGGATGAAGACATCATCTCTAAGTTGGATAAAACACAAGAAGGCAGATTGTCAATAAGAAGCTATGTAGAGAAATTAAGGAGCTCTCTAAACAATTACATGAGCGACCATCTAAGAAAAGGATGAGAGCATGGTTTGGGTTCAAGAGTAAGAAGTTAAGGGAGAAATGAGTACCAGCTCCAACCAAAAAAGTCAATGACTTGGTTCATAGAACCCTTAAATTGAAAAAACATGCCAAGAAGGAGAAAAATTGAAGAGCTAGAACAAGCTCAACTGCTAGTAAATCCTCTTCAGACGATACATCATCAAACTCTAGTTCATCTAGCAAAAAGCACTCTAGAAAACCACCCAAAACCAGGAGCAAAAGAGCCTATAAAACCAAATTTGAAGAGCCGTCAAAACGGATATCTAAAATTTCAAGGACCAGATCTTCACTTGGAAAGGTAGAGACTCGGCGTTTCAGATGCAAATCAAACCAGCATCGAACTGACAAATGCGTTCAATGTACGCAATGCAAAGCTCATGATCATGTATGAAACAACTGTAAAATCACGATACACCATCTCAGAGAAGGAAAAGACATATCATCGATTATACTGACCACCCCTGAACCTATTCAGCAAGAGCAAGTTGCTAAGAACCCATGCAAGAGGAAGACACCAAAATTTTGCTAGTAGTGGTAGAGGAAGATGATATTTTACAAGTAGGAATTTCAACTATTATACCTGTGGGAGTGGTTGTGGGTGTAGATTGCTCAGACCGGCCTTTTTTTCATACCATCTTTGGTGCTAGTGTTGTGACCCGAGGATGGATAAGCACACAAGTGGTTTGATAGACAAATTTCTAGACGTACCATGGCTTGAAGAGATGCTATGTTTTGGCTTTTGTCATCTATGAAACCACACTATTGTACAAGATAATGTTCAGAATGTTGGAGAAAATCTTGTTTAGATCTCTTGACAAAATAACTACCTTTTCAAACACGTATGGTGGATTAATTTTCAGGCTTAAAGCTCTGGCGACAAACTTATATGTTGCCTTGTGTTCAAGGGCTGACACTAGATGCCTTGCCCTCCTCTAGACTTCCTCTTTGTCTTCACCTCCGTCGTGCAAAATATTGATTTCCTCAGCTCTTAATACCCTGGGTTTCTCGTGATAGGAAAGTATGAACAGATGTACAATCAATGTAGTAGTTTTAGTTGTATCTCCTGTTCATTGATGGTAATCGTGGCTTTTTCTATGTGGAAGGTGTCCACTACTTGTTGGATTACTGACATATCTATGGGTATCTTTGCCACTTCCATCAATATTTTCATACCCCAATTGGTGAGCGATTCCTATTCTACATCTTTTTCTCAATAGCTTGGTATGAGATGGCAACTTTCTCTTCTTCTACAACTTGCTCTACGTCTAAAACTTGCTTCATAGATTTGGATGCTTATACCTTACCCATGACTAGAGTATGACGTGTACCTTGAGTAGAGAAGGAATACTCCATGGAAGTGCTTGAGGAGAGAAGTAGAGAGATGACATTGATCTCATGTGCAACGGTTGAAGATAGTATCACTTGAGAGGAATGCGTTGTGTGAAAACATTGTGCAGAGGCTTGTGACGATAACAGACTAGTGTCACCAATATGCCTCACAGTGGTTCTAGCTTGAGCCATGAATGCCTCACTCTGTCCGTGCGTCAAGAGAAGAACATTTGTTATTGATGTGGCGAACATACATTTCTTGATCCTTCTCATGATCATCGTTTTATTTTTCCAAGATATTGACATCCAATGCATCACCATTTACTGTTGATTACTTCAAATACTAGCTGAATATAAAACTGAGTCTTCAAATTGTCTGGATGTTGAAACATATTTCTAATAGGTTCCATACTATCTGAAGTCTGAAAGTTTTGGTCACCTTGATTCAAATCAAATCTTACCAAAAATGATTCTAGTGGTGAATTTTAGAATCAGACCAATGGATAATGTTGGAAGTTTCTTTGGGGGCTTAATAATATAAATTGATCTTTGACCCATTATAAACAACATGCAACATTAATCCATACAAGTGCCTAAGTCTTATTGTACCATTGGAAAAGACCCACATGACCTCATAAGGTCAAGACCATGCAATCTTTGAGATAATATCCTAAAATGACCAAGAAGATCCATCTAAAAATAGCCACAAAGAAATAGAAGCTTTCAATTAACCAAAAGGATGTTCATGATATGATTAAAGGAAAAGTAAAGATTTCACTTTGGGAACGACTATTGAGTTTGATCAAGAATGGCTATGATTAAAGGCAATGATTCATACAACAATACCATAATACCCCTGTTAGATAGAAATTTGGGAATGGCTATTGAGTTTTATCAAGATCCAAAAAGGCTACCTAGACTAAGACCACCAACCTAGAAAAGGTAGCTGAAGTCTTCACCAACACTATAGGACTAGGCACATCATAGTTCGCCAAGGCACACCCTACTTTCATGTCTCCCCTGATAGGTTGTAAGTTTTACAAAAAAGTCCACCTCCGGGTAAACTACAACTTGATATCTCAGGACAATTGGCTCTACCCTATGCTACCCTGGTTATGAAGTTTGATGGTGATAAGAAGAATGTAGACTCTTTGACAATGGATATGTTACCACCATCCAAATGGGTTGGAATACCATTGTCAATGTAGTTGCCTAATGATTGAGATCCAAGAAAAAAGGGACTCTACTGAATCGGTCCAGGTAAATCAATAGCTGGCATAGGAGATCAACAACACAATTCAATGAGAATACAAAGAACTTAAGCTCCAAAATCTACTTAAGGAAGAATAAGAAAATGGGGAATAGTAGAGGAAGTCCATCAAGGAGCTAAAAGAAGAGTATAAAGACTGAAAAGCAATCAACTCTAGCTTGACTAATCGGAACAAGAATCTTGTGAGAGATCTGTAAAAGGATACTCTTGATTATGATTAACTCTCACTGCTAGAAACATGCCCACATTGACAAGATGAAAGTGACCAATGCTGGTTTGAAACAATCTATCCTAGACAAGTACATCGATATGGAATTTGGATGAGTTAATAAGTTTGGTGGAAACCATGAAGACTAACCTAGAGGACTCTACTGCAAGGTATACCAATGCACTGGCCAATAAGACATTAATCAAGCATGTGCATGCAAGGAAAGAAACAGACAATGTGTCAAACAAAGAAGATGAGAGTAGGATGAGAAAGAGGATAAAGATGAGGATACCACATGGTCCAACCCAAATCCTTTTAAAAAATCAAACAATGATGATGATGACTACACCCCCTGGTCCAAGAAGATTAACTGATTTGATAGTGCAAACTCCAACTCAAACTAAAGACCACCAACAATTAACTCCTAACACTAAACCTAATCAAACACCTCAGACACCCAACATACAAGACATACAGAGAAAGACTCAGACATCCAATTCAACTCTATGTTTTTAAATAAAATTTGAGTTTGAATAAGCAGCTAAAGCAAGAGAAGAGCTAGACCTCCAAATCTAGACCCATTTGAATGATGAAAATTCTTACTCAGATTGGGAGAGGTTTGAAATGCTTTGTGTGAGAGCAAGATGAATTATGGTTGCCAAGTAGAAGATTCAAAAATTTCATGATGAAGCCAAATGTCAGCTGCCATAACATCCCAATGTCATTCAAGTCCTGAAGAAGATCCTTGAGTACATGATCCCAAAATCAACCATCAATGCGAGTCCTCAAATCGTAAAGTCTAGGGAATCAATTAAAAATATCCCCACTTACAAGTGTATTAAGAAAGTCGGAGATAAAATTAAGACCACACTTCATATATTGAAATTTTCTAGGAAAACATTGAATCGCAGAGTGCATTTCTTGCTGGAGAATAATGCATCAACTAATAGAGGCAAAGTCACATTTGATGATAGTAATGAAATAGGAACAGTCCCTCAAATGCTTGTTTCATTTGGTTAGAATTACTTGGAAAATGATGTTTATTGAGAATGAGATAGTCATGCATTGCCTATGCACAATGTTGAACTACTAAGGTTCTATCAACCTATCTATCCTGTATACAATGAACCTATGGATCAAATGGCCTATGTCCAATTTTTTGACTAGCTTTGAGATTGGCATGAGTGTACTAATGCCTTATGGGTAGCCTAGAAAACAGTGCTAGATGCCTTGAAAAGAACATAGGTTTTGAGATGAAAGAAGATCTAGTTAGCTTCAAAGAAATGATGAGCCAGTGGAAAGACTAGTTGGGAAAGATTTTCCAGTTGTCCATCCAAGCATCGAAGATTCCAAAGAAGGATCTCCCAACAAGGCTAGTCACAAGTTTCAATTTAGGAAAATGGAAATTTTTTTGTTCGAGGCTAGGAGTAAGGTGAATCAACTCAATCCAAATGGGTGGATACCAACCGCCTCCATCTGCCATAAGATGTCCACAGCTATATTGGTAAGAAGCACTGTCAACTTATCCCTTATGAAGAAGACATGCTACATTATTCGAGAAAGAAGTGACTTGAGCAAGAAGCCATCTACAAATTGATTATGAAGGATAATGCGGCTTCCAAGACCCCTTAGACTCAGATTGTTTCTAGACAAGCTAAACTTGTGTGTGTCCTGATATCACCTCATTAGCCTCTAGCATGAGCATATAAAAAACCTCCCTATCTGTCATCTCAACATTTGCCTCTAGGGAGCAGACCCGCTCTACCTCTGTCTGCACACACTTGAACGACGCCTACTATGTCTCACTTGAAGAATCCTGATCCATGTCTGCCATTGTAGAGTCCACTGGCATGTCCTGCACATCTAAATGCTTTGTCTCCTGAGCATACTAGAGATCACTTGCGAAGGAGATGCGTCGTCTCTTTCTCCTCACATGTCATGGTAGTAATGGAGACTATACCGTCTCGCACATGAGGAACCTGCAGTGGGTATACAATGTATGACCTAGCACCTCGCACAATGACTAGGTGACCCAATTGCATCTTGAAAGACTTCTCTTGAAGAAATACCTGACATCCAATACCTTCTCTTCACAATCCACGAACATAATGCACATGTGTAAGCGTATACGATGCATTGCTGGGTAGTAACAAACATATATCTCTTGCACCCTCTATGTCATACACTGAACCGTAGTCAGATGAACACAACCATGTCTCCCACTAGAAAATGTGCTAAACCAGTCATGACAGGGTGTGATATGAAATGCTGCAGACTCATCTAGCAGCCATCGAGATCAAGTTCCATCGCTGTCAGACATGTATCGTGGGTGGAGGCTAGAGGTAAGTGTGACATCACCATCACTGGCGTATGTAGCCATCTCTCTAGTCTGTGTCCTAACTATCGGTGCATCATGCATTTGTCTTTTTTGCTATCTCATGCATCTAAAACAACAGTGCCTAATGTGCCTTGTGTGGCCGCAATACCAACATTACAAATGTTGGGAGGATCGAGACCTCCGTCCCTCAAGAGCCGTCATTGTAGACTCAGTTGTGTCACACATCATGTTAATGCATACGCACCAAAAGTGGGAGTTCACTCAACCGCTTCTCTAATTAAGCATAAACCAACCAGTAGCTCAATAAAGAAAAGCTGTAACCTGCATGCTGTAGTCTCACGCTTGGAATATGCGTCATGAGGAAAAATCAAAGGAAACCTGTAACAACTACTAGCATACCATAAATGCACTCCTGCAAGAGTGGGTACAAGAACACTAAACCTATGTCCAAACGTCAAAGTGGGAATAAGTTCACCACTATACAATCATGAAACTATGATCAAACTACATCAAACCTGATGCTTGCATATGCATAAAACCAACTCCACAATCTACAAACCTTGCAAGCACACAATTTGGGACAAACTGCTCAACTGAGCGTAAAGCACATAACCATATACACAAGTAGAGAGAAAACTATCTGAAAATGCATCCCATAAGAGAAATTGCCTACAAAATTTTGCAAAAAACTTGTGAAACCTGTGACTTTCTGTTTACAGCCACACAAGCATACACAATCCTCCCTCTTGTGAGAGTGGGTACAAGAACACTAAACTGTGTCCAAACTGCCAACAAAACCTGTCAAAGTGAGAGTAAACACTCAATCATTGTCCAAGTGGGAGTCAAACTCAACCACTAAACCATCACGAGAGCTAGCAGGAAATGAGGAAATATTGAGAGGAAGAAGACGTATCTTATGAGAAAGAAATATTCTCCTCACATAATCATTCTAATAGCATAACTTAGCTTAGTAGTTAGCATGGTAGAAGAGATGAGCATGCCATTGAAGCTTGGATCTTGGTTGGATTTGCGTTCCATAGCCAAGAGTTGTTGGTGTAGGCCTCTACTTCTCAATGTTTGGAGAAGGAGATGGAGTTCTTTCTCAACACATGAGTAGTGTGTGTGTGTAGAAAAATTGGTTAGTCTAAAATGCCAACCTCTCTCTCTTCTTGGTCAACCCCTCTTCCCATTTTCTCTTGCCGGATTCCCATTGGCCCTTGTAGAGCTTAGCCAATAGCAATTAAGAAGCATAGTTGATAGCCTTGTGATAAGTGTCCCCCTTTTTTCTTTTGTGAGAGCTTTAGGTAATTAAAATAATTTATTTAATCTCTTATTAGAATTTTTAGTCTTCTCGCCAATAGGAATCAAGCAAGCCATCGGGTTGCTAGATGCTCATTGGACCCCTTGGTAGACTGTCCAATAGTCTTCTAGGGAGCTTAAATTATATTGGTTCTTTTATCAAGCATTTTTAATTGATTAGCCTAATTTTACTCTAGCATAATTCTCATTATTCCACCTTTATGGCCATCCAATAGGATTTGAGGGGAGATTGGGGCATCTGGGCTAGGAGCCTGCCATGTGTCCATTATTCCATTTGTGTAAAGAGGAAGCTTGGGAGCGTGCATGTGTGTGTTTCTCTCTCTTCCACTACCTTTAGGGCTCGCCCCCTCCTTCCTAGGGATGTGGGAAGACTTTCTAGAATTTCCATAACCATCCAATTTTCCCACTTTTGCCCAATAGACTTTTTAACTAATTTTTGGAACCTTAGCCTATGGAAGTCTTAGTGGAGCCGAACATTAGGTCTTTTAAGCTCCATTGATGCACATTGCTCTTTTGCAGACTGTCCCCCTTTGGATCCCTATTTTCACTCCTGTGGATCCATGCTGAGACCGGTCTGGTAGACTTACCAATATCCTAGCTTTTACTCCGCTAGTACCTCCCCATATTAAATGATCATTTTAATATGAGAAGATCATTTGAGAGAATTAGATATTAGTTTTTATGACAGGTAATGTCATAAAATCTAATATTCCACCAACCCAAATGATTTTTTCATATTAAAATGATAATTTAATGTGGGAGAATAAACGGGAACAGGGGTTAGAATATAGACATGTGCTTACAGATCTATCTCAACATGGGGCCAATGGTAAAGGGGTCCAAATGAGAGATAGTATGTCAAAGAGCATGGTTAGCTAATGGAGCTCAAAGACCTTAGGGCTAGCTTCATTAAATACCTCCAATGGTTAGTGTTAAAAGTCCTTTGACCTTAGGCAAGCTAGGGTGGTGCTTGAGGTGGGAACCCGGCCCAAGCTTGAGGTGCTTAATGACTAAGGTGCTTGAGGGTAAGGTGTTCCACAAAGTCAACATGATCCCTACTCATGAGGGGACGAGCCCTCTTTGTAGGAGCTAGAGAGAGAACATACACACCCTCACACAAGGCAAGCTTGGTACAAAGAAAGAAAATAGAACACTTATCAAGCTCCTCTCCATGTTGCCCTCATAGTGTGCCTAAAGCCTATTGGTTATCCCAAGGGGTCCAATGATAATTTAATTAATTGATTATGCAATTATCAAGTCCTCTCTCTCAAAGGGAAAAGGGGAACACTTGTCCCAAGGCTACCCTTCTTTCTTGATATGCACTAAGCATGTGACTAGCCAGGCTTGAGGAGGTCCAATCAAGTGCCAGCTTGTGCTAGAAGAGGGGGTAGACCAAAGCAAGGAGGAGGCTAGCTCGGGGGGTATACTCTCCCACACCCACACACACACACACACACACACACACACACACACTCATTGTGTGAAGCGCAAAGTGTAAGAGCTCCATCTCCTTCTCCAAGCTAGTAGAGAAGTTGAGGGCCTACACCAACACTCTTGACTATAGAGTGCAAATCCAACCAAGATCCATGCTTCAATGCTTAAGCTTTCCATCTTTTCTATATTCATTACTATGCTATTATGTATGCTAAGCAAGAAGACTGATGATAAGTGAGGAACTAATTCTTTCTCCTATAAAAGTTTCTTCTTCCTCTTCCCTATCCTCACTCCCCGCTAGCTCTCTCCACCTTTGAAGGTGTTTGAGGCCTTGAGATTGAGGCTAGGGATGGTTAATGCTTTTTACCAAGTCTATGTTATGCTCGTGATGCATGAATCGTTTCATCTTCATTGCATCACCTAGGTCACAAGGAACACAAAGATTGTATTATACCAAGTCTCTCTTGATGGTAGAATCTATAATACAAAATCCTATTGGAGGGGGGACCACCGGCTCCACATAAATCCGGTCCTCAACTGTTGTCAAGTTCTCTAAAGTCTCTCTCTTGCAAAAGTATTGTTCATGCCAAGTTAATTAAGTATTATGGTTATGTTGCTACCACTAATTAAGTTCACCCTCTATGTTCTCAAAGTAGTCTCACAAAAATGTGCACTGTAATTCTCTTAATTTCACTATTCTAAAATTCATACGTCATTTCCATTACAAAGTGTGTGCGGATGCACCTTTGAGAGCGGAGTGCTACATCAACATGGAAATAGAGAAGAGAGGAGAGGGAGAAGAGTAACACATACACTGGGTGCAATCTCTTCCCGTGGAAGAGTGATAATTTTCATCTTGCACGTATTTACTTATAGATTTCTAAATGCTCAAAATGAATATACATTGTCCGCCCGGATATAAAGTGACTATAGCTCACAAAGAGCTCTTTAATAATCAATAATATCCTTTGCACATTCCATAGAGCAGGTATGCATTTTCCACTTGTCAGCTATAGTAAATACGATTTATCATTTCCATTACAAGACATACCTTCTTTTCTTTGGTATGTGCACTTCTTTTCCTAGTTTTTTGAGCCTATTGATTATTTTTTTTGTACGTTGTGTATAAGTAGAAAAAATGTCATTTACATATTGCATAAAGATGAAGTTTGAAAGAAATATGGCTCATCATCATTGAATTTATACTCTCAAATTTCTCCTCTTTCATTGGTTGTTGTTTTTCCAGAAGTTCCTACAAGGAAAATGAAAGAAACATTAGTAAGCTCAAAGGCCTATATTTATGCTTACACACTAATCATAAGAATAGATATCAAATTTCTATTATTATGCTCTTAAGGGCACTTACCAAAGGATAGTCATTCTGAATCTCCACCTCAAGCACATCAATTTTTGCCTTTGATTTCTTATCATATTTTGCAAGTGGAGTAGAAAGTGAATAACAAATCTGCATACATGTGAAGTCATATATTGGGATAGAGGTGAGTAAGGGTCTATATTGCATATTACTACTTCTTCCAAATAATAAACAAGGAGCATACATCTTGTTGATCCCACTAATCAGTTGAAATGATCTATGTTGACTCATTGCCTATGTGATAGGTGCTTACTCCTTGTGTAGGTTGTATCTCATTCGGCAAATCAATCTAGGGATTAACAAATATCAAAGTAAAGATGAGACATATATTGATATGGTCCAGCTTGACTTGCTTAATTTCTTGCAGAGAAATAAAAAATTACAAATTCTTTCATGATCTCTATCATGGATCTTCATTGATGCTACATAATATATAGCATAAAACAAATATACCATGAAAAGAGAGATATAGGATACATTAAATATAGGTGATCATCCCTATTTATGCTTGATCATCCCTAATTATGAACCTATTAGACTTGAGAGAAGTAAACCACCAATAGAGATCTTTTGGAAATCAATAGATTTGGGGTAAGCTAACACGATCAGTTTGAGCCATGCATGTTAAGCTCTCGCTCCGTCTTAAAAAAATAATTTTACTCAATACAACTATGAAATGTGAACAGAAGAAATAATAGTCATATTTTCCACTCACATTTCTGCCAAGGAGGTCACCATTGTCTCCATTATCCTCATATCCAACATTATTATATGCGTTGGGTTGAGCCTTGGATCTGGGTTTATAAAAAACATGCTGAAACACATGGAAGTGAAAAATTAGATGTAAAAACTTCAAGAAGTAAAAGTAGACACAACATCCAAAAACATATAACAAATAAATAAATATTTATTTGTAAAAAAGCACACTAAAAGCTTGTCTTTACACCCCATTATTCTTTGGTTGTTGTGTCCTATGAACAATTATTTTTGGATTAATCTCAAATGTATAAATTATCAAAGAAGGTACACTAGCACGAGGTTTAGCTACCAAGAGGGATTTTCACATAAGTATAGTTCAATTAATTCATCGAAGTTATATGGAGACTACGTTTACTAAGCTTGGACTATACACTATCTTTTGGACTAAATTTTTTAAGATTAAGTCCTTCACTTTAAAGTAGATTCTAGTCAATGTGGACAAAAAACTATACAAACTAAGCATAGTTTTCACTTGCATGTGTAGGACTAAGAATACCAACATCATTCTCATATCCATCATCCTTGGGTACTATGGTCTCAACATTAGATGTTGGTACATGAAGTTCAACATGTTGAGCAAGTGGCATGGAAACCTCGATGAACAAGAAAGAAAACCAGATCACATTGTCGTACTATGTAGCCAAATTTTTTTAAAACGCCTACACATATATTATATTCTATGGGCCATGATGATGGTGATAAACTTATATACTATGTTTTGAATATTTTCATGAATCATTATTCTCTTATTTTGGATATTGTGATGTATATATCTATCTTTGAACAATTGTTTGGGTTAAAAAAGAATAAAAAAAATCATCAAATATGACAAATAAGATACTAAAAAGGATGTTTTCTTAGAGATGTTTTGGTCTCTATATCAAATTAGATAAACACATTAATGCACAATGTGTTATAGCTTGAGCGTTGATCCAACTAAAGGCATGAGATATTGAATGAAAAAAATTCATAATCAATTTCTTAGTTTACATTTTCATCCCTTATTGAAAGAAGTGACAATTATAAACTAAAAAACATGAAAATCTTAATAGTCCACGTACATATTGTTAAAAAAAGGACATTAGTATTGGCATTCCCATGATATTCGCCAGTTTTGGGTAGCATGATGGACTCAAAATTCAATGTTGGTATGAAGAATGTACTAAAACAATGTTTAATACGACCTTAAAGATGAAGAAACTATAAGCACAAATAGAAATTGAAAACACAACACTACCTAACAAAACATGGTTAGTGAATCTTACACATGAGTTTGAGTCAAGATCCACATTTGACAACGATGAAGGTTGAAAATAATGTGTTTAAGAAAAAAAAGAAGGATATTCTTAGGAGACTATATGGTGAGCCACCATATACTAAACAAATAAACTTTACATTCTCTACTTAAGAATCCATTTTTTATCTACCTTAATTGTTGCACCTTCATAGCTAGTATCATGTACCTTTTGGGACATATTTGGTCCCATGTGCATCTTAGTTTGGCTCAAAACATTAAAAAATATAAAAGCTTTACTAAATCATCAAAGGAATTACTATAAGTTAAGATTATCAACAAAGCTATATATTACCTCAAAAGTGTCGTTGGTATTCAGTGCTTTGTTCAAGATTTTTTGGAAACTTTTGGATCCCATTCCTACATCATTGCTAGGCATGTAATCTAATCTCGCCCCTTCCATTGAGTCAAACTTTGTTCTTATGCATTCCTTAGAGATAAACAAACCACCAACAATTTCAAAGAGGCGTACTCTTTTACTCATCCTTGGCACATTTTTCCAAGGTATGTGATTGTAAAGAAAACATCCATCAATATCTTTAATTATTTGGTTGCCAAAGAAAGACATACACATTGCATACAAGAGAGATTTAGCTATCTAACTTGTAACGCTAGCATAAAAGAGTTTCATTCTTTTTGAAAAATGCTTGACACTTAGTTATAACAAAAAAACATATGAGTGAGAGAGAGAGAGAGAGAGAGAGAGAGAGAGAGAGAGAGAGAGAGAGAGCACTGTTTGACAAAATAAGAGAGAATGTTTCATAATTTTTGCATGTCATAGTATCTGCAATACCAACTATAAAAGAGAGAACAAGCCATGATTATTTTTGAATTTATATATATTGTCTTTCAAAGAGAGAGAGAGAGAGAGAGAGAGAGAGAGAGAGAGAGAGATTGAATTATTGTCCACGGAGGTCATATATGACCCATGGGATCAAAAAACATATTACAACAATTCCTTCTCGGTGTGGGCTGATACATATTAGTTAAGGACTGAGGGTCCATCAAAGAAAAAAACCTAAGGAGGGTCGGCTGAGGGGGGAGCTAGTTTGGGGTTTTGAAACTCCTGGATGATCTCTTTGCCACCCCAGTAGACTTCCTATTTGCCTTGCTTACGTGCTTCATGCATCTTCTTGAGCTCGCTCGCTTTACTTTTGAGTTGATTCATGGTCAATTCTTCAGCAATCCAAATCTTTTTTTCCCTTGATAAGTCGAGATTGACATAGCATTTTTATACGCTCATCTTTTTCCTTGAAAGTGAGTATGAAATGCTCGGGTGGCACATGTCTATGTGTATCGTTGATCCATGCAAAAAAATTTGGGCTTGATGTACACAGTTTGGAGAATGTTATTGAGCTTGATGGTTGCTTTCTCAAGGGTGTATACCACGGTGCGTGTAGCCCCCCCGATCTTGACCTTGAGGCCAAGAGATTCTTGTAGAAGACATTCTTGTAGGGCCCCCTGTATCTTGGTGTCAATCTATGTGTTGCTTCATGTGATTCTTTCTGCACTGCCATGATAGTTTTGGTGAGTGAGGCTTTGATTGCGTGTGCTTTTTCAAGTAGAGCTTGGCTCTCTACTTCCTTTGCATCTTCAAGCTTGCGTAGATGTTTTTTGAGTCCCTCATTTTCTCCGATGAGTTCATGAATATGAGCCTCAAGGGCTGTGATTTGTGCTTCTTGGCGGGCAAAGGGATTCTTCCTTGGTGCCGCTGCCACCGTAAGAAAGCTCTTGCATGCAATAGGGGTGCCAAAGGACAACATAAAGCCGAGATTCCTATTGGGCACACAGTGGTGCATGGGATCGAGGGCTTATACTTTTTTTTTTTCAAGCATTTAGCCATGCTCTGTGTAAGCAGGTTAAGAAAAAATGAACAAGCAGTAGAGGATGGGGCTTGAGTTCGACGATCTGAGAGGGGGAGAGAGAGAGAGAGAGAGAGACTTTCTTGAGACCAAAATGCCTATGCTACTGATGAGCAAGTCGTAACGGATGCAAGTCATTAACGAACATGTCGCAGCAGAAAACGGCGGGGTCACAAGCAGACATGTTTTGGGCTTGGACATGGAGCCAAGCTTGGGCATTAACGCCCTCCATAGGGCCACCCTCGCTTAGGGAAGATGTGCAAGGTCGAGATTTAGGGTTTGACGGAGAGACGGAGAGAGAGAGAGAGAGAGAGAGAGAGAGAGAGAGAGAGAGAGAGAGAGAGAGATGGATAATAGAAATTATTGTATAATTTACTTAGGAACTATTTGAACCTTATTGCTTTTGGCATTCTCTTTTTATTCTTTGAGTTATAAATGGATGAAGTAGCTCTCCATATCCCAAAATGTTTGGAAGGAATTATTTTGAGACCCATTCAAACACCATGGTTATTGCTGATTCCATAATAGTGTTTCTTCCCAAGAGATAAGTTGCACCCAAAGCTTTTGAGACCCTTTGTTAAAAAGCACTTAGGAAGTCATGTTGTGACAGTCCTTGATAGGTATGGAACCAAAAGGAAATCTACGTACAATAAGGTTCTCAATAAGGAGGGTTATGCATGTAATGCAATACTGGATAGCCTAATCTCAAAAAACAATCATGTGGTCAAGGTTTTAGAAGGGTTTGTGAAATTTGAAGATGATATGTATCTAGATCTTGTCAGGTCTATCCATAGAGGAAAAAATGACTCTAGATTTTGCATGCATTACAATGACAAAGGGTATTTTACTACATTACATGTTGATCTCTATTGCACATTAGGATGGATGGGTTTAGTCATAGGGGAAAAAGGATCTTTCAACATTTGGGATTGGAGAGAATGCATGATAAATCTCAAAACCCATGGCCGGATCCTTCAATAAATTTTGTAGCAGAAGTGGGGTCACTTGTGTTCATTCCACCAGGATGGCCACATGGCATCCACACAAGCGACAAATTATTGGGAGTCTTTGGTTCATTGATGACGTACGAGAGCTTACACCATAATCCCATGCATTGAGATTGGTCTCATTCTCTTTATGTAGAGAGTCAAATATATCCATTCAATGATATAAGAACATTATAGAAAGGTTGTTTCACTTCCTTGAAGTTGACTTGAGCACAAAAATAAATCTGATTAGCTCATTTTTTGATGAGTACATAATATTTCACATAAAAGATGGCAAGACGATTGGCAAAAAGTGAGGATGTAAACAATGCATCCAAAAGGTATTGCACCCAAGGCCTCATGTGAAGTTTGGAAAAACACCTTAAGGTGGTAAGCATCAAGGCAACCAAACGGTATTGCACCCAAGGCCTCGTGTGAAGTTTGAGAAAACACCAAAAGGTGGTAAGCAGTGTGAGGATCCAAAGCATGACCCTTCCAAAAGTAGTAGTTCTGGGAGGAAGTCGGCCTCCTTTAGCTATGGCTGGAGAATTTTTCCACTGTGTGCACCTTGTTACCAATGTAACCATAAGTTGAAATTTCCATGTCCCATTTCTTTCCTTCATTGATATATAACCTCAATGTAGGAGATCTACCATGAATCATCGGTATAGTGTGCTTCATGATCGATCTCCTAAATTGAGGTTACATATCAATGGAGGGAAGAAGTGAGACGTGGAAATGTCTATTTTTATGGTCTCATTGATAACAAGGTACACAACTAGAAAATTATCTAGCCATAGCTAAAGGAGACCAAATTCTTGCCACAACTACTTCTTTTAGAGGGATCGTGCTTTGGATCCTCACACTGCTCACCTTGCAGTGTTTTCCCAAACTTCACATGAGGCCTTGGGAACAATATCTTTTGGTTGTCTCGTTTACGTTCTTGATCTTTGTCACTCGTCTTGCCATCTTTCATGTGCAATATTATGTACTCATCAACAAGTGAACTAATAAGATTTATTTTTGTGCTCCAGTCAACTTCAGTGAAGTAGAAAAACCCTTCTATAATGTTCCTGCCATCATTGAATGGGCACATTTGATCCACTACATCAAGAGAGTGAGCCCATTCCTAACGCATGGGAATATGGTGTAAGCTCTTGTATGCCATCAATGAACCATGGACTCCCAATGATTTCTTGTTTGTGTGGATGACATATGGCCATCTTGGTGGAATGAACACACGTGACCCTACTTTTGCTACAAAGTTGATTGACGGATCCGACATTGGCTTGTGATATTTTGCCATGCATTATCTTCAATCTCAAATGTTGGAAAGCTCATCTAGATTCCAAAAAAACCACGTTTTTTTCTTTTGACTAACGCATCCATCCTAATGTGTAATAGGGATCAACATGTGATGGAGTCCAAAACCCGTTGTCACTGTAATGCATGCAAAATCTAGAGTCATTTTTTCCTCTATGGATAGACTTAGCAAAATCTAATATATATCATCTTTGAATTTCACAAATCCCTCTAAATCATTGACCACGGAATTGTTGTTTGGGATTAGGCTATCCAATATTGCATTACAGGCATCACCCTTCTTATTGAGAACCTTATTGTACATAGAATGTATTTTGGTCCCATACCTATCAAGAACTGTCACAACATGACTTCCAAAGTGCTTCATAACAAGGGATTCAAAAGCTACGGGTGCAACTAGGCTCTCAAAAAGAAATGTTGTTATGGAATCAAGGATCAAGCATGGTTTTGACGTTCTCAAAAGAATCTGGCCTTCCAAACATTTTGGGATATGGAGAGCTACTTCATCCATTTTGAGATGAAATAAGAAAAAGAGAATACAGAAAGAAATAAGTTTCAAATAATTCCTAGGTAGATTATGCAATAATTTCTATTATCCATCTCTCTCTCTCTCTCTCTCTCTCTCTCTCTCTCTCTCTCTCTCTCTCTCTCTCTCTCTCTCGTTCTCTCGTCCTCTCTCCTAGCTTTGAAAGAAAGTATGTATAAATTCAAAAACAATCATGGCTTGTTCTGTCTATTATAATTGGGTTTACAAATACTTTGGGATGCAAAAATTATGAAATGTTCTCTCTTATTTTCTTAAGCAATGCCTCTCTCTCTCTCTCTCTCTCTCTCTCTCTCTCTCTCTCCAGATGCTTTTTGTTAGGGAAAATTACCAAAATACCCCTCTAATTTGAGGAAATTCCCAAAATACCCTTGTATCTATTTTGGTTGGATTGTTCAAGATTTTCTAATCTTCATTCGTTTTTGACAATTGAGATCCGTTTTTGAGTGCTCAGCATGTAATTTGTCACCTGTTACCATCGCAAAAAAGGCAATTATGTCTAAAAATAATGAAGCAATTCATCTCCAAAGCCTACATAACCAACTCAAATTGTAGTTTTAGCATCTTGTACGATAGGCAATCACTCTAGCTTCTTGTGAGACCTACAAAAACATTTATTTTTTGGAGAAATTTACTCTCAGAACCAAGGGTATTTTGGGAATTTTGAAAAATTTGAGGGGTATTTTGGGAATTTATGACAAAATATCGGGTTTTTTTGGGGAATTTTTGAAATTTGAGGGGTATTTTGAGAAGATTTCCACAAATCAGAGGGGTATTTTGGTAATTTTTCCTTTTTGTTATAACTAAGAGTCTAATCAAACTCTTACATTTCAGTATAAGTTAGCATTATAAGTTAGATGTTGAATCTCTCTTGTATGCAATGTGTATGGCTTTTGTTGGCAACCAAATAATCAAAGATATTGATAGAGTTTCTTTTTATAATCACATGCCTTGAAAAAATGTGCCAAGGATGACCAAAAGAGTACACCTCTTTGAAACTGTTGGTGGATGATGTGCCGATGTGCCTTTGTCTTCTAAAGCATCTAGACAATCACAAAATGCATTCAAATTAGCATAACAAAATGTAATCAAATTAGGATTAGCAATATATATACATTATGAATACTTTTGGCAAAAGCAAGAGCATGGTAAAATGAATCATGGGATGCTCCCATGTCTAAGTTTCGAAATGTTTTTGGAAACATTCCCTACAAGCTAACACCTTTCCTACAAGTTCAAGACTTGAGGCCGTTTGTAGAGCTGGGCACATTTCCAAAGTAGTATAAGACATATGGTTGTGTGATGATCACAACTGCAGTCATATCAAGTATAAAACCAAATGTGTTTTTTAATTAGATAATCATTGAGACCTTGTAACTGATTGATTATTATGAATGACTGCAACAATCACAAGAAGTTTTAGACCAATTCTCACAATAATTCCCACATTGTGACTTACCTCAACATCATGAGTTTCTGTGAGGGAGGCACCGCATACCTAGCTAGGTACGATTGAGGGCGGGGGACCGCCGCCCCCCCCAATCGTACCTAGCTAGGTATGCGGTGCCTCTCGAGCAGAAGCTCATGATGTAATGCATGGGTATGAAAAACACTGAAATAGACTCCGTTTTCCTACATGAGAATATTTCTAAATCTTCTTGTGAATGAGTGCCGACATTGTAAGCTGCCTCAATTGAGGCTTTTATTAGCTACTGGATGCTCTATTTTGCAAGTTCTACAGAATATAGCTGATCAAGAGCGACGGTGGGTTGATAGATTAATAGACTACTTGTCCCTCGATTCTATGACAGATATGCCAGGCAAATCAGGCGTCAACATGTTTCCTCACGCATGGTCCTCCCTCAGCCTTTGCTCGCTTACGCAATCTCTGAGCAATTAGCGTCTACTGCTGCGGCTGATGTGGAACCGGTTGGTTCCAGGAGATCATTATGTCGCGGGTGCAGAGTAATTAAGGGCGAAAATTAGGACGTCATCAAAATTACGGACAGCTAATTCGCATAGCAATGGCTCATTCGTAGCAGGCGTTGCACGCGCACGCACACACAAACACAAACACAAACACAGTAATAAGATGCACGTAAGCTGGCTCTGACAACAGCTCATGCACATTGACAGCTCAGTGCCTTCATCACCCGGCCCTCCATCTCTCAGCACCCGCACACACATACACACAGGGAACATTTCATGATCAATTGGTTAAATTGACGAACCTGCCAGTTTCCAATTTTCCACATACGTTGTTTGTGGCGCCCAGGAGTCCTGCTGCAGTTTGCGACGCCGAAAGAGAGAGAGAGAGAGAGAGAGAGAGAGAGAGAGATGTTTGTTATGATGTTGGTGGTCAGAAATTATACTGCCAGCTACCTCGTCGATCGCCTGCTGCTGAGCAGGAAAACGTTTGCAGTGTGTGTGTGTGTGTGTGTGAGAGAGAGAGAGAGAGAGAGATAAGAGAAGGGGAATGGAAGATAGCATAAGATCGCTGAGTACTGGATTGGGTCACTAGCTGCCAGCCAGGGACGTTCCAAACTGCAGGCAATAATGTTCTGGCACGGCCCGCCGGAGAGAGACAAAACAGTTTTCCCTCCAAACGAAACTTTAAGGAATCATACAACCACCGCCGACGCGGGCCATCCTCGCCTATATCTCACACGGGCGGGATGATTGAGGAGTGTAGATCTTGGGCAATGTAATTCGACAAGTTTTAGAACTTTTCCGATCGCTGTGAAAAATGAGATTTACACTCGACGAGTAAGAAAATAGCTTTCCGCACCTCGTGATTGTTATTTTTTCAAGGCTGAGAAAAAATAAAACTCATGCAAAAATCAGGTTTATCACTCAAGGAACAATCACGACACTCAAGGAACAATCACGATGTCGTGACTGTTCCAAAAAAGGGCGGAAAAGTCAAACTTTTGCATGAGAAAAGGCACGTTTTTCTTGTGCAAAAAATTAACAACCTGTTTTGATTTTTCTATTCGAAGGTGTGAAAAACGATGGAAAATGTGCTCTTTTTCTCAACTAGTGAAAAGTTCTAAAACTTGTAATATATAAACTCGGACACTCGAGTTTACTTTGCCCCTTCCCTCACCACCCCTCAAGATTGAACCCACAACTTGGAGTTTGAGGAACACGTGGCCTATCCATCTCACCCGCGCACATCACTTGTGGACTGTATAAGTTTCCAAGGAGTTTTGATATGCAAAAGCATCGAAGCGAGAAAAAATAAACTCGGGTACCCAAGTTTACAAAAATACCCGAGTTTACTTATGCAACAAGATCTACGGCGCGCGCCTAATGTCGGGGCCCAAAAGTGATGAGAGTCTTTGATCCCATCTCCCATGCCTATGTTAAATATAGCTGAGGACGAGCCATTTTGGATTCTAATACACGTATCCACCATTTTCTATCTATTCTCTTCGATACACACCCGCTTTTGGTATATGTACCTCTCACGTTCTTGATACCCATCTTTTATAGCCCTAGTAGTGTTTGTGTTTAGTTAGTTTCTTTCTTTATTTGAAACCAAACCTTGCATGAGATTCACTGTGATGTGACTCTATGGTCACATAGATAATATGGCCTTTGGAAAATTATGAAAATATCCCTCTAAATTTTGAAAAATTCCCAAAATACCCCCAATATTTTGTCAAAAAATTCTCAAAATGCCCTTCAAATTTTATAAAATTCTAAAAATATCCCTGCTTGTGAGATTAAATATCTCCAAAGATTAAACAAATTGTAGCTTTATTTAAGACAATTGATTGTTTATAGATAGGAAGATGCTAAAATTCGAATTTGAGTCTATATGAAGGCTTAGAAGGTGAATTGCTTCATTATTTTCAAACATTATTGCCTTTTTTATGACATAATTTGTGACAAATTACATGCTAAGCACTCTCAAATGGGTCTCAATTATAAAGGAGTAAAGATTATAAAATCTTGAGCAATCCAACAAAAATAAATAAAAGAGAATTTTGGGAATTTTTGAAATTTGAGGGTTACGTTGGAAATTTCCACAAATTACAAGGGTATTTTGATCATTTTCCCAAACATCTCTCCCAAATCTTGAAAAACTAGCATAAGAGACGTTTAAAGTTGTAGGAATAATTCTAACTTGACAAGGCTTGAATGCTAAAACATGTAGAATTGTCATTGAAACGAATGTTTCTTTAATTGAGTAACAAAATATGTTTCTTTAACAAATTTAGAGAAATGGAGGTTTTTTCTAGATAGACAGGTGGATGGATTGATAGTAGGTAGATTGCAAGGTAGGTGAATAATAGATAAATCAATAGCTAATATATAAATTGACACGTGTAAGGAGTATAGGGAGATAGATAATAGATAGGTATATAAGCATATATGTTTGGATGGATAGATGTGCACGGTAAAAACTTGCAAGTATCCAATAAACGTAGAAGTAGTAAGTATCCACCATCTCCATCTTACAACAATTTAATTTTTAACATAACTCTTGAGGATTGCAAAGATCTATGTCGATGAGAGTGTGAATGTTTAGCTATTTCTTATTAAGATAAGCAACCCTTTATCAAACAATAAAAAATAGATCGATAGAAAAACGGGGGTATAAAAATACTAACTTAGTATTCAAATGATTTTCTGTGGTGATTAGTTTGATATGAGCATCTTACTATAAGAGGAAAATCACAAAACCGCTAGCATTTCCACGGACTAACAAAGGAAAATCGAAACAGAAAAGATGGCGTGTGCAGCAATAACATCGACAACTGACGCAGTAGTAATTTAACAGCAATAGACACGAAAATATATCCACTTATCGCATGTATTGTCGCAACTATTATCGCAGCTATTGTCGTTAAACGTCTATTAACACTAGGTTGATAATGGGACACTTTTATGTCCTGTTAAGTGACCATTTTCCTTGAATTATGTCAAGAGTTTCAAAATGGATTTTGAGGTGCTATCTATCTAGAAAGTTGTCTCATGAGCTGAAAAAAACTCGACATTTTTTTTGAATATCAATTCCATCTTTAACCTTGTCCTTGCACAACATTTCACAACCTAAACTGTGTGAAAAAACGGGTCTTGTTTTTGGCTTTTTTCAACTTTTTGCAACTATACCACTCTAGAATTCATGTTTGTGAGGTCTATAACGATAGAGAACTATCTTTAGTAGTCCTCAACATGTCCTGATGCTTCTAGGGAGAAATAAATGTTAAAGTTGTAAGTTATGACCAAATTACAAAAATTGTCAAATCCTGTTTTTAGCCAATTTTAGCTCTTCTATGATTTTTTTGGTGGCTTTCATGATATCCAAATGCAGTTTTGATTTTCTATGTCACATATTGTAACATAAAGCTAATATTCCTTGAGTTTTGGGGCACCTAATACCCTATTTTGCATAGTAGACAACGATGGTTGATTTTTTCAATTATAGAAGAAAACGAAACATTCTAGTATATCAAGTATAGATTTTTCAATATTGTTAGTTTCTTGTGACAACTACATGCATTTTGTAGGTAGTAACCATATCTAGTCATAAGGATCAAATTTGGTTAGATATTGAATAGTTTCTATGGGATTCTACAACTCATAATGTTGAACCCAATTTTTTCATGTTTGCTGTATTTAGCACTTCATCTTTGTCCCCAAGATTCCCCTTAGTAAGAGATGTATTATTCTTTTGACATGCTCCATGGCTCCTTGTGAACCTAAAGGACAATCGGAAACTAAGAAAACATGCATATATATTTCTATTGAGCGTGGCTATAGAAACTTTGATGATAGGTTTGCAGAATGGTAAAAATTCAACTTTTTTGTACCTATTTCTTTTGGCAAAACAAAAAAAAGTGAGTGAGAAGCAATCATATGTTCTGATCACCAACCCATTGAAGTTAACTAGGGAATTTATCTCAAGTCCTACAAAAATCCCTAATCTTATTTTTATGCAACAAAACGTAAGAAATGACTGTTTTGATGAAAATATACTGGTCCATCAACTTTGGAGGCTTGGTGTGACCAAAAGATGAGAAATTTTACAAGTTTCTTATTTTTTCCATGTGTAGTAATTAAGCCTTGAACTATAACCTCATGAAAGGATTTTACAAAATGAGTGGATCTACTATGGTTTTGGAGGTTTGTTTCAAAACCCTGAAAGGACACTTTTATGTCCTGTTAGGTTACCAACCTAGTGTTAAAAAATAAAGGTGCTTATTTGGGCCACCCAATTTTGGGTGGGCCAAATGAGCACCTTCAAATTTGACATACATAAACATGTGAAACATCAATTGTTTTTTGAAAGAGTATACAAAAAAACAAAAAATTCAAATTGAATATACTTTACCTTGAGAATTTAATGTGCAGAAGATATCTATTTAAAAAAGTTGTACAAATAAAATTAAAATAGTTGTATATACATTGTGCCACATTGGGACTTTATGAGAGTTTAGAAAAATAATTTTCCATCTAATCCTCCTCCTCATCGACGTCCACAAGCACGTACGACTAATATCGCCCTGATTCTACATTAACCTAAACCAAATTAAATAAATATCAACATTTGAAAACAGTTGGTACAATATTATTTGCTTAAACTTACTGCTTGTAGTGATCCAATCACTGAGTTGAATTGCTCGCGAGAGATGTGGATGTTCTCCAACAACCATTGTCAAGTTTTCAATTTTGTATGCCGCTCTCGAAACATGACCATCTCTCTGGATGGTTGACTAAGAGTGATATTTTTAAGTTAGGAATAACAACAACAAATCATTAACTAAAATTTTTCTAATCACCGATTTAGGTTGTAATTTAACCAATCTTACATATTTGTCCTTCCATGCTACTTTGCCTCCCGAGCCATAGTGTGTGGGAGTTTATCTGGTCCGACCTTTGTGTTGTTGTCTGCAGAATGAGGTCGTTGCAGCCTGATCGCTCTATTCTTGCATTACTTACTCCTACTCCACATATGCCATGTTTCCACCACTTGGTTGGTCACTGTGAGTTGTACATAGGACTGCTTGTTTTTCAAAAATGTTTTTATGTAGCCCTCCAACCACTATTATGAAAAATGATGATCTGAGGCATTTGGAAATCTAGCATGCAACGTGTCCTCGACGTAGTGTGCATGATCGGGTAGCTGGTCTCTAAACTTTACAAAACAATTCTTATACGTCCAATGTATAAGAATATGAAGATGGCATCGAAATGCCCTGCCCTCTGTTGTAACGAAGTCCACCTGTCCACAATACTTTACCTTAAAGTAGTGCCCATGCATGTCTAGCATGGTGCATCAGTATTCTCGTTCTCTGCATTTGGAGTAGCACGCTCTAAAATAGGAGACTCTGTTCCTCCCCCCCTCCCCCCCCTCCCCAACCACCAAAACAAGCGAAGCCACAAAAACCCCCGTCGCTCCGTTTCTCTCGATGCTCGCAACCCCAAGACAAAAGTTAATGCGCGCTGCTAGAAGAAGTACGTTGATGGTGCTCGGACAAAGTAGAAGTGGAATGGAGTGGCGTGGGACCCTGTGATGCCATGAGAAGGAGAGTAGGATTGTAAAAAGGGGCCATAGAATGAGATACCGTCAGTGCGAGGGTTTGGATGTGAAGAGTCTCTGTCTCACTCCCCCCATGGCGTAGACAGCGGAGAAAGATTGTAGCTCGCAAACTGCTACTGAGTGTAGTAGCCAATCAATCCCTCCGTCAAATGGAGGTACTATTCCCGTAAAGAGAGCACCCGTTGTAGCTCTGGATCTAACACCGGTGGATGAACCTGAGTAGAGTAGTTGTAGGATGTCCATGCCTGCAAATAACAAAGAGAAACCTATAACACTCATGGTCACAGAAAACTAGCCACAAATAATCTTAATTTCTTTCCTTGGTCTCACTGCCTTAAGACGGGTCCATTGGAGGCGATGTCCACTCAGGGTGAGACCCCACCTAGGATGTGAACCAAGCAAAAGAAGAATCAGATGGCAGCTCCCCACCAGAGGGTCTCTCATCTGACATCTAGATTACAGAGAGAAATATGAGATTTAGCTTTGTCTCTCTACTCACTCATCTATATATATGTACAGAAGTATATATGCACACAAGCACGTAGATAGATGCTAGTAGTGCCAAAAGTCAAGTGGCACCTCTTAAGATATCATCATAGTCTCAATTGTGGTAAAACCAAAGGTACATTATGGTAATCCATGCATGAGTGGATCAATGACAACAACACCATGATTAAAAAAGGACTATACCCAAAAGGAAGTGTGTAACCTTTGGGTGCTATGCTCCCGTACTTAGTGCCTACATACATGTATAAACAAATATATATGTACACCCCCCATATACTTTAAGTATACACAACTATCTACTCTCTATTATTAAGAATAATTTAAGGATATACAATTACATACATGTAGCCATCGTTTTGTGTAAATTGTATAATCTAAGTATATACAATTATGTAAATGTAGCAATCATTTTGAGTAGAGATAAAGAGCTATGGATGTAAGTGTAGTCATCATTTTGTGTTGTGCGCAGTACAAGAGTGCTCCTGCTTGTGTAGAGTGCTTTGAAGAAGAGCTTCTTTATTGTGCTTCTTTCGCAGCAACTCCTTGTTCGAGGGATTACTATGCACATTGCATATCTGCCTCCATTTTGAGGTACAGTACCGTTGAAAGCTTTCCAACCTAATGCCACGTCAGTGGGGAGAAAGCGAGAGGGAGATAGGAAGAGAGTGAGAAAGATGGAGAAGGTAAGGAGAAGAGAGTATAAATTCTTTTTTGAATTCCATCGTTTTCACGTAAAGAAGGTTTTTTTCAAAGCATAATCTTTCTCTCGACACTCGCTGCCCGAAGACACAAGTTAATGTGCATCTCTAGAAGAAGTGCATCGACGGTTCTCGGGCAAAGTAGAAGTGGAATGGAGTGGCATCGGACCCTGCGATGCCATGGGAAGGAGAGTAGGATGGTAAAAAGGGGCCGTAGAATGAGATACCATTGGTGCGAGGCTTTGGTTGTAAGGAGTCTCTGTCTCACTCCCCCGTGACGTAGACAGTAGAGAAAGATTGTAGCTCACAAGCTGCTGCAGAGTGTAGCGGCCAATCAATCCCTCCATCAAATGGAGATACTATTCCTGTAAAGAGAGCACCCATTGTGAGTCTGGATCTACCACCGGTGGATGAACCTGAGTAGAGTAGGTCTAGGATGGCCATGCTTGCAAATAAAAAAGAGAAACCTATAACACACATGGTCACAGAAAACTAGCCACAAATAATATTAATGTCTTTGCTTGGTCTCACTGCCTTAAGACTCGGGTCCACTGGAGTCGATGTCCACCCCAAGTGAGAGCCCACCTAGGATGTGAATCAACCAAAAGAGGAACCAGATGGAAGCTCCCCACTAAATGGTATCTCGTCTGACATCTACATCACAGAGAGAAATATGAGATTTAGCTTTGTCTCTCTACTCACTCATCTATATATATGTACACAAGTATATATGCACACAAGCACATAGATACATATACATACTAGTAGACCTAAGCAAGTGCTAGTAGTGCCAAAGGTCAAGTGGCACCTCTTTAGATATCATCATAGTCTCAATTGTGGTAAAACTAAAGGTACATTACGATAATCCATGCATTAGTGGATCAATGACCGCAACGCCACGATTAAAAAAGGACTATACCCAAGAGGAAGTGTGTAACCTTTGGGTGCTATGCGCATGACTTAGTGCCTACATACATGTATACGCAAATATATATGTACACCCCCCCCATAATTTAAGTATACACAACTATGTACTCTCTATTATTAAGTATAATTTAAGGATATACAATCACATACATGTAGCCATTGTTTTGTGTAAATTGTATAATCTAAGTATATACAATTACATAAATGTAGCGATAGTTTTGAGTAGAGATAAAGAGCTATGGATGTAAGTGTAGTCATTGTTTTTTATTGTGCGTAGTACGAGAGTGCTCCCGCTTGTGTAGAGTGCTTTGAAGAAGAGCTTCTTTATTGTGCTTCTTTTGCAACATCTCTTCACAGCAGCTCCTTGTTTGAGGGATTACTATGCGCATTGCATACCTGCCTCCATTCTGAGGTGCGGTACCGTTGAAAGCTTTCCAACCTAATGCCGCATCCATGGGGAGAAAGAGAGGGAGAAAGCAAGAGGGAGATAGGAAGAGAGGGATAAAGATAGAGAAGGTAAAGAAAAGAGAGTATAAAGTCATTTTTTATTCCATTGTTTTCACGTAAAGAAGGTCTTTTTCAAAGCATAATATAGAAGCAGAACCATATCCGCACTACGCACACCACCAAAGGTTGCTTTGATTACAAACATTGATCTTTATCTCCTTGTAAGCTCACATGTGCATACCTATCTGTCTATCTCTATCTCTACCTCTATCTCTCTCACACACTTTCTCTCTCTTTCTATCCCCCCCCCCTCTCTCTCTCTCTCTCTCTCTCTCTCTCTCCCTCTTTCTTCATCTCTCTCTCTCTCTCTCTCTCTCTCTCTCTCTCTCTCTCTCTCTCTCTCTCTCTCTCTCTCTTGCTATATATATATATATATATATATATCTTTCCATCCCTATCTCTCTCTCTCTCTCTCTCTCTCTCTCTCTCTCATTCTCTCTCTCTCTCCTCTTTCTCTTTCTCTAACTTCCACTATTTTGACACTACTCTAACATTCAACAAGTCTATCTCTCTCTACATTAGGACTTATTTAACAATAGCCATTAAACCATTCCTAATATCTCCCCCCCCCCCCTCTCTCTATCTCTCTGTGTGTGTGTGTGTGTGTGTGTGTGTGTGTGTGTGTATGTGTGTGTTAAGCATACACCAAGAAAACTAGTAATCTCACACCAACACATACGAACTAATCACATGTCAACAACAAGCATTATTACCGTTTGCTCATAATGATTGCAGGAGAAAATAAGTCTCTACTTTGCAAAATAATTGTATAGAGGTGGTCCGGGGGAGGGCAACAAGAGAGGCAACCTTTAAACACCCCTCAAGGCTCCCGTGCTGCTCAATTGGGGTTGGGGCAACCACAAGCAAGAAACAACAACAACAAAACCACAACCCAACAAGTGAAGGGGCACCACCTGAACTAGGACGCAAGAGAAATTTTGTCACAACCCAGAAGATGTGTCACAAAACACACAAGCAATCTCACACCAAGACGCACACCAAATGGAGTAGAGAGAGCCAGAGCAAAGGAAAGAGAGAGAGAGAGGAATGGAACTTGCATAATACCTTGTTTGTGACTTGCAAATGGAGATGGTTCATTATGATGCTATTGTAGAGGTTGTACAAAGCTAACTCAATGCTTAGTTAATGCTAAACATTGCCAACACACACACACTGTCTTAGGGTGTGGGAGACCTCTCACCACAATAAAATTCTCTTACAATGGACACAAAACTGACAATGAAAACACACTAAAATACTTTTTCAAACAAGATCAAATGATAGAAACTTAAAATACACAAGTCACCTTGAACTCACCAAACTGTATTGCACAAGTGGAATGGATAATATTGAATGTCAAATCATGCCTTTGATGCACCAAACCTCAATTTATTGATGATGGAGAAACATATACAATAGTAGTTTTGAGATTTTGAACTCATGCTCTCTCACTTGCAATGTGTAGCTTGAAAGCTTCTCTCACATCAAAAGTGAAGCTCACGAAGTGATTGCTACACCTAAATCTCTCCTCGCGCAGAGAGTGTTGGGGTGATATATGAGATATTGGATATTCTTTACAAGAAGGAGAGGGGCCTATTTATAGGTTGGAGATCTCTCATTAAGATTATTGGAAATCCTAATTTATAAACTAACAAATCAAGATTATGTTTTTTTTTAATATAAAAACAATGCGGGCCTTCTTTGTCTGCTTGAGTCATGGATGTGGTCTCAAAAGAGAGCATTATTGATGGTAGATAAGGTGAAAGTTATAGAGTTTTAAGGAAGGGGGTAAAGAGAGAGAGAGAGGAGAGAGAGAGAGAGAGAGAGAGAGAGAGAGTTACTATGCACGTGTAGGCTTGAGGTGAGGTATCTTTTATGGTTAGGTCAATGAACATTTTGTGTTATTATGTTAGTGGTTAGTGTTTGTAGTTTTGTAGCTAGTAGGATGGGGTAAAATTACATGGCACATGCACTCAAGGTGCATCACATGATTTATACAATGATAAAAAGTAAGAGAAGGATAAGAATATACACAATTTGATGGAAACCCCAAGATAGAAAGGGAATTTTCCACCTATCTCCTCCATTGAATGAAGTGGTTGTAGAACTCTATCTGTGTAGTTCTTGTGATCATGGAAAAGTTGAATGTTCCATGATCAAACTCCTCCTTTGCTATATCTTGAGCTTGGTTATTTGATGATTTTTTCTCTTTTTGTGAAAAAATGAAGAGTTTATGGTAATAGGAGTTTGATTCCAGAGAGAGAAATTGAGCTATATGTGTGTAGAGATGATAATTTTTGAGCTATGGAGTAAGGGAGAGATGGGAATGGTGAAGAAGATGAAAAAGCCATGAAAGTTGAAGGTTTGAGTGAGGTATTGAGCGGAATGAATGTGTGTGTGTGTGTGTGTGTGTGTGTGTGTGTGAAAGTAGAAAAGAAGGTGAGAGAAGACTATGGGCTACTTGTGAGAAAAGTGGGCAGACTGGGGTCCACTCAAAAAATGCTATCTCACCGGTGGTAACTCCAAAAATTATCAAAATGTTTGAGGTGATTATTTAGCTCTTGGTCTATATTTTGTTTTATAACCACCACTTCAAATTCGGAGTGGAGATGGATATAAAAAATCCCACCAAAAAGCCTATTTTTATTCTTAAAAAAGTCTTCAAGGGCCCCCTTTTTGTTGAATTTGCATAAGGCTCCAAAAGTAAACCCCTCCTTGCATGAGAGCATGAGCTGATAGATTCTTAGGGGTTCAAAAATATGCATGGTTGTGGATTATGCATAAATATAATATATGGATATGATGGAAAAAACAGGCTAGCATATATAAACAATTTATGGAATCTAGAATAGTGTGAGTTATACATATAAAAAATAAATATATGAAAATATAGGGAATCAAATGAGGGGGACCTTTTTTTATTATTGACGTATATTTATTTATAAGAGATAAGAAAAAATACATGTAGAAAATAGGAATTTAGTGAAAGGCAATGACTGATTGATGGAAGGTATTTTTTTGAGGTTTTCCCTTGGAGTGGATTCACACCAAAACTAAGAGAAGCTTGCATGAAAATATTTCTATATGGAATAAAGAGTATGCAAAATGGTAAGAAAACATTGTGGTAATGGTGAGTCAACGTACATAGCATACATAGGCAAATAACACACACCTAGGTAGAAATATTTAAATAAATACTAAAATAGTTATGAAAATTCCTTATATTTAGGCCCTATATATGATGAGATATTTACACACAAATGGGTCATAATATATTTTATTTTTTTATTTTATTTACTTTTCTGGCTCAACTAACTGAATGACTAGCTAGCTGAGGGTTTTAAGGAGACATGGAAAAAGTCCCCTAACTTACACACACCTATGTATAATGAAAGGGTGAAGATAGCCACATTGTTTGAGTGATTTTGGTAGGGTGAGGTAGCTTAGTATGGAAATTACAAAGAGCCAAAAAACAACTATCAGTAAATCCCTACAAATGGAGGAGGCATGTACAATCGATACATTTTTCTATTTTCATTATTGTGTGTGTGGTGCGGTAAAAAAATTTAGGGAAAAGGGGGAAAATGAATTTAGCGTTTGTTGAAGAGTTGGTTGCCAACGAGGTTGAGCGTCCAATGTTGTGCGCAGATAGTCCCCACTATAAATTAAATAATCTCCACAATATGTGTGTGTGTGTGTGTGTGTGTTTGTGAGAAAGAGAGAGGGAGACGGAGGGGAGAGATGGACAAGGGAGACAAAGGCAGAGGGTGTGGGAGGTAGAGTAGGGAGGGTTAGAAAAGCTGCAGGTGCGATGGCGGAGAGGAGAAGGGCATAGTATGCCGTAAATACGCGGATACTTTGTCCTTCTTTCTTTTTTTTGGCACCAATGATTACCAGGGATATTACCACGCCTATTATCGCATTCATTACCGCACCTATTACCGTGTAATGTCATTTCAAACGGATACAAACATATCTGAGGTAGTAGAGGGGGGGGAGGGGGGGGACAAACCACCCCCCTCTACCCTTAGATTACCATAATTTCATACATAGCCTTTTGTTTTTTTTAATGATTCTTTTGTTTTTTTGAATTGATAGTATTGAATATTTTATACTAACGTGCACTAAAATAATTAGCATATGTTTATTTGTAGCACTTTTAGATGTTTTTTTATATGATTTTTTATTTGTAGTATTTGCGATTAAAAATAAATCCATTTAGTATAAGTGCTGATTGCACTTTATTTTAAAAAATTATAGACTCATTGCAGTTTATTCTCTCTATAATTTTAGTAATTTCTCACACTGTATTGAAATATATAATTGACACTATTTTCTTTCATTAATTGCTTATTTTTTAGGACACATATGGCTAAATATAAATTTTTTGAATTATAATCTCTCTTCCGCAGGCATGTAGGATGAGTGGATGATTGTGGACCTCCAAATGGCCCAAAACGTGATCGGTGGTTCAAGAATAAACTCCCTTCTCCTTGTGCCAAGTGCAAAAGGGCAATCCCTCACTTGAGGCACATTGCTTTGGAGCACCTGGAGAACGAAGGGCTTTGATGTCCTCAAAAAAGCGCTTGTAGAGATGAGAGCACCACTTACCCCTCGCTTGAGGAGGTGTTCCATTGGTTTGTAGTGGTGGTGTGCCGGTATGCAAGGCCAAACAATAGAGACAAGAGGTATTGGATGAATAAGGCATGGCGCATGGTCACCCTCCCATCTACTTCGATAACTCCTCCTCTAGCATCTTAGGAGCACTTTGAGCTAGAGGATGAGCAAATGTTTCACATGTGTGATGAGTTACTGGCTCATGAATGTGATGACTCGTGTGAGGAGGATTGTCAGCCATGCACTCATGGGTAGGACAACGGAGGACATATTGTTGACGAGTGCCTGAACACCTCTTTACGATAGTGCAAAGTACTCGGTGCTCCGCGCATCATTGGACGTCCTCAACTTGCAAGAAAAATTTGATTAGAGCAGTGCAAGTGTTAATGCACTCCTTGGGTAAGTTCATTAGATATATTTTTATACATCTCTCTCGCTTCATGGTTCCTCCTTGCAATTGTATTAATATACTTTTGTATTGTAGTTTGATGGGAAAAATGTTGCCAAAAGATCACCACATGCCTCCGGATCACCAACGAGCTAGATCATATGTCATTGCACTTAACATGGATTATGAGTGCATCCATGCATGCGTCAACGATTGCATAGTATACCGTAATGAGCATGCACATTCTACCTCATATCCCATGTGGGGGGAAGCATGCTACAGGACGGAAGTAGAGGGGCACACCTACTTCGCAAGGCATTGAGAAATTTTCCATTAATCCCTCGCATTCAATACATGTTTAGAGGTAGGTCTACCATGGAGCTTTCCATGTGGCACGACAATCACCTCTCAAATGATGGAATGATGAGTGTACCTGCCGATTCACCGGCATGGAGGCACTTCAAAACTCAATGGCTAGAGTTTGCGTTGGAACCTCGACAATTGAGGCTTGGGTTAGCAAGTGATCACTTGGCCTGTGGTGATCGTCAACTATAATATTCAGCATGGGAGACAACCATGAAGGGCAATAGACTTCTTTCCTTGCTAGTGATAGTGAAGTACAAAGTGGAAAATATTGATGTCTATCTTGAGCCCCTCATTGCGGAGTTGGAGGATTTATGGTGGAGAGGCATCCGTGTTGTAGATGTCTCACTTGCAAAGGGGGGGGAGAGAAGCCATTGTGAGGGGAATCCTTATATGGACTATGCACGACTATCTTGGGCTTGCGAAGATTTCTTGTATCTCCCTTTCCCTTCTCTCTCTTTATTTCTCTCCCTCTAGTTTGAAGCTTCTCTCTAACAATATGATATGTACAGCAGGGTTGTCGACATCATGCCAGAATGCATGTCCTACTTGCGAGACATCATTGGTGACAAAGAGGCCATATGCCTTGTGCAAGGTAATCTGTACAAACAACCATCGTTTCTTACTCCAAGGTCATAGCAATCACAATGCTCCAACAAATGGGAAGATGGATCTAAAGCTCATGATGTCAAATTGGGCAACTATCTGGGAAGAGCACTACAACAACAATCCGACTCCGAGTACTCCACAAAAAGGTATGTCAAGGTACTTCATATTTTTAAGGCTTCCATATTGGAAGGACTTAAAAAAACAACATCTCTTGGATCCCATGCACGTATTCAAGAATGTAGCCCACACCATGTGGGACCAATTATTGGCAAGAAGGACTCATTGGGAGCGAGGGAGGATTTGAGGGTCTTGAAATGTTGGATGGGGGGAAAGGGAAACACACCCAAAACCCAAACAATCTGCCTCTCTATAGCTCAGGATAGTCATTGCACCCCAACCCACTAGAGTTTACCTTCAAAACTTGCACAATAGACAACAATTCACATTGATCTGGCCCATTTACGACCATACTGCAACACACACCACTCTCTCTTTCTCTCTCACACATAGAGAGGCCCAGAGAGGTACACACATCTCCAACACTGGCATCAGATTGTTGGAACATAGCCAAGAGAAGAAGGGGTGGAAGGGGAAGAAATGACACCAGAAATTGATATGATCTGCTTCAATTATGGAAAAAAAAACTCATCTACACAACCATCAAAATCTGCTACAACGGCTCGGCATGGAGACCTCGAGCATCAAGGGAAAAAAACTGCAACTGTAGCTTCACCTTTTGTACGACTATTCTTGCCGAGAGCTCGACAAAGAGAACCTTTAAGATCACCTCCGTTGGCTTCAAACTGCTCCTCCACAGCTCTCCGCAATCTTCACCTTCTCCGGCTCCAAAGAAATCTCGCCTTCTTCTGTCTTGGGATCTTGGGCACACCCCTCCGAGTCCGTTTCCTCTCGGATGAGAGCTTCTCCATTGAGCAAAAAACGGCCAGCACTTCTTCCTCCTCGTCGCTCTCCAAGAACCCCTCCTCCAAAACCTGTGTAGAACTCTGCTCACTAATTGCCAAAAATGGGGGCACTAATGGGTGCATGCACCCCCTCCTCCTTCTATTTTTTGACCACTTGATTGCATGGGATGGTCCCGTTTTGCTAATCTGGCCCCGCCTTTCTTGGACCCCAAGACTTTGCAAGAACACCCCTTCCAAGCGGGGCAACAATGGTGCTTGGGGGGGCTCACTGCTTGGTACCCCCTGTATAACGTACGTTCAAGGGGTATTAAAAAAACCGCTCTTTTAACATGTTTGAATGAATAAAATGACCCCTTATTTTAGGAATTCTCTCCAAAATTGATTATAAAAACCCCTTATTTTAATGTATCTCTATTAAATTTCCTAAATTCTTTGCATTTAAAAACCACTCCTTTTGAACTCACGTTATACATTAACATGATTACATATTGCACCCCTCGAGGAACGGCGCCGTCGGTGCACCCAACTTTTGCTCTCAAAAGATTTTGGACCCTACGGGCGGGTGAACATACCCCTGCAGTGGGCCTGACACGTCATCACTATCCACGCTAGAAGCACTGCAAAATAGCCACCCGTGCCACAAAACTTGCCGCCCAAAACCATCGACGTTACCCCTCCCGCAACGGTGCGCAGCGCCACAAGCCGGACACCATCGCTGGGAGCTCAAGGAACTCAAGCGCCCTTAGTGATGCTTATGAAATGTCCACGATGCAGCTCATACAGTCTGAGTCTCTTGCTCGTGGCTTGGAATGTGGGATTTTTCCCTCATCTTCTACCATGTGGAGCTTGCCTAGTGACCTCCCCCAAGGCTCACCCAAATCTAAAAGAACTCACCACAAGAACTCACCCAAATCTAAAAGAACTCACCACAAGAAAATTAAAAAAAATCCCATTTTTTGCCCTTTTTTTCTGTGCCTGCTACTTATGGCCAGGTCATCCGATCAACAAGTCGTAAATTCCCATCAAAAGATCTCTTTGCTGGCTCCAATTTCCCCTACATGTGATGCACCCTGGATATCCGATGATCTTAAATGATGCGCATTAAAACTGGCAAGAAACATCAGATACCACACTGCTAACCATTGTTGGCAACTTCAAACTTCAATATTTGACCGATCTTGGCTCTATGTGATGTGCAATCACCTCCAGATATCCCCTCACACTGCATACTTTGCATCCAAACCCTGGCAAGACTCCAAAATCATCAAACAACACATCTACCGAGGCGGCCAGCCCGACACCAACCTGGCCCCCTACAAAACTTCATTTGGCAATAACTTGGTATCCATAGCCGTGATGGATGATCTAAAAAGATCGACATGCTCCATAAATCAAGCATTATATGCCCATTTCCCCAAACTGGCTTGGACCACCTGGAATCACCTAGCCTGTCCCTCTCAAATCTGCAATCACCTCCAACTTCAAATTTAAATATCTTAGATCCTATAGCTCCATCCGTCTGGACCTGTTCCTTAAGCACTTCAAGCTCCACACATTAGGGCAAAAAAAAATCACTTTGATCACCCTTCATTTGCAACCTTGTCAGGCCCTATTTGGAGCCCTTTTGGCCTAGAAAAACTCATTATGCATACACCTCTCCTGCCACTTGCCCGCACAAGCTCTTCCCACCTGCTCCAGTCCTCTGCCATGCATTCATAAGCATACCCATCACTGTGTGTGCCCTCTGCTAGGGTCGACATACTTTGGCTACACCATCATTGCCCTACCCCCTTGTTGACCATTCATGATCAACAAAATGACATCTTTATTCTTCTATCTGCCGCAAAAATTGGCACACTATCGAGAACTGTGACCAAACCACAAAAAGCCTACTATATGTACAAGGCCCTTCTTCTGCCAACTACTGCCAAACCTCAAGTGGGTTGCCCCACCACCTGCACCACATAGCTTCCGCCTGGGTCAAAAAACCAACACTGACTACTTCCATCCATCTGTAGTATCTTGGCACTTCTCCCCACCTTTACCTGCCTCGCCAATACACTTGGCCATGTAAGCATACTACCTGCACCAACTAACAATTGTGACCCTCCCTCCCAACCGTGTAAAGCAAAGTTTATATCCATGGGCTCCGTATTCGGCAAATAACATACCTCACTGCTTCACTTACAAGCATACAATTCAACCATGTATTGCATACCTGTTTAAACAGCCTGGACTCAACCTCGACATCTCCTTTCTTCTCCATAGAGCATGCCCATGGCACTAGACTCCCCACTTGTACACGGATTAACCCTCGCATAACTTGTACCCTGTTCAAAGCCTTATCCACAAGCACTTTCATCTCTTCATCCACGGCATCCTCGGCATCATCAAAGCCCCAATCAGCTTCACTTCCACAACATACCTGATCCAAAATGCTTGCATCTATAACATCATCATGGAAATCCATAGGCACCTCCAGCTGATCTTCACCTTGGTAAACAATTATCACCTATGAGCTTCAGAAATATGCCCAACCCCCTCAGTTTCTCCTTCATCATCACCCTCCTACGGACTTGCTAGGCTAGCTCGGCTATCCATAGACACTCAACTACATTACTTTATGTACACAACAATAACCTCAACTATCACTTAGTGTATTGTTGAGTTTTTTTCTTTAAAATTTGTGAGCTCCAAGGAAATTGAAATAGATGTTATTCCTACTACTCAAACACTTGCAACAGAAACTGTGTGTGTCATTGAGAATGCATTTCCTGGATCAATTCTTCTTTGTTAGATCCACCACTTGGTTCACGTGGTTGAGGAGATCTCTATATGTAGAGTAGTGCATGCATGATGGATGTTATTTTTGGAGAGGTTCTTAAAGATATTTTGCGGCTATGGTCTCAAGTAGAGACATGTATGGCGGAAGGGTGAAGAGGCATTTGTTTACATCTCAAAGTATTTGGCACAAAATAATCCCTCAATGCCTCACATGTGGTCAGACGAGGAGGATGCAATGATTACTTCACACTTTCCAAGTGGAAAGGGAAAATAATTTAACATGGATATGAATCTACCTCTAGTGGTCAGTAACTTTTGTATTCTCAATGCAAAGGTTATGATCAAGTGGGTGGAATTTTGGACAGTGTCAAAGGAAAGGCGTTTTGCAAGAGAGAGAGAAGCACAAAAACAAGTACATGGAGGAAGGATGGAACCCCAAGTGTCTAGACACTTTGCATGTTTTCTAGATATCATTAGTGCGGAGTGGATTCATGAGACAATGACTGAAGAAAAAGAGTGTGGAGAAGACGTCACTGACACAGAATGGGAGTATACACGAGGCTGCATACCAAAGGTAGAGTACTCATATACCTAAACCATATTGTATAGTTCTACCTTGATTTTATCTTTGTAATTGATAAAAGATATTTTCTTATTTTAGTGCCTTTCCTTTAACTCTATGTGGTCAACGGGTCGTAACTTTTGTACACCCCAAATTGACGTGCATAGAACCACCATGGATTGTGGCATCATGGGCAACTTTGACACAAATGGTGATGAAGCTAGGTACTGTGGAACTATTGAAAGGATACTAGAGGTTGATTTTAGAACCTGAGTGAAAGTGATTTGCAAATGTATCTAGATGGCATGAGAATGGCCTCTACATGGTGGACTCTAGTGTGCATCACATAGGGAGGTATGATAGTTTAGTTGTTTTGCCACGCAATTGTGAGTAGACAGTGACTACCATTTTCTTTCTTATTTTCTTGTAGCATTAATTATACCAATGTTACTCACTTTGAGCTTCTCTTTTATAGGTCATCTATATCCCAACAATCCACCAACCAAAACTTTGGTTCATAATTCCTATAGCACCTCCGGGGAGAACCATTTTTTCCACTAATGAAGTGAAGACCATATTGGACCCTCTCTATTGACCCGTGGGTCAACAACTTGACATAACTCAACAAAGCCCTAGTTTTTGAGAGTTATGAAATGCTGTGAATTATGGTTATAAACATAGTTTGTAATGAGTAGCTAGTCTAGTTGTAGAAGCCGGGGTGCAATGGCACTTCCAAATTGTACATACAAAGCCATTGTACCCCATTGAACTCTATTTCTCTATTTTAGGTTTAACCTACGGTAGCCTTAGTATATTAGGTACCTAGGTCCTTTTGTAAAGAAGAACTTTTATCATAATCTAAGTCTTAAGCTGTCCTCGACTGTGTGAGAGAGGAATAGAGAGAGCGTGAGCTTCATCCTGGTGCTACTCCCCGCTCACTCATCACATTGGAGAACCAACAACACCATTGTGCTAGGCTCAGTGATATCTACACAACAATACCGCATTCCATGCGAGACCGACGCATGCGTTGGAGGAATGGGGGAACACGCTCGGCACAAACACAAGGGCCTCTCTATAGCTCAGGGCACACACATCACCCCAATCCACTTAGTGAGCACCTTCGACTCACAGAATTCACACTATCGCACACACGATCAAACACATCTTGGTGCACCGCAGCACACACGCACTCAAATAGACCACCAATCAACCCGCACCCACAAAACGGCTGCAATCCTCTCCTACCCTTGCACACATACCACTCTCTCTCTCTCTCTCTCTCTCTCTCTCTCTCTCTCTCTCTCTCTCTCTCTCTCTCTCTCTCTTTGCACACATACCCATCGGGGGGGCGCACACGCCATCACACACCCGGCATGACATGCAACAGAACAGAGCAGGAGAAGGGGGGGGGAAGGAAATAGCACGACAAGAAACACCCGTTTTCAATGGGGGGAACTCAGTCCTTACTCAAAAAAACACTATAGCCGCACTCGGCTTCACAAAATACATAGGGGGAGGCACCCTCTCGGCCTTCTGCAGACAAAAACCACTCTTGGCTCTTTTCCCTGTGGCTCCCAAGCCTTACGAGGAGACCAAAAGCCCCAAAAATGATAAAAAAGACTCCTTTATAGAGGGGGAGCACCCATTTTTAGCATGTTTGGCCTCTTTCCGACACATGGCGAGCTCTTTTAGACTCTTTTGCACGGTTTTTTAATCTCATTCTCTCACTCTCTCTCTAGCTCGCCTACCCTGCTGCTGTGGGACCTTCCCCTTACCTGAGGGGGGGAGGCAATAGCGATGTCGCTATTGCTCCTCTCTCTCTCCTTTAAAATTTTGAACCTCTAAGGGCCGTGAGAACTGCCGTGCCAAGTCATCACCGCCAACATGCCCGTCTCTGCCACCGCATGGGCGTGCGCCACAAAGCCGGCCAAAATCCACCTCGAAACCACCCCGCAGGGCCGCGTTCGGCCTACACAGCGCCGCCAGCGCACTCGCCATAGCCACGAGCTCCCAAGGAGCCTACTCCTCTTCACATACGCAAGAGGGCCTCACGCTCCAGCCTATATACTGCAGGTCCGCCACTCCGCCCTGTGCATGTGGGCTCATACGCCCGGCCACGTCGCACTCATGGGTTCAAGGCAACCTCAACCTCTTCAAAAAATATATAAAAGACTCATTTTTTCCCTTTTTTTGGCCCTCTTTCCCAAGCTCCCTTTCACTGCTCCAAAGTCCTACTGCCGAGCCGCAAAGCCCGGCCAAATCTTCTTTGTATCGGGTCAGTACCACATAAACGTGCCCTCCCTCTGACTTCTATAAGTTCGCCGTCCGAGGCCGCCAAAAAACCGGGAAATGCATATGCAAATACTTGACCGCCAAATGCTCCATTTTTTTGTCCACACTGTAACTTCAATGCTCAGGCCTTAAAATCACGAGCCGCCACTTCCTGCTGACTCCACATAGCACAACTTATCACCGAGAACCTTGGAGAGGATCAAAAGACACCAGATGGATCCTTTTCCAATGCGGTCAAGTGAGCACAGACCTGGCCCCCTCGAAATCTTCAATTGACCATATCTTGCCATCCAGAGCTTCGATTCGCAATCCGAAAAGACAGGCATGGTCCACAAATCAAGCACTACACCTGTATATACTGAAATCAACCCGGCCCACCTATCCCCAGCTGCCCTATTCGTCGGGGATCTGCTACACACTTTACCTTTAAACTGTAATATCTTGAGCACCGGGGCTCCGTTTGACAAGCCGTCTAGACCGGCTTCTAAAGCACACTGAAGACCACAATCTAGCACATAAAACCCACATCTCGGGCACAGTAGGCCACCAACCTGCTTAGCTCTTTACAGCACACCTTTGGCCTAAAAAACCGCTTTGAACATACACCTCCGCTATCCTTGGGCTGCCTAGGGCCTTGGTACTTGCCCTAGCCTTTTGCACCGCACTCACATGCTGCCTTTGCCTGGTATTGACCATCTCCTAGCTTGAACCAACTTTGGCTGCACCATCATTGCCCACCCCCTCGTTGAACATTTATGTTGAACCACACATGGCCTTATTGCACTAAAAAACTGCACACCACAAACAAAATCTCTATACACTGCAAAACACCTAACATATGTACACCATTGGCACCTGTTACCCGCTGTCTTTGCTCATCCGGGTTGCCCAACCCCCTGCTTTACCTAACAAACTCTCTGTACACCGCAAAACACCTAACATATGTACACCTAACATATGTACACCATTGGCACCTGTTACCCGCTGTCTTTGCTCATGCGGGTTGCCCAACCTCCTGCTTTACCTGCTATCAACCTCCTGGGTCTAACACTTTGCATTGGTCTTCTCCATTCACCTGCAAAAGCTTTGCATAGTGTCACACAAAGGCACACACCCAACTGCATAACCAAACTGCCATCCACATGCTTCTACCACTCCAAGCCGTCCTTGGCCAACTACTCACTCGCAGCAAAGCATTGGAAAGAACACCAAATAGAGCATCCTCGTGCTCACCATTTTGCTCAACCAACACTCGCGACATACCTGACCCGCCTTCCCATCCATATAAATCTAGATCCTCGTCTAGCAGATCCTGCACCTACTCAACAACATACTGCACAGCTACCTTGATTAGCATTCCCTTTAACCACCACTCACATACCTCCTTACAAAGCTTGGACACCACCTTGGAATCCGCATCATCTGTCATAGAGGGCACCAACTGCATAGGAAGCACCTTTAGCCTTGACTCCGCTTTGCCTTTCTCACCTGCCATGAACTCAATTCGAGCATCGTCGAGCTCCTCCTCGTCAACTGGCCCTTCAAGATCGATAAGCACCACCTATCTGCCGACTTCAACCACCTGCTCTTCTACTGCTGCATCATCAATCCCTGCCAAGGAAGAGAGAAACTCATTCTCTATCGCCTTCTCTTCATTCTCTTCCATAGGTACAACTGCTTCACACCTTTTAGCACAACTTTGCACCTGTTGCACCACCATGGCATACTCTACTGCTACCTTCATCAACATGGCCATTAGCATGGCACTACACACCAGCTTTACCTGCACATCATCACCTGTAGCGCTAGACTGCTCCATTTTTTCTTCCCTAAGCACTTCGGCTTGCACTTCCTGCTGCTCTTCGCACACATTCACTGCCTCTCCACTCACATGTAGGAGGTCGAACTCATCATACCTGGATTGGGATGACTCCATTTCCCAACTCGTGTCTGCATCCATAGAGCTACTGTCACTCGACCCCGTCTCCACTTCGGTCTCAAGTTTAGGAACCTCCTCTAGCTTCACCGCTTCAACCTTGTCTGCAAACCGCACTCCTTGCTCTTTACCACACTTCATTGGAGCTTTAACAGCTTCACTCGAACTTGGAAGCACATTCCTCGTCCACTCTGGAACCACTTGCACTTCTTCCACAATTGGAACTTCTCTAGCCGGCATCTTCGTCATAGGAACCATCCTGTCTCCTTGTAGTAGCCAAAGAACCCTTGGTTCTTCTCGCACTTGCACTTCTCTTTGCATCACCTGTGGCTCGGCTACCACCACCTCACCCTGCTTTGGCATCACTGCATTTTGCAAACATCGCCTAGCCTCACGCTTCTTCAAAATCTTCTTGGTTCGCCCTCTCGCTAGAGCTATCGCTTCTTCATATGACATTGGACCATCTACTTCCACCTTATTTCACACCTCCTCATGCAGGCAATCCATGAACTTACACAATTTCAAAAAACTGGCATTTTCTGCAGCAGTTACCTTGATTAACTTCCACAATAAGTCTTCGAACTCCCACTCGAACGCTTGAAAATCTCCCTCCAAGCTTTGCTTCAAACTGTCTAGCTTCTGCTTTACTTCATCTAGCTGCGCATCCGCTACAAACCTGCTTCGAAAAGCTGCCTCCAGGGCTTCGCAATCTGCTTTTTCTTTTGCACCAAGGCTATCGAACCATAGCTTTGCTTTACCACGAGCCAGGAGAGGGAACACTTGTACCGCACCATCTTCTCTCGATAAACCGCTTTCCAACACGAACAATCCGTAGTCTTGAAGCCAAGTTTCCGCGTCTTCAACCCCAGTGAAAATGGGAAATCCCTCCCAAGCCATCACTAGCAGCACCTGCTCTTCAAAGGCCGCACCTTTGGCATCACAAAAATCACTGCTTTGACTTCAACTAGGAGCATCAACATAATCCTCCATGGGGGCATCAGAAGATGGAGAGGGGGAATGGGGGAACACGCTCGGCACAAACACAAGGGCCTCTCTATAGCTCAGGGCACACACATCACCCCAATCCACTTAGTGAGCACCTTCGACTCACAGAATTCACACTATCACACACACGATCAAACACATCTTGACGCACCATAGCGCACACACACTCAAATAGACCACCAATCAACCCACACCCACAAAACGGGTGCAATCATCGCCTACCCTTGCACACATACCACACACACACACACACACTCTCTCTCTCTCTCTCTCTCTCTCTCTCTCTCTCTCTCTCTCTCTCTCTTTGCACACACACTCATCGGGGGGGCGCACACGCCATCACACACCCCGTTCACATGCAACAGAACAGAGTAGGAGAAGGGGGGGGGGGGGGGGGGGGGTGGGGGGGAAGGAAATAGCACGACAAGAAACGCCCGTTTTCACTGGGGGGAACTCACTCCCTGCTCAAAAAAACACTATAGACGCACTCGGCTTCACAAAATACATACAAGGAGGCGCCCTCTCGGCCTTCTGCAGACAAAAACCACGCTTGGCTCTTTTCCCTGTGGCTCCCAAGCCTCACGAGGCGACCAAAAGCCCCAAAAATGATAAAAAAGACTCCTTTATAGAGGGGGAGCACCCATTTTTAGCACGTTTGGCCTCTTTTCGACACATGGCGAGCTCTTTTAGACTCTTTTGCATGGTTTTTTTAATCTCATTCTCTCACTCTCTCTCTAGCTCGCCTACCCTGCTGCTGTGGGACCTTCCCGTTACCTGAGGGGGGGAGGCAATAGCGATGTCGCTATTGCTCCTCCCTCTCTCCTTTAAAATTTTGAACCTCTAAAGGCCGCAGGAATTGCCGCGCCAAGTCATCACCGCCAACACGCCTGTCTCTGCCACCGCATGGGCACGCGCCACCAAGCCGGCCAAAATCCACCGCGAAACCGCCCTGGACGGCCACGTTCGGCCTACACAGCGTCGCCAGCGCGCTCGCCATAGCCACGAGCTCCCAAGGAGCCTACTCCTCTTCACATACCCAAGAGGGCCTCACGCCCCAGCCTATATACTGCAAATCCGCCGGTTCGTCCTGTGCATGTGGGCTCATACGCCCGGCCACGTGGCACTCATGGGTTCAAGGCACCCTCAACCTCTTCAAAAAATATATAAAAGACACATTTTTTCCCTTTTTTTGGCCCTCTTTCCCAAGCTCCCTTTCACCGCTCCAAAGTCCTACTACTGAGCCGCAAAGCCCGACCAAATCTTCTTTGTATTGGGTCAGTACCACATAAACGTGCCCTCCCTCTGACTTCTCTAAGTTCACCGTCCGAGGCCGCCAAAAAACTGAGAAATGCATATGCAAATACTTGACCGCCAAATGCTCCATTTTTTGTCCACACTGTAACTTCAATGCTCAGGCCTTAAAATCACGAGCCGCGACTTCCTGCTGACTCCACATAGCACAACTTATCACCGAGAACCTTGGTGAGGCTCAAAAGACGCCAGATGGCACCTTTTCCAATGCGGTTAAGTGAGCACAGACCCGGCCCCCTCGAAATCTTCAACTGACCATATCTTGCCATCCAGAGCTCCGATTCGCAATCCGAAAAGGCAGGCATGCTCCACAACTCGAGCACTACACCTGTGTATACTGAAATCAACCCGGACCACCTGTCCCCAGTTGCCCTGTCCGTCGGGGATCTGCTACACGCTTTACCTTTAAACTGCAATATCTTGAGCACCGGGGCTCCGTTTGACAAGCCGTCTGGACCGGCTTCTAAAGCACACTGAAGACCACACTCTAGCACATAAAACCCACATCTCGGGCACAGTAGGCCACCAACCTGCTTAGCTCTTTACAACACACCTTTGGCCTAAAAAACCGCTTTGAACATACACCTCCGCTATCCTTGGGCTGCCTAGGGCCTTGGTACTTGCCCTAGCCTTCTGCACCGCACTCACATGCTGCCTTTGCCTGGTATTGACCATCTCCTAGCTTGAACCAACTTTGGCTGCACCATCATTGCCCACCCCCTCGTTGAACATTTATGTTCAAACACACATGGCCTTATTGTACAAAAAAACTGCACACCACAAAAAAAATCTCTGTACACTGCAAAACACCTAACATATGTACACCATTGGCACCTGTTACCCTCTGTCTTTGCTCATGCGGGTTGCCCAACCCCTTGGTTTACCTAACAAACTCTCTGTACACCGCAAAACACCTAACATATGTACACCTAACATATGTACACCATTGGCACCTGTTACCCTCTGTCTTTGCTCATGCGGGTTGCCCAACCCCCTGCTTTACCTAACAAACTCTCTGTACACCGCAAAACACCTAGCATATGTACACCATTGGCACCTGTTACCCGCTGTCTTTTCTCATGCGGGTTGCCCAACCCCCTGCTTTACTTGCTATCAACCTCTTGGGTCGAACACTTTGCATTGGTCTTCTTCATCCACCTGCAACATCTTTGCATAGTGCCACACCAAGGCACACACCCAACTGCATAACCAAACTGCCATCCACATGCTTCTACCACCAAGCCGTCCTTGGCCAACTGCTCACTCACAGCAAAGCATTGGCAAGAACACCAAATAGAGCATCCACGTGCTCACCATTCTGCTCAACCAACACTCGCGACATACCTGACCGGCCTTCCCATCCATATAAAGCTAGATCCTCGTCTAGCAGATCCTGCACCTGCTCAACAACATACTTCACAGCTACCTTGATTAGCATTCCCTTTAACCACCACTCACATACCTCCTTACAAAGCTTGGACACCACCTTGGAATCCGCATCATCTGTCATAGAGGGCACCAACTGCATAGGAAGCACCTTTAGCCTAGACTCCGCTTTGCCTTTCTCACCTGCCATGAACTGAATTCCAGCATCGTCGAGCTCCTCCTTGTCAACTGGCCCTTCAAGATCGATAAGCACCACCTGTCTGCCAACTTCAACCACCTGCTCTTCTACTGCTGCATCATCAATCCCTGCCAAGGAAGAGAGAAACTCGTTCTCTATCGCCTTCTCTTCATTCTCTTCCATAGGTACAACTGCTTCACACATTTTAGCACAACTTTGCACCTGTTGCACCACCATGGCATACTCTACTGCTACCTTCATCAACATGGCCATTAGCATGGCACTACACACCAAATTTACTTGCACATCATCAGATGTAGAGCTAGACTGCTCCATTTGTTCTTCACTAAGCACTTCGGCTTGCACTTCCTGCTGCTCTTCACACATATTCACTACCTCTCCACTCACATGTAGGAGGTCGAACTCATCATACCTGGATTGGGATGACTCCGTTTCCCAACTCGTGTCTGCGTCCATAGAGCTACTTGAGGGGGGGAGGCAATAGCGATGTCGCTATTGCTCCTCCCTCTCTCCTTTAAAATTTTGAACCTCTACAGGCCGCGAGAACTGCCGCGCCAAGTCATCACCGCCAACACGCCCGTCCCGCCACCGCATGGGAGCGCGCCACCAAGCCGGCCAAAATCCACCGAGAAACCGCCCCGCACGGCCGCGTTCGGCCTACACAGCGCCGCCAGCGCGCTCGCCATAGCAACGAGCTCCCAAGGAGCCAACTCCTCTTCACATAGCCAAGAGGGCCTCACGCTCCAGCCTATATACAACAAATCCGCAGGTCCGTCCTATGCATGCGGGCTCATACGCCCGGCCATGTGGCACTCATGGGTTCAAGGCACCCTCAACCTCTTGAAAAAATATATAAAAGACTCTTTTTTTCCTTTTTTTGGCCCTCTTTCCCAAGCTCCCTTTCACTGCTCCAAAGTCCTACTGCCGAGCCGCAAAGCCCGGCCAAATCTTCTTTGTATCGGGTCAGTACCACATAAACGTGCCCTCCCTCTGACTTCTCTAAGTTCGTCGTCCGAGGCCGCCAAAAAACCGGGAAATGCATATGCAAATACTTGTCCACACTGTAACTTCAATGCTCAGGCCTTAAAATCACGAGCCGCGACTTCTTGCTGACTCCACATAGCACAACTTATCACCGAGAACCTTGGCGAGGCTCAAAAGACGCCAGATGGCACCGTTTCCAATGCGGTCAAGTGAGCACAGACCCGGCCCCCTCGAAATCTTCAACTGATCATATCTTGCCATCCAGAGCTCCGATTCGCAATCTGAAAAGACACGCATGCTCCACAACTCAAGCACTACATCTGTATATACTGACATCAACCCAGCCCACGTGTCCCCAGCTGCCCTGTCCGTCGGGGATCTGCTAGACACTTTACCTTTAAACTGCAATATCTTGAGCACCGGGGCTCCGTTTGACAAGCCGTCTGGACCGGATCTAAAGCACATTGAAGACCACACTCTAGCACATAAAACCCACATCTCGGGCACAGTAGGCCACCAACCTGCTTAGCTCTTTAGAGCACACCTTTGACCTAAAAAACCGCTTTGAACATACACCTCCGCTATCCTTGGGCTTCCTAGGGCCTTGGTACTTGCCCTAGCCTTCTGCACCGCACTCACATGCTGCCTTTGCCTGGCATTGACCATCTCCTAGCTTGGACCAACTTTGGTTGTTGCACCACCGTGCTGACGCATCTACGTGCCTTTTGTGGTCATAAGTGTATGAAACGATGTCTATTTTTTTCTTGCAAGTAGTCATTAGAATTTGGTTGACATAAGCTATGCATATGTACTCATAGATTTTAGTTTTGGGCACTTCCAAAATACTGCTCTATCTTCATACGCATTTTTTGCAGATGGGTCTAGATTGAGGGTTTTAAGTGTAGAGGCTTTGGGATAGGTGTATCCTAGTGAGGGGATGGTGTTCCTTGAGTTTAATATGATTTTGGTACAATTTAGTGAGTTTCCTTCCGTTTGTGTGCATATGGGTTGGTGGTGTAGTTGAGAGCAGTGATATTCTAGATTGAGGTTTAGTTAGCCTTCCAAAGTGTTTTATGTGTGGGATGGTCTCAGCCTGACAAGCTAAAGAGATTGCCCCCGTGCACCTATCGTGTCATCCGTGTCCTCAATTGACATTGTGTTGATCTAGGTTGTGTTGCATGCACTTTATAGGTGTTGTGATTTTCTCCTGCAACATTGGCGTCGTTGTCAGAGACACAAGGACTTTAGTAGGTAATCTTACTAACACTCATGTGATGGTTTCTTACTTTAGTTTAGGCTAAAGAAATCATTTTCTTAAGTGGATCTGGAAGAGGTTATTCTGAGATCAAGTGGATAGCTAGGAATCGTGTGTCTTATTGAGGGTCTGCAACTAGATAGATTTAGTTAGGATTTGTCGTATTAGTGATAGATTACAGTAGTTGCTAGTGGTTTAGTGATTTGTGATGTGATAAGAACGTTTGTTAGTCCGTGTGTGGCATTGAAGCATTTTTCTACTCATAGATGAAAAACCCCATACGATGTGTAGAAGTAGCTTTAGGTAAGTGATTGGATTTTGATCTAGAGCTATTCATCATTGATTTATTTTTTGAAGTGCTTGTTTGCATTTGAAATCCCAGAAAAGTATGAAAAAACGCAATAAATTTTGTTGACATTTTTTCATGACTGATTGATGTTGAGCATATAAGAGGGCACTTGCAAGAGTTTTGTGTACAAAAATTACAACTCTACAAACTTGGACATCATACATGTATGATGTGTCAAATGGCATCTGAGGACCAAATTTAAATATTTGACTGCACCATAGTGTTTAAAAGGGGGGTTTTACCCTAAGCACACCTTGAGACTAAAGTTTTGACCAACTCTTGACAATCAAAAGGAAAAATACGGAGTGTGTGAAACCGAAAATAGAAAAAATTGTGATTTTGAGTATATTTTTGTGTGAAAATTGGTAGAAGTTCTTGAAAACCAATGTTTGAAACTTGGGGATGCATGTGAATGAATTAAGCAATTCAACAGACATCATATGCGTATGATGTCTAAGGGTGATTCTGGCAGCAAATTTGAGCTTTTGACATTATACCCATCTTCTGTATGTTGGATTGATCATATACAACAAAGCTCATTTCATTTGGACTTATAGATTGAGTTTTAGGGGTATTTACTCTTTCGGGGATTTCCTTGTCAAAAAGTGTTGATTTTGTCCAATTTTGACATCCAAAATTTGTTGTGAGTACATATTCTTGTTGTACACACCAAGCAGCATTGTGGTAGAAACAAAAATTAATTTTGACCACCTAGACATCATACGCGTATGATATCTCAGAGGCCAGATCTGAGGTCAAAACTTACAACTGAGTGCACCCTTGTGATCTACAACATTTATAGGAAGAATATAGGCCAAATGTGTTGGACGGGAAGTCTCACACACCCATGAAGTGCATGCAAACACTACCTAGATCAACATAATGTCAATCGAGGACACACATGACACAATAGGCACACGGAGGAAATCTATTAAGCTTGTCAGGCTGAGACCATCCTACACATACAACACTCTGGAAGGCCGACTAAACCACAATGAAGAACCTCACTGCCCTCAACTACACCACCTAGCCACATACACACATACGGAAGGTAACTCACCTAATCATGCCAGAATCATACGAAACTAAAGGAACACCGTCCCCTCACTAGGATACACCTGTCCCTAAGCTTCTGCACTCAAAACCCTCACTCTAAACCCATATGCGGAAAACGCGTAGGATGACAGAACAGAATTTTGAAAGTGCCCGAAACTGAAATTTATGAGTACCTATGCGTAGCTTACATCGCCACGATTCTATAGACTACTAGCATGCAGAAAACAGGCATCGTTTGATACACTTACGGCCACAAATAGCTCGTAGATGCGTCGGCGTGTGCGCTCCGTCTCACGTGGAATGCTTGGCGTTGTCGCATAGCTCTCCTCGAGCCTACAACAATGGTGCAGTCGGATCTCCAATGTGTTGAGCGAGCAGGGCGTAGCAAGAGGATGAAGCTCACACTCACTCTCTTTCTCTCTCACACACAGTAGACGGCAGCGCTAAGTTTTGATTATGATAAAAAGTTCTCCTTACAAAATGACCTAGGTACCTTATATACTAAGGCTACCTTAGGTTTAACCAAAAATGGGGTTGAAAGGGTCAAATGGCTTTGTATTTACAATTTGGAAGTGCCATTGCACCCCGGCTTCTGAAACTAGAATAACTACTCATTACAAATGACGTTTATAGCCATAATCCGGAGCATTTAATAACTCGCAAAAGATAAGACTTTGGTACGAAACTTGAGTTATGTTGTGTTGTTGACCCAGCGGTCAACATTCCCCCCTTCCACGTTCATGTCGTCCCCGACATGACCTGATTGTCGATGGCGATGTGGTCTTTGCTGTCGTTTTGTTGTTGGAAAGAAAGTATACACTATAGCCTTTGCAGTAGCTTGTCTTGTTCGTCCAATCCGATGTACATAGTCTTCACATGATTCAGGAAAATCATAATCGATGACGAACTTTATGTCTTTCACATCCACGCTCCGAGCTGCAGCATCTGTTTCTGTCATTATAGGTCTACTGCCAGATCTAAATTCAAAAGAACCCAATGTCGTTTAACTTGACTCTTATCATCATGGATAGAGAAAGCTCCATCCATCACTTGCTCCAACAAATCTGTCAATTCGGAGTATTTGTGATTCTGAGAAATAACTTCTACAATCTATAGAATTGAGTGATTGGCTTTCTAATTTTGTGAGCCAATGACAACTTTGTAAGGATTTTGTAGAAATTGTATGGCGAAACCCTTAACTTCTTTAGTCCAAGTTGCACTCCAATGCAAAGTCTGTCTGTCAGGCCGAATCCAGGACTTAAGTATTCTAATTTGAGGTTCAAAACCCTACCGAGCATTCGATGCGCATTATCAAGGACAAGCTTTTGAGATCCTCTGATTACTATTGTGTCTGCTTTTTGTCATTGAGGACTTCTTTGTTCTTGAGTTATCATGTTGTTAGTGTTGTCTGCAGCTTTGTCATTGTAGGCCATTCTTCGACTCGCCATTGAGGAGAAGTATGCTATGATTTGAAATTGGTGCTCCAATTCATTTGTCATTTGATTTTGAGTAGCATTTCCTTATTGTTAATGTAGAAGGAATATGTACAAGAGGATGGTGATAGGTGTCTTTAGATTAGGGTCTAAAACCTGGATGACCAAAGGGAAAAATCCGATGGGAAAAAAATGCCTTTGGTATACGTTCTTATTGGAGTTGAGCAGTTGAACGTGAAGTACATGTTCATGAAAGGTGTGTGCTTGGGTGAAACACGGAAAGAGTGCCTGATGCAAGTGCCAATTATGGGACACTCTATATGCATATGAGAAATTTGTCAATAAAAGCATGCAATGTGAAAGAAGGAGATGATGGGTGTTTCGAGGAATAAATGTAGCACATGTGACATCAAAAGATGTCTCAATAGCTTCCACCTTTCCAAGAATGGTTTTCGATGTAGAAGTTTCTACACTTGTATCTTACAATGCTCAGTACGTGAGTGTCTTTTGGACCTTCTCCTTCACTTCACCAGACTTAAGTATAGTAGACTTCGACTCTTTTGCTCACCTATACCAGCATGAGCGACACAACGTAAATATGCTCAACTCTTCCAGCTTGAGCAGTACCTAGAATAGCTAAGACGCTTAGACCACATATAATATTACTTGAAGCTTTGGGACTAACACCTCACTCCTTTTGTGGCTTAGCTACTCGATTCTGACTTGTATGACTTGTCGGCTGCATGTTGACACTGCTTTGTGACAAGTTCTTCGGCTGTTGTAGTGGTTGCTGAGACGTACTTCATGAAGTTTCATCGTTTCCCTGTACCTTCTTCTCTTTGTAGTGCTCTGGCCTCTTGTCATTCTTTTCTTCATGTGGATTATGGATTTTTAAAATTTTTTTCTTAATAATAAACAAAGAAAATCTTAAAACAACTAAACAAAAGAAAAATAATTCAAATAGAAAATGCTATGTACACTATACACATGTCCCTAGGGGCTCATATATGGATTTTGTCCCCATACTCTCTGTAACACTACTATGAGGGCATATACTCTAAATTTCATTAAAAAAAATTATCACAATAAAACGCAAAAATTCCATGCATCTCACAAAACATTGCCCTCTAATAGTCATAATGTTAGGTCCGCATTCAGAATGCCTCCCCCCTTCCTATTTGGAGTCATCCTTTACGACAGGGTATTGCAAAGGGTATGTGTTGTGCTTGGGCAGTTAAAAGTTGTGCCTATGCAGGCCTTGTAATGTAGCCCTATTATGCATACACAGTCAATGCATGGAAAAGATTTATGTTGTGCAAGATGTGGGTATAAGCAATTTGCTTATTGGAATTTGTTGGCGAGGATTCCTATTCTAAGCAATGTAATGGTCTTTGAAGCTCCTGTATCGTTCCTTGATTGAAGCGACTTGTCTCTTCTAGCTGTACTGTAATCGTAGCAAAGAATTGTAAGAATTCAAGCGGCGATGCACTGACAGCAGTTTTGTTGATCTTCTTTGGGACCCATTTCTTTGCGATTATTGGCTGTTTTGTTGCTGACGCTCGTTTGGGAACCCATACTTGCGAATGCTTTGTTTGTGTTTGAAGAGACTTCTTTGGGATCCACTTTTTTGTTGTGTGAGTCAACAGTGTTCTTTGCTTCAGCCCTTGTACGCTTGGTTGGTGATGGGATTCAGGCTTTGAAAGTTGATACTGTGGTTGTTTTGGAATCCAAATGAATTCTTGACTTTTTTGTGCTTGAATCAACTTCTTTGGAGCCCAAACCTGAGTTGTGAAAGCTTGCGACTTTGTGATATTCTTACCCGTTTGTGCACGCTTTCCTTGTTTTTGTTTTGGTGTTGGATCTTGTGATTTGTCATTAGAGATCTTTGTCTTCTTGATCCATATCTGTTTTTGGCCGATCTGGCTTTTTGGTATCCAGATTTGTCGAGCTTTTTGGCTTTGACTTGTTGTCCTGTTCTTTTGACCTGTCATGGTTGTTGCTGAAGGGGTTGGTGATAGTGATGGTCTAAGTTGATGATAGGGGATGTCGTAAGATTCATCACTATCGCTACTATCCTCAGCAAGGTTGACTTCTTGTACTTTCCCTTGATTTTTTGGCTGGTAGTGGAAAGTTACTATCTGTTTGCTCGTGGGTGGTAGTTTCTTGGAGGACTTTTCTAGCCCATTGATTAGAGCATTGTTAGCTCGTTGCTCTGGTCGTATTCTTCCTAGCTGAGTCTTTGCCTCCTTATTAGGAGCCATGTATGAGGGTGCTTATGGTGGCTGTGTCTTCACGGAGGACTTTGGAATCCACTTTTGATGCACTTTATTCGTGTAGCGATGACATTGATTCGAGGGTCGTTGATCTTCTTGAAGCTCAAAGTGTTCTACAGAGTCATAGAACTTGTCGTCTTCTTCATCTTTTGATTCTCCACATTTCTTTGTTTGCTCCTTATTTTGAGAGCTTGTTGATGTCTGGTTCTCTTCGTTTTCTTGGATTACACTCACTACAAAATAAGGAACGACATCATAGCCATTTTCATCAAAAAACTTTGTTGTGGGAGCATCCTCCACGACGCACACGTCCAGAGTAGCCAAGATGTGTTCCCATCCAAAAGGCTCTAACTCTTCTTCAGGAAATGGTTCTGGGATATAGTCCCTATCCTCCATAGCTTGCTCTAGGATACATTCCTCACGTTTCAAGCTACCACATTGTGAAGCTCCACACATCCACAGTTCTTTAGGCTTACCTAACCAAGCTGGAAGTTCTGATCTTGCTACTGTGGCGGAATCAAACTCCTCAACCGGTGTTCTCGTCACATCCCTATAGCTATGGTCCCTCAAGTTTATCTTTGTTATGGTTTTCATATGTCTCAGGTATATATGGTCATAACCCCAATCTTGGACCATTTTCAATTGTCGCATGAATGGTCTTCCCAAAATGATTTCATAGTTGTTCTTCTTGCCAAAGTCCATAACAACAAAAGTGTGTTCATATTCAATGCCACAAGAAGTAACAATTACTTTTTCTAGCAGTCCTATGGGCTTTTCCTTGTGTCTGTCTGCAAGATGCAGGGTCATTCGTGTGGATCTCAAGGTAGGTTTTCCCCTTTTTTTCCAAACCTCTTTGGTTGCAATGGCCACGCCAGCTCCACTGTCAAGGATTGCCATGGTTTGTACACCAATGAATTCCACAGGAAGGGTGGTTTTTCCATCTTCTCCCTCGTAATACTCGCCTACCTTGTTTAATGGCACTGGCCTAGTATTTAGTTGAGGCATTTCAAGCTCTTTGATGCCTTCCTCGATTTGAGTCATTGGGGTTTTTACACCAAATTTCTCTAGACATTTACCCACATTAGCCCACATGTTTTGTCTTATTCTGAGCAACTCGGCTAACATTATTGTACAGGTGACTAGGGTAGATAGAATATCTACTAGCTCCTTTGAGTCGATGGCCTTATTGGGAGATAGTCTCTTTGATGGGACTGCAACCACATCTAACTTGGTCTCGTACTCTCCCATGTAGGACGGTAGTGTTCTTAGAGAATGGGGTTGACTATCCATAGATTGTACAGATCCTTTGTCGCCCCAACACGATTGCAAGTCTAGATTCATTTGAGATCCAGTCTCAAATTCCTCTATTGGTGGTAGAAACACTCCTCGTTCATCACCAGTCTTGTCTACTCGTCTTCTTAGGTCATCCGCTTCATTGGCCTCTCTGACTTGTTTCCACAATTCGTCAAGACCATCTATCTCTTTACAATCCTCAGGTATAGCTTGGTGAAATCCCTCGGAAGAGTTATCCGTGGTATTCACTACTATCCTTGGTTCTAATGCTGGGTCTTTGAGGTTTGGTCTGTGCTCATGACGAGAATCTGGCTCTTTTAGTTCCTGGTTTGGTGGTATTGCTTGTGTATGCATGACACGGATCACATCTTCAGGTTTTGCACCTGGTAGTTCTAGTAAAGCTTGGGCTGTTTGAATCATTTTATGGCACATTTCAAACCTTTTCTTTTCTAGTTCCGTATAGGGATCTGTCATCCACCTTTGTTCTTGGGTTTGATTGTTTTTGACCCTCGCATCATAGGCTTTCAAGAGGGCATCTAATGTCTCATTGACCTTATCTACCAACACAGATCCTCCTGAACTAGCACTTCTCGGTTTCTCATCCGTGGATGGTTCTTCTAGAGGTTTAACCATCTGTGTAAGAGAAGGTGCCTCCTTTTCCTCATGTCGTTTTATCTTCTTCTCAGCTTCTCAGGTAGGGATTTTTTCTCTCGTTCCCTGCGTGATTTCGTCGTAGTCTTTCTAGCTTTCCAACTATTTTGTTTGCTCTTGGTTTTCTGACTAGGTGCGTCTGTCTTTGGTCCATCATATGTCTTTGGACTCATGTCACCTTCCGTGTTCTTTGTCTCTGGATTCTCATCAGCTTTCTTTTGGGCTTGTGCTCTCGTAACCACTTGAACTGGTACAACATTTTCATTTTCTGAGCTACTAGGGATCTGAACAATCCTTGATACATTTGTCGTGATTTTCCTGATGTGGTTTGGTTTTTTCGGGCAATCGGGGATCAAGTGAGTGATGCCACACTCAAGAGAATAGGCATTTACTTCAGTGATCTCCGTATGAGGACATTGTTTGACCAAGTGGTTGTCACGACTTTTGTGACAATCTGTCTCTGGTTGAGGAGATTCTTTTAGCATTTCCTCTTGGCTATAAGCAAGCTTTGACCTAGATAAGCCGCTATTTGCAATGAATTGCAATGTCCTTTCGTCCATTTCATACCTTCTTTCTTTCGACTCAAACCCAGGAGGTGGAGGTTGTACCGGCCTCACCACTCCATGTGTTTCTCTCACATTTTGTTGCTCCGAAGGGTAGTACTCACTTTGGTTGCTATACCACATTGTAGATGGTACTGGCATTGGTTTATTTGATGCTTCCATCATTGGCATGTATCTAATGTCTACCGGCATTCTAGCACCTGGCAGAGGAGGTTGTTGTCCTAAGACAAGCTGTGGCCTTAAAACTCCTAGTGGTCTTGGCGCATTCCCCCTAATGTGTCTAGGTGGAGTAGGTGCTTCTTGAACAGGTTGTAGATATCTCTCTCTAGCATTTTCCATGCTATAATAGCACTCTTCCCCTGTATGGTTCATCCATTTTCTCTCAATTTCACACCATTTCGGCTCTCCCGAATCAAACCTTACAAGAGGAATCAACCCCTTGACCAAGTCGTCGATAAGCTTTTCTTAATCAATACGTGCCATTGGCTTGGCAATGGACTCACTTATCTGTGAAACACTGTGCTGAGAGGATGTGTCATCTCCGTGACTCTTTAAGTTCTTTTCTTTGTATGCCTCACAGTTATCCACTAGATAAAGAGCTTCTTTGATCAACTCGTTTAGCGTCATCCTCCTTATCATATGCAGATCCTTCTGAAGGCCCGCATGTCTCATTCCTTGGATAAAGATCAGCATCAATCGTGCTTGTGTAGGTAACTCCGCTCTCGGACAGAGCCTAACATAACTCTTGAGTCGTAATGATGCTTTGCGTATTGATTCATTCTCTTTCTGATTGAATCTATGGATTTGCGAGACCGTGTTGTGAGCAATACCTTTTGGCGAGAATTCTTCAATAAACTCCTCAAACAGCTAGTCTAGGGTCTCAAAATCCCATTTTCCCACCGAGGTGAACCATGTAGCTGCATCATCTTCTAGAGTTAATCCAAATCCCGCAAACTGTGTCGCAAAATTTGAAACTTCCTCTGCTCTAATATCTCTTCTAAAAGCCGCTACGTGATCTCTTGGATCTTTATCTCCGGAGTATTTTCTATTTACCCATTTCTGGACTTGGGATGGTCTAACTCGTCGATTGTCTACAAGTCTAACCAGAGACTCTCCCAATCCTTCTCTCGTTATCGTTTTGAAGGGAATCCTGGTGGCTCTCTTCTTGGAATTCTTATAGGAATTCTCGTGTTTGTGGAGGCATTTGTGGTCCTTCATTGACCAAATATCCACCTCTTTCTAGTACAGTCTGTGGATTTGTGCTTTCTACAACTCTGTATTCTCGTGCATACTTGTCAACAACTATAGATCTCCATTGACAGTCAACTCCGTATGTGTAAACATATAAGAGCTTGTAATCCGTTATCTCTTCTTGGTATGGATCTGAGCACCTATTAAGATTGACCTCATTGTCGTCAATGTATCTATATAGTCCTTCACTCTCATGACCAATCATCCAAACTCTCTCAACAAGATAGGTCTTTATCAATTGCAAGTTTGGAAGATCCATTGTGGGAGGATATTCCTCTATCGTCGGGATCTCCAAGCTTGTGTAAGCTGCATTTGAATCTAGAGTAGACATGATTTCTAGGCTTAAGAGCTTTTGCTTGGTTCAAGTAGACTTAGTCCACTGTGTTCAAGTGCTTTGGTTAGGGAAAAGTCAAAACTATGTCCAAAAGCGCAACCATTTCGTCACAATTCTCGTAAATTGTCGCTTTTAGACACCCCTAACTTTCGGAGGAATTTTGAGGCCTCAAACGATGTTTTTTTCAAAGTTGAACTAAATGGTTGCTGTTGGCATGCATTTAGTTCAAGTTTTGCTCTAAGATCTGTAGAGCCGCTCTCAGGCTACGTTTTGATATAAAAACTTTTCCGATCCGATATCGTTTGTGAAAGTTATGGCCAAAACAGTGAAATGCAGTTTAGACTGGTCAAAATGAGTCCAAATTCAATTTTTAAAAAATATTTGGGATCTCTGTGACACTGTGAACACTTCTGTATGGTCAAAAGTACAGCTGGACCCTAAAACTGGCCTAGAGACATACTACGCGTAGTATGTCTATATGCTCAGAATTTAACAAAATTTGGTCCAGAGACTCCCCTTAAGTCCAACAACACAATGGTATGCTCAGAATTTCGTTTGGACCTAAAAATGACCTTGAGACATCCTACGCGAAGGATGTCTTTTTGCTCAGAATGACTTGAAATTTTCACCCCAGCTTCTCCTTGATGTGCTGATCACAGTGGTGTGCTCATAGGTTGGTTTGGAGTCCTAAATCAAGCTGAAGACATACTACGCGTAGGATGTCTAACTGCTCAGATTTTGTCCAAAGTTGCAGTGTAGCTTCCCCTTGATGTGCTAAACTCACAGCTATTTTAACTTTTTGATTCTGACACCTATAGGTTGGTCAAATGATCAAGAATCTGTTCCAGAAGCCTGATGTCCGTTCTGATGAATTCCTAAGTCAAATCAACTCCAAATTGGACCAAAATTGACTAGGAGGCTTGCCTAAGGCTATACAATAGCATGGTATGGTCAAAGTAGAATCTTGGTTTCAGAATTATGCAGTAGATATCCTACGCGTAGGATGTCTAACTTCTCAGAATTTCCCCAAATTTGAACCACAGACTCTCCTTATGGTGCTGATCACAGTGGTATGCTCAAAATTAAGTTTGGAGTGCATAATCACACATATGACATCCTACGCGTAGGATGTCGTTTTGGCCTGTTTGACCCCAGACTTGTACCACAGCTTCCCCTTGATGTCAGTAACCCAATGGGATGCTTAGATTTGAGTTTGGATCTTAAAAGACCCAAATTTTAGTTGTTCTTGCCTTTTTCAATCAAAAGTGTTAAAGTCCGCTTTGAACCCAATTTTCTCACCCAAATGAGGTGAAGCCCCTTTCAGTCACTCAATACAACATTTAGAACATGCCTATGGAGTCATCCTATGGTTTGGTCTCAAAATTAGGCCTTGGACACAATTTGGGTAGGATGTCTGGCAATTCTCGTCTTTTGGCTTTGATCTGTCAAAATTTGGTCAAATTTCCACTTTCCAGGTGAAAATAGGGTAAAACCTACCTTCTAAACAGACTGGTAACCTCTGATTTTCAAAAAAAATGCCCAGATCACCCTGTAGACATCCTACGCGTAGGATGTCTACTGTTGATTTTTTGAGACTGAAGTGTCCCTGATGCTTCCTTATGCTCTCAACAAGTGCAAGTATGCTTCTCAATTGCAAAAACATGCAAAAATCACTCAATTTAAGCCTTTTTTGAAATTTTGCGTTTTTTGACTCCGCCTTTTGGCTTTTGGTCAACAAAAATAGGGAAAAACACCCAAGTCAATATGTTACTACGGTAAAACCTACCCTCTGAACCCACTGGTGCAGTCAGAATTTTCAAATTTGGTCTCCAGAACCCCCTTGAGACATCCTACGCGTAGGATGTCTATGTTTATAGAATTGCAGAGTTTCTTCATAGAACTCTTGCAAGTGCTCTTTTATATGCACAACATCAGTCAGTCATACAAAAATATCCACAAAAGCTTGTTTAATGCATTTTTACCCTCAAAAGCACACTTTTCCGTGATTTCAAATGCAATCAAGCACTTTAGCAAATAATTCGGTGCTGAATAGCTCTAGATCAGAATCGGATCACTTACCTAAAGCTACTCCTACAAATCATATGGGGTTTTGCATCTATGAGTAGAAAAACGCTTCACTACCACACATGGACTTGTAAACGCTTTTATCACCTCACAAATCACTCGACCACCAACAACTACTCTAATCCACAGATCCTAACTAAACCTATCTAGTCGCAGACCCTCGGCAAGACACACGCTTCCTGGCTATCCACTTGATCGCGGACTATCCTCTTCCGGATCCACTTAAGAAAAATGCTTTCTTTAGACGAACTAAATCAAGCAACCATCACATGAGTGTTAGTAGGAAACCTACTTAGGTCCTTGTGTCCCCGGCAGCGGTGCCAATGTTGGACGGGAAGTCTCACACACCCATGAAGTGCATGCAAACACTACCTAGATCAACATAATGTTAATCGAGGACACAGATGACACAATAGGCACACGGAAGAAATCTCTTAAGCTTGTTAGGTTGAGACCATCCTACACATACAACACTCTGGAAGGCCAACTAAACCACAATCAAGAACCTCACTGCCCTCAACTACACCACCTAGCCACATACACACATACGGAAGGTAACTCACCTAATCATGCCAGAATCATACGAAACTGAAGGAACACCGTCCCCTCACTAGGATACACCTGTCCCTAAGCTTCTACACTCAAAACCCTCACTCTAAACCCATCTGTGGAAAACGCGTAGGATGACAGAACATAATTTTGAAAGTGCCCGAAATTGAAATTTATGAGTACCTATGCGTAGCTTATGTCGCCACGATTCTATAGACTACTAGCATGCAGAAAACAGGCATCGTTTGATACACTTACGACCACAAATAGCTCGTAGATGCGTTGGCGTGTGTGCTTCGTCTCGCGTGGAATGCTTGGCGTTGTCACGTAGCTCTCCTCGAGCCTACAACAATGGTGCAGTCGGATCTCCAATGTGTTGAGCGAGCAGGGCGTAGCAAGAGGATGAAGCTCACACTCACTCTCTTTCTCTCTCACACACAGTAGACGGTAGCGCTAAGTTTTGATTATGATAAAAAGTTCTCCTTACAAAATGACCTAGGTACCTTATATACTAAGGCTACCTTAGGTTTAACCAAAAATGGGGTTGAAAGGGTCAAATGGCTTTGTATTTACAATTTGGAAGTGCCATTGCACCCCAGCTTCTGAAACTAGAATAACTACTCATTACAAATGACGTTTATAGCCATAATCCGCAGCATTTCATAACTCGCAAAAGATAAGACTTGGTACGAAACTTGAGTTATGTTGTGTTGTTGACCCAGCCGTCAACAAAATGTAATCAAATTTGAAGCATTTTTGGGCTTGTACAGACCAAAAGACAGATCTAGGCAAGTGAATGCTTGAATTGATCAAAAATCTAGTACAAAAAGTATTCATATTCAATTTTGAAAGTTGCTGTGAGTTGCCTGTGTTGTGAGGAACCTTTGGAGTGAATTTCACTTCAAACTGACCAGTTAAACATCATACACTTATGATGTCTCAAGGGAACTTTTAGGGACCAAAATTGAAATATGAGCTTAGCAAGGTGTTCAACACAATAAAACCAGCTTACAGACCAAGTTTGGGCCAATTCTGAGCACATAGACATCATACGTGTATGATGTGTCAAGGCCACTTATGACATCCCAATTACACTTTTGACCACACAGGGGGTTGGGAAATGATGTGTTAAGCATGCTTGCAAAATTTCAACTTATTTGGTTACCTACTTTTGCATTTAAAGAGACTTTTGCAAATACAAGAAGATAAAGGTGAAAAAGTAGTGATTTTGAGCACTTTTTACATCCAAAATTTGTTGTGATCACATATTCTTGTTGTATGGATCAAGGAGTACCTTGGGTAGAGACATAAGTGAAATCTGAGCAAAAAGACATCATACCCATATGTTGTCTTAGGGACGGGATTTGGGTCAAATCAAACATCTGAGTGTACCCTAGTGTCATTGAGCATAAAAGAAGTCCCTAGCCAAAATTTCATTGCATTTGGGCTAAAAAGTGTCAAAACACAGAAATTGGGTAAGGTTCTACTTGTAGTAACCATAATATGCACAAAAAGTGTTCAAATTGGATTTTCAAAGCTGTTAAGAGTTGCTTGATTGATAAGGAGTCAATGGAACAAAAGTCACTTCATTTTTCCACAAAGCATCATACGTGTATGATGTCTTTTGCCCCAAATTAGAGGTCAAAACTTGCATATGAATGCACAAAAGTGTTTGGAATGACAGAAAAAGCCTAGAGACCAAGTTTCATTTACTTTGGATCACTTTTGGCTTAGCAAACCTCCTAGGGAAGCTACAGGCAACCAAAGAGAAAAAGGACTGATAGGCTTGACTTAAAGTGTCAAAATAAAAAACTAAGACTTAAAGTGGTTAGAGTATATCAAGAAGAGTCTATAGTTAAAGTTTAGAGAAATTCTAAGCTAGTAGACATCATACGCATATGAAGTCTCCAGGCACACAGATTGACTATTTTGGCCATAACTTGAGCTACCAGTATCGGATTGAAAAACCTTTTTTATCAAAACAAAGCCCTAGAGTAGCTCTACAAGTTCTAGAGTCAAGATATTTCATTGTTGGTCAGCATCCAAAAACCGTCATTTAAGGTCTCAAAATTCGTCTGAAAGTTAGGACTGTCTAAAAGCGACTATTTGAAAGAAGGGTGAGAAGACGGTCATGGGTTTTGACGTTTTCCTAACAAAAGCACTTGAACACTTCGGAATACGCCTTCAATAATGAAGCTAGAGCTGTTAAGACCAGAGATCATGTTCTCTTTAGAGTCAAACTTATCTTCCACAAGCTTCAGAATCCCAATGATAGAGGATCATCTGCTCATAATGAATCTTCCAAGCTTGCAATTGATAAAGATCAAGTTTGCTGAAAGAGTTTGGATAACAAATCATAAGAGAGAAGGACTGTATAGATATATTGACAACAATGAGTTCAACCTATATAGGTTTAGAGCCATACCCAGAAGAGCTAACGGATTAGAAGCTCTTATATGGCTATACATATGGAGTTAACTATCAATGTAATTCTATAGTTGTTGACAAGTATGGATGAAGATACAGAGCTGTAGAAAGCACAAATCCATGGACTGCATTAGACATAAGTGGATATTTGGTCAATGAAGGACCAGAGGTACTTCCACCAAACAGGAGAACTCCTACAAGAATTCCAAAAAGGGATCCACCTGGATTCCCTTCTAGAGCGATAACAAGAGATGAAGTGATCACAAAGATGGTAGGCATGCCTTCTCAAGGACCAATCTCCAACAAAACGACCAACCCCTTCATATAAGAACCTTGCCATAGTGAAGGCCTAAAGCGAGAGAAGGATTGGGAGAGTCTATGGTTAAACTTGTAGAAAATCAACGAGTTAGATCATCCCAGATCCAAAAATGGGTAAACAAGAAATATGCCACAGATAAATACCTGAGAGATCATGTAGAGACTTTCAGAAGAGTAATTAGAGCAGAGAAAGTTTTGAATTTTGCGACACAATTTGTGGGAGCTAGAGTAACTCTAGAAGATGACGCAACTACATGGTTCGACTCATTGGAAAGATGTGATTTTGAGACTCTAGAAAAGGTATTTGAAATATTCATCGAGGAATTCTTGCAGAAAGGCATAGCTCACAATATGGTCTTGCAAATTCACAGATTCAAACAGAAAGAGGGTGAATCATTACACAAAGTGGCATTACGATTGAAGAGATATGTGAATTTTTGTCCAAGAGTGGAACTTCCTGTTAATGATGATCTATATCTAGGGAATGAGACATGCGGGTCTTCAAAATGATCTACATATGAATAGGAGCAATACGATAAAAAATTTGATCAAAGAAGCTCTTTATCTGGTGGATAACTATGAGGAATATAAAGAAAAGGATTGTAATAGTCAAGAGGATGACATATCCTCTCAGTACAGTAATTCATAGACGAGTGAGTCCATAACAAAACCAACAGCACACATCGATCAATAAAATTTTATCAATCAAATGGTCAAGAGGTCAGATCCTCTTGTAAATGCTAATCCAAGGGAGCTTAAGTGGTACAAAATTGAGGGAAAATGGACAAGCCATACGAGGGAAGAGTGTTACTATAGCATGGAATAGGCTAAGGAGAGGTATGTACAACCTATTCTAGTAACACCTACTCCACCTAGACACGCTATGGGGAATGTACCAAGTTCAGTACGAGTTTCAAGACCACATATTGTATGAGGACAACAACCTCCACTGGCAGGTGCTAAAATGCCTATAGACATGAGATACACACAGGTGTGAAAGCATCTAATAAACAAGAGTTAGTACCAACTACAATGTATTATAGCAACCAGAGTGGGTATTGCCATTCGAAGTGACAGAAGAGGAAGAAACAAATGGAGTGGTGAGGCCGGCACAACCTCACCTCTTGCATTTTAACTTGAAGAAAAAAGGTATGAGATGGACAAAGGGACATTGCGGTTCATTTGCGAATAGAGGCGTATGTAGGTCAAAGCCTATTTATAACCAAGAGGAAATGCAAAAAGAAGCTCCTCAAACAGATATAGATTGTCAAAAAATCCGTGGAAACCACTTGGTCAAACAATGTCCTCAGGCGGAGATAACACAATGTCCTCAGGTGGAGATCACACAAGTAGACCACTATAACACGCCGCACAAAAATTGATGCGGATACCAATGACTCAAAGTTTGTTTTAAAAGTTTAAAGCCCTAGAATAAGCACCAAAATAACCATCAACATTGTATTGTTGGTATACGGATCATCAAAAAAAGTAATGAAACTTACGCTGGTATAGGTGCTCTAGTAAGTGTTATTTTGTTTCATACCGACGTGTATTCCAAGACTATACTGATGCTTGTATCAATACCTATACACCTAGACTCCTAGATTTCTTTTTCCATCAAAAGAAATGTAACATCAACATCCTCATCACTGGTGGTAGTACTGTCACTGTCCTCGTCAGACACTGTGGAATAGTCTTCATCACTAGACTCATCCTCATCTTCATAAAGCTCTTCCAATACTTTCCTTGTGTCCATATTATATAGCTTCTTGGCACCTATCTTTCCATAGAGGCTAATCGTACCATGTCTCCAATCTGGAATAGCCCCCACTGCACGTAACCATGGTTTGCATAGTGTAATAGGATGTGCTCCCAACCCCGCTGGCATCACATGATAATCAACCACCACCTTCGCATCATACACCTCCACTTCTAAGCTCTTTACAACACCCAAACATTTTACTTTTTGATGGTTTGCCAATCTGATCCGAAATCCTGACACCCCAGTCACTGTAAGACCCATCTTCTCAACGCATGAGTGTGTTATGACACATATTTGGGCTCCACCATCCACATAACCTTGTCCCATATTTTTTCTTTTGTGCCACACATCTACTATTGGGAAAATGTTTGGTAGCTCGTCCATTGCCAAAACCTTTACTGAACCTCTCTCTGGCTCTTTCTCCATTGGGTTAACCATCCTCTTCCACTGTCGCTTTAGCTTAGGCACCATCTCTATAAGCTTCCCAAAAGTAACATCTGCCTTCTTGCTTGTCAGATCCTCTTTCAGGTCATAGATTAATTGCCCATCCCCTATTGGAAAATCTGAAACATGAAACTTGCGACGAGCCCTCCTTTTCCTCTTGGCCTTGACATCCTTGCCTTTATGGCTCTTTCCCTTCTTCTTACTAGGACCTGGAGCACTTCTTTCTTCCTTATCCTGTGTGGTCCTCTTCCCAATAGGCATCACTAATGTATCCTCTAGCTTTGATGCCTTCTCCAAGGTGACTACACTTATCACTTTTGTCTTTCCTATACAAAGCTATCATAATAGGAGAGAAACTAATCTAGAAAAAGTGAGGCCTAAGAAACTCCAAGCTTAGAGTATAAGAGGATAAATCGTAACTCATTAAGGCCTTTGGTAAGAATGTCTCACTTATCTGGTCACTTGGATGGTGCTCAACCATGATGGTGCCTTTGTGTATTTCATATCGGACATAATGATAATACACAACAATGTGCTTTGACTTATTATGTTGCACATAGTCTTTTGTAAGAATAATAGCACTCTGGCTATCACACTGCAAGGGTGTGCTAGAAAGAGGAGAATGACCAATATCAACCATCATTTGATAAGATGGTCCAAGAAACAAGACAACCATTTATGAAGAAGTGATTGCCTATACTAGTAAAGGCTATACTACAAACAATAGATAAAAAACAGGTAGAATTAGTTTGATCGTAGCTAATCTTTCGTAGAAGTCTCCATGTACAACAGGCATTTCTAGTTAGACAAAATTATGTGAGATAATCTAGGTTCTTTTTTTTTTTTTTTGATAAGGCATAAGAGAATGCCTAGTAAAACCTCATAATTATGCTTGTCATTGAAACTTGTGGTAGGAAGCATGGGAGTCTGTAGCTTATACAAATTACCTAAACTAGAGTATAATTTCTTGAAAGTCAGATTATGCAGACCACATCACGAGGTGTAGCCCTGTCATTAGTTCTTTCTTTTGATAAGGCATAAGAGAATGCCTAGTAAAGCCACATAATTACGCTTGTCATTGAAACTTGTGGTAGGAAGTACGGGAGTCTGTAGCTTATACAAATTACCTAAACTAGAGTATAATTTCTTGAAAGTCAGATAATGCAGACCACGTCACGAGGTGTAGCCCTGTCATTAGGGTGAAGGAAATGTCAAAATAGCTTGAGTAAAACAAGAGAAGAAGGATCCATCCAATAGAGATGCCAGTTTGTGCATGAACGAGACATTGTGTGTGTGTGTGTGTGTGTGTGTGTGTGTGTGTGTGTGTAGCATTCGAATTGACAAGTGAGTGTGTGTGGGTGTCAAAAAGCTATCGGACTTGCAAGGTTGTGGTCAATCAAATACAAAGGTAGCGCCGACATTAGTTTGATCAGTGATATTGATCATCATCCAAAAGGGAAGGGGACAAGAGAGATTTGATGGTTAAATATGTTTATAAATTCATAATTAATGAATGATAATATCTTATACTTTTTTGTTATTATACTCTATTTATTCTGGTCAGTAATATACTTTATGACTATCAAATTTGTACATGATAATCAATAACTCTATAATATATATCTTATAGTGCACCCTGCTTAATCATTCATATATCACTACTCAATGTAATTTGTCCCTTTCAGTATTAATACTATTCACTATAACACCATAATATATTGGCCTTCAGAATACATATGCCCCCATCTCAAGTTTAGTGATGGCGGATCCTGTAATCGTCAGCTCGGGCGAAACCTATGAGCACCACTTTAAATTGATTAAAAGAAATAAACCATGGTAGCAACAACACCCACTTTTGAACATCATCATCACTAGGGGCTCAAGGAATCGGAGAGCACCTGCATAGCAGTTAAATATAATGTAACAAGAAAAAGAGACCTTGGTTTTCTCACCCCATAGCATTTCCAGTGATGATAGGCGGCAGAGGAAGTGCTAGGTGATGGAAGGCAGTGGTAAGAAAGTAGGTTTCAAGTCATACATGCACAGAAACTACTATCACCACCACATGAGGATGAAGCCCTACAGTAGCACGCAGGACAAGAATGCCAGCTCCTATGAAGCCCAGAAAAACGCAGGAGTGATTTACAGAGCCACAACAATTTACGAGAAAGTCGGCAGGGACACTGATTGCCTGTATAGAGAGAGAGAGAGAGAGAGAGAGAGAGAGAGAGAGAGAGAGAGAGAGAGAGAGAGAGGGCGAGAGAGAAATATTTTGAAACATGGCCATCAAGTGCTTCTGGCATCAACCATCAACCATCAACCTTGTCTCTGGATCCTGCATCTCGCTCCTCCAGACATTGGGTCTTCCAACGAGTCACCTACTCTTCTCAGAATATGGAGCATAGCAAGTCCTTCAAGGTGCTCTTTGTGGAGATGGGGGTTGGCTACGATCAACACGGGCAGGTGTCATCAGCTCCAACTCTATCCCAGCTTTCCACATGGGGGCTATTCCAGAGAAAGAGAGAGCGCCGTTTTCGTTAGCGGGGCTGAGGGGAGAGAGAGATCTGGTTGGTGTTGACGAAGGAAATTTGGAATGGCAGCCTCTACACCAAAACAAACTCCATTGCGCCACAAGGGACATGAGATGAGGGCACCACCTAGTCTTGGAAGCGTGGACTAGGACCGCTACACAAAGAGAGAGAGAGAGAGAGAGAGAGAGAGAGAGAGAGAGAGAGAGAGAGAGAGAGAGAGAGAGAGAGAGAGAGAGAGAGAGAGAGAGAGAGAGAGATCACTATGAATGAAGCATTAACCGTAGTGTGTGTACAAGGAATGGATGACTTCAAACACTCCCAACACAAATAGCATATAGATTACCAAACAATCACTCAAGGATTAGCCAAGATCACATCAAGCACTCTCACACGCATATAAAACATTTCTCTTAATTAACATAAGTAAGAGGAGGAGAGGTTACTAGCATGAAACAATTTTCACTCTAGGATGTGCAAGAATAGAGTGAATGAATGAGCTTATGGGCTCATGGTGAGTGATACAAAGGCTCAATGGGGCTGAGGGAGGCTTGAAATTACAAAGGGGAAGGCCTCTTTATATAGGAAAGAGAGTGATTGGGAGTGAGGTTAAGATCCAAGTGTAATTTGTACAAATGAAGCTTGATTAGGGACATTCAACCAATGAAGAAGCTCCTTCCAAGTGATTTGTTGACCAATTAGCTCCATCATCACTTGTGTTGTCTTCACTCCTTCCTCCATAGCTTGAGTTCAAGAGCTTCCTTATTTTAAAATGTAAAGAATCTACATAAAATCAATACATATCTAGTAATAATAGAAAGGGGTTGAATGAGAACTTATGAATTACAACAAGATTAAGCATGACTTGAGAGGTGATTAGAAGAGGAACTTTGATGGGTTTTTGAGCTTGAGAGAGAGGAGGAAGGAGAGGAGGGTGAGAAGACTAATGGCTGATTTTAGAGAAGGTCTCAATGTGGAAAAGGAAGGGTGTGTGTGCGTAAAGGTAGAGGGGGTGGTCTCCACCACAGTTGAAAAAACTGGCATCCACCATTTTGGCCATATCTCTTAGACCGTAGATGCAAAAATTATAAAAAAAATATGGCCAGAATCTCCAGCTCATCAGCTACAACTTTGATGAAGACAACTTTTCTTGGATCGGAGTGGAAGTATTTTTTAAAAATTCAGCAAAATCATGTGTATGGTTTCTTCGTTTACCAAGTCTTCCACTTGGGTCCCATTTGTTTGAATCATCATATGGCTCCAAAGCCATGATGATATGAGCCACTCATGACCCTTGAATCATGGGTGCATGGCTCCACAACCACATCATATCTTTTCTTTTCACATTTACATATTTTCCCTTCCCTTTACCACAAGGTTCTCCCTCTACCTTTCACCTCCGGTCAACTAGTCAAGAAAAAATCTTTTTTTTTAAATTTTTCCAAGAGGTTGTTCTCACTCTGTCTTTTATTGTAAACCTCTAGAAGCAAGGAAAACCAAAAAAATATGATAAACAAAAATTTGTGATAGGCTCGGATCATAGCCCCCCCAAACCTGGCTAGGGGTATTTATGCCTCTAGCCTACTTTCTTTGATCTTGAGCTGACCTTATCCTGATGTGATAAGGCTTTAGACGCCATCCATTTGTCCTGGTCTTGTGCACTTTACCATCAATGTCTTGAAGTCTGTAAGAGCCATTTTTGAACTTTTTGGTGACCAAGAACGGGCCTTCCCATCGGAAAAGAAACTTTCCATCCTTACGAGTGTCGAAGCGATTGTCATATCGAAGCACCAGAGATCCCTTTTTGATGTCTTTGGATGCTAGCTTTTTGTTGAACTTTTCTCTGCGCTTCTCTGCTTCTTGAGAATAGTGGTTGATGGCTTCTTCACGATCCAATTGCAGCCTCTCTAGATCCATGATCCTTTGATGTACTTTCTCCTTTTGAGAGCCTACCTGGCTACCCAATATTCGAAGACTTGTTAACTTCACTTCAATGGGAAAAAGCGCCTCCTTTCCATAAACCAAATGAAAGGGTGTATACCCTAATGTGGTTTTGAAGGAGGTTCTATAGGCCCATAGAGCTCCATTCAGGTGTTTGTCCCAATCTTGGCGCCTGCCATGTACCTGTTTGGTGAGAATTTTGCAAATGATTCCATTTACCTTTTCCACCAAACCATTGCACTGAGGGTAGTAAGGAGTAGAGTGTTGATGATGAATATTTAGCTTCTTCATGAGTTCTCCTACCAAGTCTGCTCTAAACCCTGGTCCTCTATTAGATAGTATTTCAAGAGGGGTGCCAAACCGGCAACAGATGTGGTCAAAGATGAACTGACTCACATCCTTAGCAGTAATTCTATTGGTCGGCATAGCCTCAGCCCATCTAGTCATGTAGTCTACTCCCATGATGATGTACTCTTTACCTGAGTGAGTGCATGGTAGAGGCTCTATGGCATCAATTCCCCACTTCTCAAAGGGCCCATATACCTTTATTGGGTTCTGAGGTTCAGCTATGAGCCGTCGTGGTCCTGCTTTCTGACATTCATCACATGTTTGACACCAGTATTTGACATCACGATGAAGACTTGGCCAAGTAAACCGAGCTTGTAGAACCTTTCTACTAGTGACGTTGTGTGCAAAGTGTCCTCCGCACATATCATCGTGAAAAGCTTTTAAAATCTCTTCAATTTCACTCTTCAAAGGAACTCTCCTAAGCACACCATCCTTACCAAGACAATACAAGTCATCATTTACTATGCGATACCTGGTAGCCTTCCTAGCTAACCATCGCCTTTCCCCTGCATTCAAGTGTTTAGGAGCCTCTCCGTGCTCCAGAATGTGCATAATATCTTCCAAGTCCTCCTTGCCTTGCTGAAGTGGAAGTTTGATGGCCACTGCTCCCACTATTGACTCATTTAACTTTGATGATGCTAGGTGGTCTGCATCCTTGTTCTGGTCTCTTGGCACATGATGTACTTGTGCCTCCCTAAATCTCCTCATAAGAGATTTTGTTTCTCTCATTTTAGTAGAGAGACGGGCATTTTTGCAAGCCCATGTACCTTGCATTTGCCTTACCAAAAGCATGGAGTCACCAAAAGCGTTTAATCTCTTAATTGAATTATCGAGGCACCAACAAAGGCCATGAATTAGAGCATGATATTCTGCTTCATTGTTGGAGTGGACATCTTCTAGAGTGATCCCTTCACCATGGATCCTCTCTCTCAATGGGGATAAGACCACGATGCCTGCAGCTGCCTTATCCTTGGTTCTCTTGTATGCTCCATCAAGGTAGAGGCTATAAGCATTGTCCAAAACCTCTAGAGCTGGAGGTGGTGGAAGTTCCTTTCTCTTCAAATGGAAAACTTTTTCATAGCACTTGTTTGTTAAAATGTCGGCTAGCCCTTGATTGAAAGTGAGCCGGCGTCGTTCTGCCTGTTTTGCATAGTGATTGATTGCTTCTTCCCTATCTAGTTGGAGTCTCTCCAGATCCAAGATGTGGTTTCGAAGATTTACAATTTGATGATGTATCTGGCTAGCCAAAAATCGTAAGCTAGCTATCTGTACCTCAATGCGTAGAATTTCCTCCTTCCCATAAATTAGATGGAAAGGGGTGAAACCTAGTGATGTTTGAAACGTTGTTCGGTAGGCCCAAAGAGCTACCATGAGATGTCTATCCCAGTCCCCCCTGTGATTGTTCACCTGCTTTGTGATGATTTTGCAAATCATTCCGTTTACCTTCTCTACCAGACCATTGCATTGTGGATAGTTTGGTGTGGAATGTCGGCGTCTGATGCCTAACTTCTTCATCAGTTCTCCCACCAGATCACCTCTAAAACCTGGTCCTCTATCTGATATTATCTCAAGAGGAGTGCCAAAACAGCAAGAGATATGCTTAAAAATGAACTTTGCTACCTCTTGGGCTGTAATGCAAGTGGTGGATGTTGCTTATTCCCATCGAGTCATGTAGTCTACACCCACTATGATATACAGTTTACCTGATTGGGCCCTTGGTAAAGGACCAATTGCATTGACGAAGGAAATTTGGAATGGCGGCCTCTACACCAAAACAAACTCCATTGTGCCACAAGGGAAATGAGATGAGGGCACCACCTAGTCTTGGAAGCGTGGACTAGGACCGCTACACAAAGAGAGAGAGAGAGAGAGAGAGAGAGAGAGAGAGAGAGAGAGAGATCACTATGAATGAAGCATTAACCATAGTGTGTGTACAAGGAATGGATGACTTCAAACACTCCCAACACAAATAGCATATAGATTACCAAACAATCACGCAAGGATTAGCCAAGATCACATCAAGCACTCTCACACGCATATAAAACATTTCTCTTAATTAACATAAGTAAGAGGAGGAGAGGTTACTAGCATGAAACAATTTGCACTCTAGGATGTGCAAGAATAGAGTGAATGAATGAGCTTATGGGCTCATGGTGAGTGATACAAAGGCTCAATGGGGCTGAGGGAGGCTTGAAATTACAAAGGGGAAGGCCTCTTTATATAGGAAAGAGAGTGATTAGGAGTGAGGTTAAGATCCAAGTGTAATTTGTACAAATGAAGCTTGATTAGGGACATTCAACCAATGAAGAAGCTCCTTCCAAGTGATTTGTTGACCAATTAGCTCCATCATCACTTGTGTTGTCTTCACTCCTTCCTCCATAGCTTGAGCCCAAGAGCTTCCTTATTTTAAAATGTAAAGAATCTACATAAAATCAATACATATCTAGTAATAATAGAAAGGGGTTGAATGAGAACTTATGAATTACAACAAGATTAAGCATGACTTGAGAGGTGATTAGAAGAGGAACTTTGATGGGTTTTTGAGCTTGAGAGAGAGGAGGAAGGAGAGGAGGGTGAGAAGACTAATGGCTGATTTTAGAGAAGGTCTCAATGTGGAAAAGGAAGGGTGTGTGTGTGTAAAGGTAGAGGGGGTGGTCTCCACCACAGTTGAAAAAACTGGCGTCCACCATTTTGGCCATATCTCCTAGACCGTAGATGCAAAAATTATAAAACAAATATGGCCAGAATCTCCAGCTCATCAGCTACAACTTTGATGAAGACAACTTTTCTTGGATCGGAGTGGAAGTATTTTTTAAAAATTCAGCAAAATCATGTGTCTGGTTTCTTCCTTTACCAAGTCTTCCACTTGGGTCCCATTTGTTTGAATCATCATATGGCTCCAAAGCCATGATGATATCAGCCACTCATGACCCTTGAATCATGGGTGCATGGCTCCACAACCACATCATATCTTTTCTTTTCACATTTATATATTTTCCCTTCCCTTTACCACTAGGTTCTCCCTCTACCTTTCACCTCCGGTGAACTAGTCAAGAAAAAATCTTTTTTTTTTAATTTTTCCAAGAGGTTGTTCTCACGCTTTCTTTTATTGTAAACCTCTAGAAGCAAGGAAAACCAACAAAATATGATAAACAAAAATTTGTGATAGGCTCTGATCATAGCCCCCCCAAACCTGGCTAGGGGTATTTATGCCTCTAACCTACTTTCTTTGATCTTGAGCTGACCTTATCCTGATGTGATAAGGCTTTAGACGCCATCCATTTGTCCTGGTCTTGTGCACTTTACCATCAATGTCTTGAAGTCTGTAAGAGCCATTTTTGAACTTTTTGGTGACCAAGAACGGGCCTTCCCATCGGAAAACAAACTTTCCATCCTTACGAGTGTCGAAGCGATTGTCATATCGAAGCACCATAGATCCCTTTTTGATGTCTTTAGATGCTAGCTTTTTGTTGAACTTTTCTCTGCGCTTCTCTGCTTCTTGAGAATAGTGGTTGATGGCTTCTTCACGATCCAATTGCAGCCTCTCTAGATCCATGATCCTTTGATGTACTTACTCCTTTTGAGAGCCTACCTGGCTACCCAATATTCGAAGACTTGTTAACTTCACTTCAATGGGCAAAAGCGCCTCCTTTCCATAAACCAAATGAAAGGGTGTGTACCCTAATGTGGTTTTGAAGGAGGTTCTATAGGCCCATAGAGCTCCATTCAGGTGTTTGTCCCAATCTTGGCGCCTGCCATGTACCTGTTTGGTGAGAATTTTGCAAATGATTCCATTTACCTTTTCCACCAAACCATTGCACTGAGGGTAGTAAGGAGTAGAGTGTTGATGCTGAATATTTAGCTTCTTCATGAGTTCTCCTACCAAGTCTGCTCTAAACCCTGGTCCTCTATCAGATAGTATTTCAAGAGGGGTGCCAAACCGGCAACAGATGTGGTCAAGGATGAACTGACTCACATCCTTAGCAGTAATTCTATTGGTCGGCATAGCCTCAGCCCATCTAGTCATGTAGTCTACTCCCATGATGATGTACTCTTTACCTGAGTGAGTGCGTGGTAGAGGCTCTATGGCATCAATTCCCCACTTCTCAAAGGGCCCATATACCTTTATTGGGTTCTGAGGTTCAGCTATGAGCCGTCGTGGTCCTGCTTTCTGACATTCATCACATGTTTGACACCAGTATTTGACATCACGATGAAGACTTGGCCAAGTAAACCCAGCTTGTAGAACCTTTCTACTAGTGACGTCGTGTGCAAAGTGTCCTCCGCACATATCATCGTGACAAGCTTTTAAAATCTCTTCAAAGGAACTCTCCTAAGCACACCATCCTTACCAAGACAATACAAGTCATCATTTACTATGCGATACCTGGTAGCCTTCCTAGCTAACCATTGCCTTTCCCCTGCATTCAAGTGTTTAGGAGCCTCTCCTTGCTCCAGAATGTGCATAATATATTCCAAGTCCTCCTTGCCTTGCTGAAGTGGAAGTTTGATGGCCACTGCTCCCACTATTGACTCATTTAACTTTGATGATGCTAGGTGGTCTGCATCCTTGTTCTGGTCTCTTGGCACATGATGTACTTGTGCCTCCCTAAATCTCCTCATAAGAGCTTTTGCTTCTCTCATTTTAGTAGAGAGACGGGCATTTTTGCAAGCCCATGTACCTTGCATTTGCCTTACCAAAAGCATGGAGTCACCAAAAGCGTTTAATCTCTTAATTGAATTATCGAGGCACCAACAAAGGCCATGAATTAGAGCATGATATTCTGCTTCATTGTTGGAGTGGACATCTTCTAGAGTGATCCCTTCACCATGGATCCTCTCTCCCAATGGGGATAAGACCACGATGCCTGCAGCTGCCTTATCCTTGGTTCTCTTGTATGCTCCATCAAAGTAGAGGCTATAAGCATTGACCAAAGCCTCTAGAGCTGGAGGTGGTGGAAGTTCCTTTCTCTTCAAATGGAAAACTTTTTCATAGCACTTGTTTGTTAAAATGTCGGCTAAGCATGCTCGAGTTGTTCTTTCAACCTGTATTGTATAATCAAACTCTTGAAGTCGCACCACCCACTTTGCTATTTTGTTAGAGATTTCCATATGTTGTAGTGCATAGGGAAACATATCCTCCACAGTGATAATTACAAACCTCTTCGGCAGCAAGTATGGCCGAAATTTGGTTACCGCAAACATGAGAGCTAACACTAGCTATTCCATCAGGGTGTAGGCCTTCTCTGTGTTTTCCATGAGGCAGCTAGCAAAATACACAGGCCTCATAAAGGAGGTTTTTGGATCTTTTTGTAGGAGGGCAGCACCAATGGCTTCTTCTCCCACACTAGGGTTTACAAAGAATGTTTCTTCCCAACAAGGTTGGAGGATTACAGGGAGTGACCCTAACATTTTTTTAATCTCTCTAAAATGCCCTTCACTTTCTTCACTCCAAACAAGCGTCTCTTGACGAGTCAGCTGTTGTAGAGGAAATATCACTTGGGAGAGTAAGTGTATGAATCTACTCAAATATCTTAGCTTTTGCAAGAAGGAGATTAATTGTTTGATGGAAGTTGGGGAAGGTAGATTTAGCAATGTTTCTATCTTTTCAGGATCTACCTCGATTCCATCAATGGACACTACATGCCCTAATAGTGTAACCTTGCTTTCCCCAATGTGACATTTGTCCTTGTTTAGTTGTCCACCCAGCTTAGCTAAACGAGTAAATCCTTCATCAATCTTGTCGAGATGCATACTTTTGGAGCTGTAAATACAAAAGTCATCTATGAAAACCCTTATGGACTTACCAAAGTAAGGTTGGAAGATCATTTCATGAATCGTTGAAAGGTGGCTGGAGCGTTGGTGAGACCAAAAGGCATGACTCGAAATGCAAAACATCCCCATGGTGTGATGAAAGTAGTCTTTTTCTGGTCCTCCTCTGCAATGCGTATTTGAAAGTAGCCAGAGTAGCCATCACACAGTGTGTATCTCTCATGGCCTGCTACTTCATTTAGAATCTCATCTTGAAATGGGAGAGGGAAGTGGTCCCTCTTTGTTGCAGCATTTAGTGGCTTGTAATCCACGCACACTCGCCATTTACCATTCTTCTTTGGCCTCACCACTACTAGGGAGACCCATTCTGAATCTTCTACTGGTTATATGAATCCTGCTTCTAAGAGTCTCTTCACCTCAGACAACAGTGCATTTTGTTGCACAACTCCTAATCTTCTTAGTTTTTGTACTACTGGCTTGCTCCCTTCTTTTAGATGGATATGATGCTTCACTGTAGTGACACCTGTAATGTGAGTGTAATCAGAAATAAACAATGATGCATGCTTCTTGAGAACATTTACATAACCCTCCTTTTCTTCTTCCTTTATATCCTTGGATAACATCTCCTCTAGGCTGGCATCCCACACATTCTCCATTTGGATCCTTGGGTTGTCTTCTGATGAGGTAGTTTCCTTTATGGTGACGCCCATGACTTCGAGAGTGCTATCACTCTCTTCACTTGAACTCTCTTCCTCGTCCATGGATGAGGAGCATCCACTTGAGCTCCACTCATCAGCTGACGTCTCTAGTTCAAGGTTCTCTTGTCGCCCATTCTTTAGGTTATAAACCACCTTCCGACTATGGCCACCCATGCGAGGCCTCAACTCCAAGTCTCCTGTTGCCCAATCTTGCCTAGCTCCTATACCCATGAGCCAAGGTCGTCCTAAAATAAGGGGGTATCCTTCTCCCTTTACTGGCATCACATAAGCATCAACCTCTGTAGTGATTCCAAAAACAGAAACTCTCAAAGCTTTCACTACACCCACACAAGTGACAGAGACATTATTGGCCATTTTTGCCCTAAAGTTTGATGATTCCATTACCTCTAAACCCAATTGATGCATTAGCTTTTCTGTCATGACACAAACCTCTGCTCCACTGTCAATGTAAGTTTTTGGAATCCGTTGTCCCTCGATTTGAGCCTCCACCAAAGGCACTATATCCTTGAGACCATATGCTTTGATTACACTTACTAGCTTACTTCGCTTTGCCCTCGTGCTCACCATTTTTGACCATTGTCGTCGAAGCTTTGGGGAGATATGAAGTAGTTGTGGCCAAGTAATCTTTGGTCCTTGAGAACTCACATCAGCTGTCAAGTCATAAGGTTGTGTCCGAGATCCCATAGGGAAATCAGAGATGTCAATTTGAGACCTAGTACGGGTCTTTCTCTTCTTGGCTTCATCTTTAGTTGCCCGAGATGTACTTGCTTCATTGCTTGCATCCTTGCTTGTTTCTTTACCTACTTCATCTTGGACACGCACACGTTTGATAGGCATTGTAGCCACTTCATCTATCTTCATCTTCCCTTTAGCTATTTCTTCCTGGTTGCTTTTGCCCTTGAGGACCTCCTCCATCCTTATGATGCTCACATTTGGTTGAGTAGCAGGGGCTTGAGCTTGAGCACGAGGTGGCTGCAAAATTTGAGGTTGCGGTTGCTCTTGTTCTTGAGCTCTAGCACGGGGTGGACTTACTTGTTGTCGAGGACCTCTGACAAGGTAGTCATATCTTCTGGGATGAGGGCAATTATACATGCCGTGGCCAATTTCCCCACAATTGTAACACAACATTTCCCTTGCTTGACGTCGCATTGGTGGCCGATTCCCACCATTTCCCTCAATAGGCCTTCTTGCACCCTGCACAAGATTTACTCTCAACCCCTCTAGCTGGTTTGTGAGATTGTTTATTTGTTGGATCATATCTTCTTCTTGGCCTCTATTGAGGTCTGGTGCATTAGGCACATTTGGAGGTATGTGAGAAGCTTCCATAGTTGTGATATTGCCTCCCAAAGCTAGCTGGCCAGCTTGGGCTTGATAGAGAATCTTTCTATTCTTTTCCCTAGCAATTCTTAAGGCATCTTCAAAAGCATTTGGAAATTTTCTCTTTACCTTCTCCCTTAGCAAGGGGTACAAACCTGAGATAAATCGATCCTTTTGGAGGCAATTGGGAGCTCGCTCACCAGGGTTTAGTGAGTCTGACCATTGCCCCCAAAGTTTCAGAAAACCTTCCTCATAGGTTGCATAACCATGAGGGTCAACTTGATGAAGGGACAGAAGCCGTTGCCATAGTTCTTCTGCCGAATTGGCTTGTTGAAATCTTCGTAGGAAAGCCACCTTCAATCCCTCCCAATCAATTCTTTGGGTTGGATCTAGAGCCTGGAACCATACCCTAGCTTCTTCTTTGAGCACCAAAGGAAAAGCTCTCAATTTCAATGCTTCGTCATCCCTCCCGGAGACAAGGAAAGCCATCTCCAAGTTATCCAAAAAATCCCCAGCATTTTCCCCACTACGCCTAAAAAAATTTGGGAAAGCCATCATAAAAGTGGGTTGCCTTCCTCTCAATACAGCACAAAGATGAAAACGTCTAGGCCCAAATCATATCTTATTAAGGGTAGAATAAATGGATTGATAGATGCATTAATCTCAGCTAGACGACGAGGGCCTAGTAAGTCCCTTATGATGTTTTGGAACCTAAGGTTTGTGCTAGCTATTATATGCACAGTTTGTCTAGCAAGAGGTTGGAAAGGTCCATATAAATCCCTATGATTCATGGAGTATGCTTAAAGCAAGATGAAGATGTGAACATCAAAAGATACATTATACTCCAAAATAGGAAATATTATAGGGTCATGGGACAGCAATATCTCTCTCAACCTCTCAGCTCCAAAATAGAAGACCAATCTTTGTTGGAAAAAAATCTTTCTATCAATGCGCACATTCACCCTAATATTCTGAACTGATTGAAAGTTGTAGAAAATGGGATTATTCATTGGTGCATTAATTACAAACTTCCATGAAGCACTTCATTGAATTTGAGCTCTCTTGGATCCCACCATTTGAGAGATGCGAAGAATTTGCTCACCAGTGATTAGCCTAGCTTTGGTGTGACCATCTTCAGCTTTGTAGAGTTCATAGGGTTCGATGGCTACCCTCTCAACCACCTTGAGCCTTCTTGCTAATAGTAGTTGGAGTGCATCACCATATGTAGCCTCTTGCCAATACCGCACCCCATTGATGTGTAGCTCCCCCTCCAAAAACTTGTTAATACCCGAGTTTGAGAGTGCTTCCACCACCTGAAGTCGAGGCTTCAAAGGAAGTGTCTTCAAACTAGCCACAAAGCACTCAACATAATTTTTTGACCTAGGGACTTGATGACTACAAGATTTTCCTTGAAGCAAAGAAGGGTGTGTGTAGTTAACTCTCTTTACCCGCATACGTGTCGTTTGTCGATAAAGACGCTTCTTTTCTCGAGCTTCTTGGGGAGACCATAGTGGAAGTCTCGGAGAATTTGATGGATCTTCCTTCATAGGATTGATAGAGCGCTGCTTGAGAACTCCTCCGTGGGGGCACCAATTTATGACGAAGGAAATTTGGAATGGCGGCCTCTACACCAAAACAAACTCCATTGCACCACAAGGGAAATGAGATGAGGGCACCACCTAGTCTTGGAAGTGTGGACTAGGACCGCTACACAAAGAGAGAGAGAGAGAGAGAGAGAGAGAGAGAGAGAGAGAGATCACTATGAATGAAGCATTAACCGTAGTGTGTGTACAAGGAATGGATGACTTCAAACACTCCCAACACAAATAGCATATAGATTACCAAACAATCACTCAAGGATTAGCCAAGATCACATCAAGCACTCTCACACGCATATAAAACATTTCTCTTAATTAACATAAGTAAGAGGAGGAGAGGTTACTAGCATGAAACAATTTTCACTCTAGGATGTGCAAGAATAGAGTGAATGAATGAGCTTATGGGCTCATGGTGAGTGATACAAAGGCTCAATGGGGCTGAGGGAGGCTTGAAATTACAAAGGGGAAGGCCTCTTTATATAGGAAAGAGAGTGATTGGGAGTGAGGTTAAGATCCAAGTGTAATTTGTACAAATGAAGCTTGATTAGGGACATTCAACCAATGAAGAAGCTCCTTCCAAGTGATTTGTTGACCAATTAGCTCCATCATCACTTGTGTTGTCTTCACTCCTTCCTCCATAGCTTGAGCCCAAGAGCTTCCTTATTTTAAAATGTAAAGAATCTACATAAAATCAATACATATCTAGTAATAATAGAAAGGGGTTGAATGAGAACTTATGAATTACAACAAGATTAAGCATGACTTGAGAGGTGATTAGAAGAGGAACTTTGATGGGTTTTTGAGCTTGAGAGAGAGGAGGAAGGAGAGGAGGGTGAGAAGACTAATGGCTGATTTTAGAGAAGGTCTCAATGTGGAAAAGGAAGGGTGTGTGTGTGTAAAGGTAGAGGGGGTGGTCTCCACCACAGTTGAAAAAACTGGCGTCCACCATTTTGGCCATATCTCCTAGACCGTAGATGCAACAATTATAAAACAAATATGGCCAGAATCTTCAGCTCATCAGCTACAACTTTGATGAAGACAACTTTTCCTGGATCGGAGTGGAAGTATTTTTTAAAAATTCAGCAAAATCATGTGTCTGGTTTCTTCCTTTACCAAGTCTTCCACTTGGGTCCCATTTGTTTGAATCATCATATGGCTCCAAAGCCATGATGATATGAGCCACTCATGACCCTTAAATCATGGGTGCATGGCTCCACAACCACATCATATCTTTTCTTTTCACATTTATATATTTTCCCTTCCCTTTACCACTAGGTTCTCCCTCTACCTTTCACCTCCGGTGAACTAGTCAAGAAAAAATCTTTTTTTTAAAATTTTTTCCAAGAGGTTGTTCTCACTTTTTCTTTTATTGTAAACCTCTAGAAGCAAGGAAAACCAACAAAATATGATAAACAAAAATTTTTGATAGGCTCAGATCAGTGTGACCAAGCTCTGAAGGCTTCATGTGTAGCTATTGAGCTTATATTTTCAGAACTTAGCTTGTTAGTGTTATAGAGCGTATCTAGTTTGAGAGCCAAGAACAAATTGCCATACACCTCTATATGATTCCATGAATAAGCGTGGTGTAGCGTTAGCTTTCACAGAGAAAGATAAAAATTGCAGGAGAATAATCTTATACTGAGGGTGTTCCAAAGTACATTTCGAATGGCAAAAGTCTCTCTGTTTATAAATTCAGTCTCATCTGACAAAAATAGTAACCAATAATCTCGTATTTCAGGAGAATGTATGTGATGTGGAAACGCTACAGTGGCTTGTATACAACCATTTTCACCTTGGAGAGCATGACAAAGCTTGTATGCAACTTCTTACACAGCCCAATTCGAAACCAATATACCACACATATGTGGAGGCATGTAAATTGTATTTGGCTATCTATGATGAAGCGTGTTGAAGTGGAAACGCTTCATGGTAGGTCGATCTCCTGTGACTCGAAGTTAAGAACCCTTACAAATAAGGTAAAAAAGCATTACCTGCTGTCTTATTTGTTAGTGTCATGCATTACATCACTCGAAGAAATTGTTAGCAGAGCTGCATCATCAAGCTTTTTGGTCGTGTGGTCAGGGATCAGCATGCGAGTGATGTTGAGCAGCCAATGCATGGTGGTGACGACTGAAGAGAGCCAGAAAGAAGTATTTCTGGTTGGCGACTGAGAACTGGGGAGACGACTGCGAGAGAGAGAGTGGGCTGCTGGGTGGTATACCACCAAGGGGTGGCTGCCAACTAGAGGGAGAGGGAGAAAGAGACAGTGTCCATGAGCGAGAGAGAGAGAGAGAGAGAGAGAGAGAGAGAGAGAGAGAGAGAGAGAGAGAGAGAGAGAGAGAGAGAGAGAGAGTTGATTGTTGGTCTGTTGCAGAGTAGATCGCATGCTGGCAGCTGGTGTTTGTGTGTGTGTGTGTGGCATGGGATTAAAGAAAAAGCGGCGTCCACACAACTATGTGCTTTTGTGTAGTGAACTACCGCTTCATCATGGCAGCCAGAGCTTCAGCATGGCGGCCAAAGAGAGAGAGTTGGGTGGCTACCGACTGGATGGAGAGAGAGAAAGATTTCAGTGGGTGGGTGCATGCACATATCATCACACCCCCACTGCAGTTGTGTCCCACTAGCTGGGAGAAGCGGCGTCCTTGTGACGTAGGGCAACGAGCTGCTGCTCCCTATTGATAGGCAGACATCTGATGAGAGGGAGAGAAGGAGAGTTCTTCACCGCAGGGGAGAGAGAGAGAAAACGACGTAGGTGTGTAATTCCAAAGTTGCATGGAGGTTGTGGTTGAGTGCTGCAGCTGCAGTACCCATCAGAGACTTGCTTTTGCATGGAAGTCGAAGGTGGTGTGGCGGGATCGATTGGTCCTCAGCGAGCACAATGATATTGGTGTGGCGTTGGTCGGATACACAGGTCGAGATAACCATAGCGTTGATTATTAATTATCTATTATTATTATTATTATTATTATTATTATTATTTTAGATCTCTAAGGAGTGTTTCCCACTACGTGAAGAGCCTCCACAATGCCAACTTAGCCTTGTGCTCGAACTCCTTTGCACTGACTTGGATCTGCCCGCTCTTTTTTTGACAAGGAGAGAGATCTTGAGGCATTGTTGGGGTTTTCACCCTTTTGCGTCATGCTTTTTCATTCTATTCATCTATATAGCTAGCAACCATTAGTTCTATATATATTTATATCTATATCTATACTATTAGAAAGATTACTCATATGGATTGTAGATCCTATTCAATATGCAATATTTACGACAATTTGTAGTGCTAAAAGGTCATGAAAGATGAACAAATTATGCATATGATTAATTTTTGCTTGCTATCGTTCACTCCCAACAATCAGGCAATAGAAAACAATTGAAAACAATACTCATAACCTTCAGTTAAACACGCCTTCAACGAATTTATATGCCATGCGAATAAGAAAACGAGAAGAGATTAAGGTAGAAGAGGAAAACGAATTAGCTTTAGCCTCTCCATAATTATATTGATAGTAGTAGGAGCGTAAATCTGGGCTCTGATACCACTGCTACAAATGGAAGTCGTGGCCCCTTGCAAAATACATAGAATAACACATTGCAATCCATGAAAAGCACAAATCGGCATACCTGTCACAACCCATAGCACGTATGCAACGTTGTACTCGAACAAAGAGAGACATAGAACGGTAGAGAGATAAAAGAAGCTTGCAGGGCCCCTTGCAAAATACATAGAATAACACATTGCAATCCATGAAAAGCACTAATCGGCATACCTGGCACAACCCACAACGCGTATGCAACGTTGCACTCGAACAAGAGAGACATAGAACGGTAAAGAGATAAAAGAAGCTTGCAGGCGCATCTCCTAGAGTGGAGTGCTATGCCAGCCGGTGAGAGAGAAGAGAGGAGAGGAGAGAAGAGAAGAGCAACGCAAACACTGGGTGCAATCTCCCCCCGTGCAAGAGTGACCATTTCCCTCTTGCACGTATTTGTTATATAGATTTATTGAATGGTCAAATTGGTTACAAACTGGCCGGCCGGTCATAAATGGCCAAAGCTCATAAAGAGCACTTGAATAATAAAATGTACAATAAATATTTCCATTCGCATAGGCCTAGCTCTGTCTAGTCTTTTCCACCTGTCAACTGCAATAAATCATAAAATATCATTTCTATAACATTTACCATATTAAAAGCAGAAGACAAAAACTTTTTCACTTGCTGAAGAAATCTCAAATCATTTGAATAAGGATGGTACCAGCCACATAAAGAGAAAAAATTAAAAAACTACCACCTTGGTGCTTTATATATAAGTTGGGATCTGAAGTGCAAGAGATGAATCCTTTGGAGGTGAGAAAAAAAGATCAAACTTTGTATACCAGGCCCACGAAGCTTATTTGAGAACATATAGTGCCTTATGGAGTTGAGCAACAAGGTATTCTTTACCTGAAATAACAAACCTTTCTAGAGGTTCCATATAAATATCCTCTTTCAAATCACCATTCAAAAAGGTAGTTTGAAAATCTATTTGATGAGCTTCTAAATCAATTTGAACAGCAAATGCCAATAAAACTCGAACACTTGTAATGTGAACAACTAGTGAAAAGGTCTCCTTATAATCAGTACCAACAACCCGACGATAATCTTTTGCAACTAAAAGTGCCTTGAACTTGTGAAAAGATCCATCTGCTTCTACTTTTGTCTTATACACCCACTTACACTTAATAGTTGTACGACCAGGAGGTAGTTTGATTAGTATCCATGGACCTTTAGAGACAAGGGAATTGTACTCTGCTTCCATAGCCTCTTGCCATTGATCCTTTTGTGGTGAAGAGATTGCTTCATTATAAGTAACAAGATCTCTAGAAGTCGAGAAAACATTATCAACAATATCATCATCATAAACATGACATGAACCATGTTCAAAATCAATAGCAAATCAATAAAAATATCAATATCATCATTGACAACATTTGAAATGGATGGCTGTGAAGAGGAAAGATTCTCTATAGGAAGAGTTTCATCATCTGAAAGAAATAAAAAATCTTGAAGCAACGATTTAGTGTCATTAGAATCATGCATGGACCATGAACCTCCCATAAGCCCTTCATTACGATTCACAATTACTTCCTTGGAGGAATGGTCCTAGAATTTGTAGCCTTTGGAAGAATGAAAATATCCAATAAAAATAACTTTAAGCCCAAGAACATCAAGCTTTGTTCGTGTTTCTTTCGGAACATGAATATAAGCAATACATCAAATGGTTAAAAAATGAGATACAGAAGGAATGTCACTTATCCATGTTGTGATGGGTATCTTACCAGAGGATCCAATAGTAGGAAGATAATTTTGAATAAATATACTGCTATCAAAATAGCTTCAGTTTAGAAAGCATGAGATAATCCAGAATAAATCAACATACATCTTACAACATTGAGAATAGTGTGATTCTTTCGTTCAACAATGTCGTTCTGCTGAGGTGAATATGAAATAGTGTGTTCATGATGAATACTAGTGTCAGCACAATAACTCACAAAATCTCAAGAAACATATTTGTCTCCATTTTCATTGCAAAGCTTCTTGAGGTGACAACCAGTTTGAAGTTACACAGCCTTGTGGAATTGTTTGAAGAAAGGTAAGGCCTCATATTTTTGTCTAAGTAGAAATACAGTTGTATACCGTGAGAAATCATCAATGAACATAATGAAGTAGTGATATTGTGATCTCAAAGAAGGTAGAGGTCCACATATATCAGTATTATGAACGAAATCCAAGATGTCACGAGAATGAGGTATATTTGAGAGAGACGATTATGTTGCCCAAGAACACAAAACTTACAAACATCCATCTGAGGATGAGATTCAAGATACATTCCATGAACAAGATCATGATACTGAAGATCAAGGAGTTTTGAGAAATCAGCATAAACAAGACATTGATTCCATACCTTACAATCATGATCACCTAGAGCAGTGACAACATTTGCTACAACATCATTGAGAGAGAGTTTAAAAAAATTACCGTTTTGATTAGCAGTGGCTATAGCCTGTTCATCTCTCTCAATTTGGCAATTAGTATGATCAAATCCAACAAAGAGACCAAGATAAACAAGTTTAGCAACTGAAAGAAGATTACGTTGAAGATTTGGTACCTGTAATACTCCTCGCACAATTCGAGTGGAAGAAGATAAGGTACCAAGATATAGATCTCAAATACCCTTTACTTGACAAGTCGTATCATCAACAAGATAAACAACATGTTGAATTGGTAGTGGATGATAGTTATAGAGACACTTAGACTCATATGTCATATTTTTTGTAGCACTAGAATCCATCACGTACATAAAGTATTCTCTCTGGAGCAAGTGAACATAGGATGCAACTTGTTTTTGGTACAATATTGTTTTGATCTTTAATAGGATATGCTCTATTGCGATCTATATCACATATAGCTTATTAGGAAATTTGAGACGAGAGAAAATATTATCGTAATGGCCACCTCTGTGGTCTCCTTGTTGATATGGACACCTTCGAACATAAAAGAATGTTCTACCTGTTGTGACTCAGTCCCCTCTTGTGAAATCATATCTGTATCATGACAAGCATTACGTTGATCTTGACGTTGAGAGTATTCAATTAAAGACATGCAAGCTTGGTCAAAATTGAGACCATCTTTATTAGAAAGAATGGTAGCAATGCTATCACAGGAAGAGTCCTTCACTGTGTCAAGGAGAAGTGTAATCAGTTGTTTTTGTAGAACACAATTGTCGGTAGCAACAAGTTGATTAATAATAGTTTTTTAATACTTAATATATCATGTCATGGTACCAACTTCATATTGTAACTTGGAAAGAAAACCTGTCAAATAAAGTATTTTTGTAACAAAATTCTTTTGAAAGCTTGCAATAAGGTACTTCCATATGTTGTGGGAAGTAGGTAGCTCATACACAACAAGCAAAAGGGAATCAGTAAGAGCAAAAAGAATGTACATCCAAGATTCTTTATCATGTTGTTGTCAATCCGTATATGAAACATGCCAGTCTTCAAATATAGATCCTTCAGTAATAAGCACATTGTCATGATCCGTATCAACAGGTTGAGGAGGTCATACACAATATTCAAGGACAACATCAGAGAGTTCATCACCTTCAAGAATTAACAACATCTTTTCTTTCCAACTAAGATGCTGGCTAGAAGGAAAACCATTGACGATAATAGTCATAGCCATATCTGGTTGTGACAAGACGTATAAAATAAGATCGCAAAATCTGCACACCATATATGGTGAAGGCTGAAATTAAGGATGAGAGAAATATCACAACTGTGTTTTACCAATGATAAACGCAAGAAGGATGCTCAACAAGAATCCAAAGATGTGAGGGACATTACCCAAAAAAGCAGGGAAACAAAGACGTTAATAATAAAAGAGTCCTCAAAATAGAGTGCTATGAGACTCAAGATTCACGGCTGCAATATGAGTACCAAAACGCTAAATATACTCAAAAACTTTGACGCCAAAATTAGAAAAACGAACACGGACGCTTCACAGATGCACGAGGAAAAAACTTGCGTCAAGCTTGATTGTAGACAAAACAACATAACTTTCTTATGGGAGCTTGGATTGATGCCAACCTCGGACTCAAATCAAAGTGCATGTTGACAGGCCAACCTTTCAACAACGCTCCCATAAATATTCCATGAAGATTCCTCAAAGATTCCATATGAAGGTGCTGATGAAGTGATGAAGATGAAGATGGATGTTGTAATGTGAAGATACAAGCTCATGGACATCATCGAATATCTCGTTATTATTATTTTGAGCCATTACGGCCAATTTTGTAATGTTTACATGAACTTCATATTTTAAGTCGGCAATTGTATTTTGGCTGCAGATACTTGTTGGATGAGCAAAGCCAGCTCACGGTGATGTAATTAAGCTCTATGGAAGCCTAGGGACAAATTAGGTCATTTTGGTCGGACATTAGGTTTTCGACCAAAATGACTTAATTTGTCCCTAAGCTTCCATAGAGCTTATTTACAACACCGTGAGCTGGCTTTGCTCATCCAACAAGCATCTGCGGCCAAAATACAATTGCCGACTTAAAATATGAAGTTCATGTAAACATTACAAAAGTGGCCGTAATGGCTCAAAATAATAATAACGGGATATTCGATTCCATGAGCTTGTATCTTCACATTATAGCATCCATATTCATCTTCATCACTTCATCAGCATCTTCATATGGAATCTTTATAGAATCTTTGAGGAATCTTTGTGGAAGCGTTGTTGAAAGGTTGTTCTTTCAACAGTCTCCCCCTCCGAATTCTTGTCGTCCCCGACAAGACCCTATGTCTACAGTGGCCTTGATGAGTTTTGGTGTTGGTTGGAGCTTTTGTTGTTGCAGTTGCTTCTACTAGATGCTTTGTATGTTGTAGAGTTACCTTTTTCTTATACATGTAGTGTAGTTGAAGCCATAGCCCTCCCCCTCCGATTGGTTGTTGTATCGTGAATAGGTTGAGTGAGGTTTGTTGTTGCATCATGTCTTTATCTTGACATCTCTGTATTGTTTGTTCGTTGGGTGTCATCCTGCATGTGTACCTGTAATCTTGCAGCCTTTTTTATTTTTTTCTGGGCCACTCTCCTTTGATTTTCTAGTTGATGAGCATGTAGTTGTTTGGGGATGTCGTTGGTCTACTTTTCTGTGTTTATATAAACATTAAAATAGAAAAAATAAAATGTGGCATATATTACAAAATGAAGGTCTTGGATACCTGGATAGGACTAAAGGGAAAAACCCAGTGGGAAAAAAATGCCTTTAGTCACAAGTAAATGTGAGGCTATATGTACTTATGTTTTGATGTAACCAAGTTTTGTTGAGTTAAAGTACTTATGGCCGTATGGCTACTATTATTGACTGGATATACATTGGATAAGTGTTAGTAGCTTGAAGTCAGAGTCATCGTTGTTGAGCAAATGCTTATGAAACCTGTTACCGCTTCGTCATCGTCATTTTGTTGTGTAAGTGCATGGGTGGAACACAAATCGTGTCAAATGCAAATGTCCAATGATGGGACATTATATATGCTTGCACAGATAGATGCATGGGAAACAATATGTTGTGCAAGAATAGTTTGAATGGGTGCTTCCAAGAGTCAACATAGCTAGAGAAGAAAAAATATATTTGACTTCAAGAGCTGCCCTTACTCACAAGAAGGGTTGTTGATGCTCGAGGTTTTTTCACTCTCCTCACTGTGTACACGTGTGTGAGTGTTTTGTGAATTACTCCGCCTCTCCACCAAATAAAATTGTTAGACTTTGACTCTTCTACTCACCTATCCAGCATGAGCGACTCAATTTTACAATATGCTCAACTCTTCCAGCTTGAGCTATAATCTAAATATCTAGACTCATAGACCACAAAAAATATTAAGACATGAAGCTCGGGTCTGATGCTTTCTCATTTAGTGGCTCAGCTGCTTGACTCTTGACTCTTATGCCATGATTTTTATGGTGACTTGACTTACTCTCGGGATCTTTCAACCAGGAAAATGTTTTGAAATTCAAAACTTCCATCCTTGAAGAGAGGATTTGTAAAGGACCATACTGGCAATATTGGTTTCTTTTGCCATACCTGGGTGACCTTGGTTGTCAAAATTTCTTTTTCTTGTTGTTGGTCCCTTGGTTGAGAAGATTGGCTCACTCCATTCTCCATAACACTTTGTCTATTATCATGTCTTGACATTTCTTGAGAGCTAGAGATGACTTCAATCTTCTTCGGTATGTGTTGTTCTGTTGGCACCCATTTGTATCTGCATTGTGTGATTAGCGTGTCTTTGCAGATATCCTTTGCCTTGACTGTGACATTGTCCTTGATTTTACCTTTTGTGAAATTGCGATATTTTTCAAGCTGAAGTCATTTGATTGAAGAATGTTTACCTGGCATCTTTGGTAGCTAGATTCTCCAATTTCCTTGATAGTAACCTTGTTCTTGAATAATTGTAGATGGAACTAGCTTCCCATGATGTTTTTGATGTCGTATTGAGATGTACAAGAGTGACATTTTTGGGATTTTTTATCAAAGAAGTCCTATGTTGGTATGAAGGCCAGCTGGATTTGGAATTTCCTGTGTACCTTTGGCGAGCCTTGTTGGTTGGTCTCCTTTGGCGATATAAATATGAGCTTTGTTGCTTTGGGGAATGATTTTTGAATCCTTTATCCACCACATAAGCCGAGGTCTACGGTTTTGGTAACGAAAGTTTTTTTTGACCCTCATAATAGCCTTGCTCTGCTAAGCTGTAGTGGGAGGCTATCCATCCCATGTGTTTACCTTTCGTCAATTGGCTAGGATAATTTACCCATATTGGCTCGTTGACCTTTATTTCTTCAGCTTTAATGTAGACCTTTGAAAACCTTCGGTAGCGGTGATCTCGCAGTGTAGGGTATTTTGGTTGAAAGATTTTCTTTGGAGTTTGCCTTTCATGTGGAAGCATGTGGTCAGTTGATATAGAAGCTCTGTCTTGAACTTTTATGGGTTGGATTGAAGAATGTGATTTAACACTAGACTGGTAACCTAACAGAACATAGAAGTGTCCTTTCAGGGTTTTGGGAAAAACTTCCAAAACTATACTAGATCCACTCATTTTGAAAAATCCTTTCATGAGCTTATAGTTCAAGGACTACTAACATATTCTTGCAACCAGGAATATGTTTTGAAATTCAAAACTTCCATCCTTGAAGAGAGGATTTGTAAAGGACCATACTGGCAATATTGGTTTCTTTTGCCATACCTGGGTGACCTTGGTTGTCAAAATTTCCTTTTGCTGTTGTTGGTCCCTTGGTTGAGAAGATTGACTGACTCCATTCTCCATAACAATTTGTCTATCATATCTTCACATTTCTTGCTAGAGATGACTTCAATCTTCTTCGCTATGTGTTGTTCTGTTGGCACCCATTTGTATCTGCATCGTGTGATTAGCGTGTCTTTGCAGATATCCTTTGCCTTGACTGTGACATTGTCCTTGATTTTTCCTTTTGTGAAATTGCGATTATTTTCAAGGTGAAGTCATTTGATTGAAGAATGTTTACCTGGCATCTTTGGTAGCCAGATTCTCCAATTTCCTTGATAGTAACCTTGTTCTTGAAGAATTGTAGATGGAACTTCCCATGCTGTTTTTGATGTCGTATTGAGATGTACAAGAGTGCCATTTTTGGGATTTTTTATCAAAGAAGTCCTATGTTGGTATGAAGGCCAGCTGGATTTGGAATTTCCTGTGTACCTTTGGCGAGCCTTGTTGGTTGGTCTCCTTTGGCGATATAAATATAAGCTTTGTTGCTTTGGGGAATGATTTTTGAAACCTTTATCCACCACATAAGCCGAGGTTTGCGGTTTTGGTAACGAAAGTTTATTTTGACCCTCATAATAGCCTTGCTCTGCTAAGCTGTAGTGGGAGGCTATCCATCCCATGTGTTTACCTTTCATCAATTGGCTAGGATCATTTACCCATATTGGCTCCTTGACCTTTATTTCTTCAGCTTTAATGTAGACCTTTGAAAACCTTTGGCAGCGGTGATCTCGCAGTGTAGGGTATTTCGGTTGAAAGATTTTCTTTGGAGTCTGCCTTTCATGTGGAAGCATGTGGTCAGTTGATATAGAAGCTCTGTCTTGAACTTTTATGGGTTGGATTGCAGAATCTGATTTAAGGGGTTGCTTCTATTGGTAGGACATTTGTGGGCGTATTTTGGCTTTGCCTTTGTCGACAACCGATAATCTTGGAGCGGTAGTAGGCTGGATTTCTTGAGAGCTAGTCGTGATGACCATCATTGAAGATTCAGATTCTTCTTCAAGTGTTTTTTCCCATAGCTTGGACAAAATCAAATGTGTACTCATATAGGAAGAATCCACTACTAGGAATTTGTCTTTCACTATCTTTGACCGTAGTTTAAGGGTAGATTTTGCAATCCCCAAACATGTGACCTTAAATCCATTTGATAGGGATACCTGTACCTGAATTTCATACAGTTCTGGCTTATCTAGAAGTAGCCACAGCCCATAAGACATGACATTACTCGTGGCAGTGCAATCTATCTCTGCTGTAAAATTGAATTTCAGTTTCTCATGCACATCCAACAAGAATTTAATCTTCTTGTTGGCTGCTAAGTAACTGATATTCTCTTTGCTTTTGGTACTTGTCTTGGACTTTTGTGCCTTGGAATCTTTGTCATCCTCTTGTATGTTGAACTTCTTTGTCATTTGACTGGTTGTATCATGTCCCAAGTGATTACTATCTTTTGATCTATAGCTTTGGGGAAGGTCTATAGCCTGAGCTGCTTGTTGGTCTTCATTACTAGTTTCTGTCTGTGACGCCTTGATTCTTGATTTCAGAAGCTCTCTACCACTATTTACTTCTTCTAGCACTTGAAGGTCATTCAATGGTCACTTTTCTTCTTGGAAATATTTTGGAGCTTGTGTAGCAGGATGTTGAGGTTGACTCTCTTCTTCTGATGCAACGGTCGCCGTGGCCTTTGGTTCCCATTGTTCCATGGGTTTTTGTAGAGTCTCTTCTTGAAAATATTCATTCATATCATGCATTGCTTGTCCTTGGTAGTCAATTTTGGAGTCGGTCATTTCCCTTTCTTCTGTGGGTTCTAAAACTTCAGGTACATCTTCTTTTAGCTTCTTTTGCTCTTTGATTTCTTCAATCATCCTTGTAGAGTCTACAGTAGAGGAATTCTCTTGTAGAATTTTAGCTTCATCCATTGATTCAACTTGCATGTCTTTGTCTCATGAGGTGACACTAAGTTTTGTTGTTACCTCTACCACCTCTTCTTGGGTTTGCTTCCCATCTTCAGCATCTTGGCTTCTTTTTCTCTCGAACCTTGAACTACGAGCTTCATCTTCATCACCTTGTGGATGCTTTGAATTGTCCTCACTGAGGTTCTTTAAGAGATCTTGAATCAACTGATTCAATTGATCTGTTTTGAAAGCCGATTCTCTATGATAATGTCGTTGACACCCTTGACTTAATGCAACTGTGTCTTGAGCCTATCTTTTGTGCTCTGCGACAAGATCTGCTTCTTTTTCAGAGATCTCGTTGGGGATTCTTGCTTTTGTTTCCTTGTTGTCACTGTCTGAACTTTGCTTTTGGCTTGTTGCTTCTTCTTTTCCATGTAGATCTTTGTTGCGTAGTCCTTCACTAAATGACTAATGGCACATTGGTTGTGATATGTTGATATCTCAACATTTGCACCCTTTGGATGAGGTAGCTCTCCATAATACTGCTTATAATGATTTCCTGTGGTATCTAGATACAGATATGACCTCTTCTTTGCATGCATGAACCTGTAGATTACGATTGACTTAGGTGTATCCACTGGCTTCGTCTCTTTATCCTCCATCGTCTTGTCCTTGAGAAGCTGAAAATAGCTTCCATTTGCTTGCATACAAGATCAAATAACTATCCATGCTTTCTAGCAGTTGTAATGCTAATTTCTTCCATCAACATATGGTCTTTGACGTGGGGCTTTTGCATAGCCTTAGGGCTATGTTTCCGAGTTGATTTTGGCAAGGTTTTCATCGAGGGTGAAGATCGAACCGAATCTTTGTTTTCCATTTCCCTGGATGGTGCTTTTGGACGGGGTCCAAGTATGTGACTTATAGCAAATGCTGAACTCATCCATATTTTTCACATTGGCTATTTCATAGTGCCTACCGTATTTGTCGACCACAATGACATCTTGACCTGTTGGGTTCATAGATTTAAACCAATATAACTTTTTCATTTTACTGAATTCTCCAGGTTTGGGATCTAAGCATATGTAGTATGTGGTAGACTTAGTCTCAGAATTCCAAAATTTGTATAATCCCCCATCCTCTTGATCTAAGTCAACCATATATAGCTCGCCTGACCTTCTACATTTGGCATTGTGAATTTCCAGTGGTCTCTCCTCCGGCTGGGCATCTTCCAATGCTTCTTGAAATTCCACTTGGGCTCCTGAAAAGGACACTGCTTCTTGTAAAATTGGACTTCTTAATCCCACTCTTGAAGAGATAGGGTATCTTTTTTGAGTTTGAACTCCCCCCATCCGAGAGGGTTCCATATCTGATAATGGCCTTTGGTTATTGTCTGATGATATGACTTGTTGTGCTCTGCTAAGTAGCTCTTGAGACCGAGCTAGTTCTTTTTGAAGTTGTGATATCGTCATAGCTGATACTCCTAGTGTATTCCCTGTTTGTGCAATTTGGTGTGTTTGTGCTTTGTCTTGTGCTGGTGCGGTGCACTAGACTTGTGCCGTGTCTTTCCATGTTGTGCCTTGTGTTGTGCCACTCATTTGTGCAGTGACACCTGTAGTTCTTAACTCTTCTAGCTGCTTATCAAGAGGTAAAGCCATGACTAGATGATAAACATTACCTCCTTCAAATTTGTAGTCTTCTCCTCTTGATCCAAATATTTCAGTTGCAAAATATTGGTTACTCTCTTCACGAACTTCATGATTTGTTGCAGCTTTGTAGTAGCAACTGTCCTCATCTACATAGAGGGTACCAATTTGCCGTTTCCCTTCTTGAGCTTTGTACATAAAAATACTTGGAGGATATGCGTAGAGTTATGTAAGTTGATCCTTGTACAACATTTCTATCTCATTGTCAATGTATTTTCCGTGCCTGATGTAAATTGATCCTCGACAGTCTTCCATGAAATCTGGATGTGGGTGTAGTACATTCTACGCTGTTTCAACTTCCACATATTGAGATGTCCGAGTTTCCTCCGTATATTTCTTTGTCTTGATGTAAAAATTCCGATTGAAATCCTCATAGCATGGCAGTCCTTTGTAGTGGACAATCATATAGATCCAAATTTGCTCTCTTGTAATTTCTGTGGATGTACTTGAAGCTTCATCTTGGCTCGTCTGATTCCTTTGAGATGCCATTGCTTTCCTCTTAACTCCCTTGTTGTACTTGTTCAGTGATAGCTCTAATTGCTTGCCTCAATGCTAATAAAAATTATTAGCACCCTTGTGTCAGTCTTTTTCGCTTGAGGTCCTTCAGCTTTTCACTACAAGAGGTTGTGTGCTCTTGTGACGCTGTTAGCGACGGAAATACACTGGGTTTTTATAACCCCCGGCATCGCTAAAACCGTCGCTACGAGCATCGCTACGAGAGCGTCGCTATAGGCGTCACTATATGCGTCGCTATAAGCGTCGCAATATAGAGACGCTCATAGCGACGGTTATAGCGACGTTTACACTGAAGACTATAGCGACGCTCATAGCGACGCTACAGAGCCATAAATAGCGACGGTTATAGCGACGCCCGAGAGAATTTTTTTTTGGTGGCAGGGCATTGAATGCCCTGCCACCCATCAACCATATTGTACTTGATTCACTTTTTAAAAAAAGTGCAAGGGTAGATAATAGACCCAAAATAGTCACCCAAAAGACGCATTGTTTGCAAAATTGACAATTGTACACATCATAGGCAAAATGAATTGATTGGCAAATGTAATAATGACAATTGTACAACATCATAGGCATAAAGAATTGATTGGCAAAAGGAACTGCGGTGACAAATGTAATAATATACATGGTTCAAAAAGACGTATAAAATCCGTCTCATGATACATAAGCTATGAGAAACCCTAAACTAATGCTATCTAGCTACGGCTAAACTGACGTCGTCTAGTCAGACGTCTCATCACGTCTAAGCGGCGTATCTATCGGATTCTGCAAAAAAAGACAATAAGACAGCTTTTAGTAAGTATAAACATATAACGACATTTATAAAACAATACAAAAAATAAAAAAGAGTAAACCCTAATACTAACCATGCCGCCGCGAGAACTGAGAATGTCCATCAGGGCGTTTAAGCCCTTCCTGCCTGCGTACTCGCGCTCGTACGGTGTGGGATCACGTCCTGTCATCGACCACTGTCAAAACATACAAAGATTTCATTATGTTAGAATTAAAAAACTCATAAACCCTAAACTATCGAACATAAAGAGCAATGTGAAAACACTTACAAAATCGGCCTCAAATGATGCCCATCCACCGCTCCCCAAGTGGTGCGAGCTCCCTGCCTCTACTCGCGCTCTGGCTGCATCCTTTTGTTGCTTCCACTCGTCGGGATTCTCGCGCGCTGCTTTCTTCGCATTCTTCCAATCTTCTTTGGCCAGCCAATCTGGCCTGTTCCACCCATTCTTGATTGATTTTTGCACTTTGGAAGGCTTGTGCTTGCAGTATTCGCGCATTCGAATCTTCATCTGGTCTTCATTGAAGCACTGATCCCGTGTTGGAACGGGAAACTCATCATGAAGTATGCTGATGACTCTGTTTTTTAAATGACTTGGTACTTCACTCCATTTGTTTAGTATGTAGTGTCTAAACAGCTGAGAGCAAAGACCACGCATGCGCGAGATCACCTTCTTGCCGTCATCATCCATGATGATGCCGCCGCTGAAGTCGATGGAGTAAGACAAGCCCTCTGGCCGGTGACGCGTGAACCTGGGTGTCCCGGCAGGGGTCTCTAGCGGCGTGTCGATGGGGGTACGGACGTCAGGTGTCTCCACCGGTGTCTGGGCCCTGAAGCGAGGAGTGTCGAGTGGGGTGGCTTCTGGCGGAGTAGGTAGAGGTGTGTAGCTTCTAGGAACAGTCAGCCGTGCAAAACCTGGCGTAGATGGCGATGTTGTGGCTGGTGTGGGGGCGGGCAAAGAAGGGGAGGGTAAAGAGCCTTGTCGAACACGAGGCGGTGTGGAGGCATCGGTGGCGGAATCCCCACAACAACCGCCACCGCCACCACTAGAGCGCCGGTGTCTAGACGAGTGTGAAGCTCGTCTCGTCGACGCCGAAGCTTCGGAGCGCGCCGAATGCTCCGAAAGAGAGGGAGATGCGGATGGAGTAGGAACGCTCGATGATGCGCCAGAGCGATGATGCTCCACGTACCATTGTCTCTGCTGCGGTTACAAAGAAGAAAGAAACTCCTCATCATCCATACCTGTATTAAACACACGAATATTTAAACTTAATATTGAATGAATAGAGTAGACAATGACGCAAAGACCATTAAATACAATGACGTAATGACGCATATAAATACAATGACGCAATGAATTGAGTGATAGAAGAGGCAAGTCGAAAACTCAGAATTTTCAATCAAAAGATGTGAGCGCGAGTAGAAAAGAGCGTTATACACCATGGAAGGTACTTAGAGAGCCAGAGCTTTTACAACATTGAGCAAAATTGTTCAAATATAATATTTGTGGCTTTAAGAGATCTCTCTCTCATCCTCGCATAACTCAGCATAACTTCCTATATCTATATAGAGCTCTCCGTTTAAACACATATCCTCTGTTTCATTTTGTAGCTCCTCTGCATGCACCCCATATAGAGTAGTAGCATCTTGATGCTCGTCTGGCACCACCGCAGCGGCTTCTGATTGAGCATCTTCTCTGATCTCCTCCATTGATGCCGTTGTGATTGGCACATGGTAGCCTTCATACGTCCTTGCACTACGAGGGGCTACCTCTATGACGTACCACCAGTTTGATGTAGACTTTGTAGGATGAAATATTACCTGCCAGAGCCACATAACTTACATGAGAGCTTTCAAGCACATAACTTGTAAAAGGGGGATGTTAACTATTTACATACTTACTTGTTCACAATGCTCGGGTAGTACGAAAGTGTCTCTTAGGTCAGTCCATTTCTTAGTAGAATCCACCTCAAGAAAACCTGACTCTCCTCTACGCACAGTAGCGTTGCGACCCTCCATGATTATCTTGAACCATTGCACGTCGAACAAGTCGACAAAAAATCCTTTGTAATCGATCCTCAAAATCTCTTGCAGCATGCCGAAGTAAGTGAGTTCCGCCACCACAGGATCTGCATCAGAGGCACGTCGTCGACTAGACTGTTCAAATTTTGCCATGATTCCACAATCTTGAGTAAAACGCTTTTTGTCGATTCGTTCCACCCTAAAATGTCGACCTTTACACCATGCTGCTGTGTATGACTTATACTACAACGAACAAAGATTAGTGGCCGTTCAAACGTTTATAAATAAAGTCACTTGCTAGTCGTACATTGCAAACTTACCTTGGTCGCGCAACCCCGAGAGTACTCCCACTCTTCTTCAGTCACTTCGTCACCGCATTGTTGTGCACTTTTCAATTGGCTCATGAAGGTTGGTAGGCTCTCTAGAACCGCTGGATAGTGCATCGGTGGTCGTCCTCCCCGTCTCCACTCGATTCGTGCCCTTTGTTGCTCTTGCTTTGCATCCTCATATTGTGAAATCCACTTTTGCATCACTGGATTGTGAAGCATGCAAAATCGGTTGATTTTAGCCTCTAGATCTTCCGTCATCTTCTTCTCAACACCGAGATTGCACATGACAATCCCAGATATGCGCTCATCATCTATGGTTCGCCATAGCGTGTCCCGGGATTTATCAAATCCGTCTAGCCACTCTCCAATGTACACTAGGGACTATGATACCAACCAACCTTCTGCCATGCTACCCTCCGGATGTGCCTTTTGACGCACATATCCCTTAAGCGTTTTCATGAAACGTTCTAAGAAGAACATCCATCTGGAATGAACTGTGCCAGCTATTTCCACCTCATCAACTATGTGAACAAGAAGATGCACCTGAATGGTTAGCATTGTAGTAGGAAAATGTTTCTCAAACATGCACACAAGCTCCGCAGCATTTAGTTTGGCGAATGGCATGGAGTCTACGTTGATCTCCTTTTGTGAGATCCATTGCACCAGCTTTGCAAGTTTGTAGATTGTGTTATGGATGTCGAGAGACAAATGCAGCAATGATATTAAAGTCCACATTTTATGCAATGATATTAAAGTCCACTATGAACGTACCTGACACATTTTATGCCAATCATGTGACTTCAAACCGGTAAGCTTTCCTTCTTTAGTAAAACACGTTCGGAGCGAGTGCATTACGCCAGTGGGGGTCCGCAAAGATCGAATGGTCTCTTTTACTTTGAGTTCTTGGGCTCCTGTGAAAATCCATGGTGCTTTAGGGAGTTTTATCGATCCATCAGACGCTGTTTGCGGCCAATATTGCTCCATACGATCCACATTTCTAAGGTCAACTCTGGCTCCCAAAGTATCTTTCTTGCCGGTCAGATGGTCCCATAGTAGATTACCCACATTCTTGAATATGTGCATTGGATAGAGCAAGTGATTGATCATGAGTCGGGGCCAGTATGGTAACTCGTACCATAGAGATAGTCTCTTCATCCCTGGAGGCAATACTTCATCGCACATCTCCTTCTGCTCTAACCATGCTTGTGCAGACATCCTTGGTGGCTCTCTTCCCAAAAAGCCGTCACGTAACACATGATTCTCTGGAAGATACGCTTGATGACCTTCGTAGATTTGCTTCTTCAGTGAGGGTGCCCTACGTGCATTCAATCTAGGTCCACATATGACACATGCTCTGTATCCGCTTGTTTGAAGCCCTGCATGTATACACATGATAATAGATCAACTATGGGAAACAACAAGATTTACAGTGTCTGAGTGAGGAGCGTCAATAGATCACCTGAGCATTCTGTTAGCCCGGGATAGTCATGCATGGTCCACATTAGAATGCATCTGATCAAAGCATTCCGTCGTCCTGTGTGTCGGCTCATATCCACCACCTCTATGCCAATCCACAATTGTTGTAGCTCTTCCAATAGTGGACGAAGATACACATCCATATTCCCCACTTTATATCGCCCTGGCACAATCAAGCTTAGCCATAGGTGCCCCTTCTTCGTAGTCAACCACGGGGGAATGTTGTAGTTGACGATGACAACGGGCCATACACTGTAAGATGTTGATCTTTGACCAAATGGATTTACGCCATCCATACCCAGGCCTAAGCGCAAATTTCGAGCTTCCCTGGCAAAATCCGACCATGTTCCATCTATATGTTTCCACGCTACGCAATCTGCAGGAATTCGTAGCACACCATCCGAAGATTTATTCTCCTCATGCCATGATGCTAGGGCGGCCATGGACTTACATTCGAAGAAATGCTTGATGCGAGGAAGCAGAGGGAAATGTCGCAAAACCTTTTGTGGAATTTTTGTCCCGTAGAGATCTACTCGATATCTTTCGGAATCACATTTCGGACACTTCTCCATGTCTATGTATTCCCCTCTGAAAAGAATGCAGTCATTAGGACAAGCGTGGATAGAATTGTAATCCATCCCCAAGTTTCGCAAAATCTTTCTTGCTTCATCTCGAGAATCTGGCATCACATTGTCAGTTGGTAGTATGTGCTCTTTCAGCAATCTACACAACATAAAAATATGATACAGTCGTGTAAAAATCTATCAGATCATTATACATTTAGAGTTTTATTAAAGTAAACTAATTGTAATAGATCACCTGAAAAGTGCTGTGACGCTAGTGTCACTCCATCCAAACTTTGCCTGCATGTTGAGAAGAACCAGGAGTGCTTTCAATCTAGACATACGTGCTCCATTATACAATGGCGTATCGGCTTCACTTTTCATATCATCATAGATAAGCCTTTCTGAATCCATGATCGTCTTGATCATTTCATCAATCTCGGGCTCAAACATTGCCTCGTTGGGAATGTGCTCTGCATGATCATCCCCCGAGCTGTAAGAGGATACATCTTGTGGCCTCACATATGCTGCTTGACCAAAGCGCCTGCGAACACGTCTATTGGGTTGCAAGATTGCTGCTTGTTGGCCAGCGTCAGAGTCCGACGAGTTATAATTGGCAACAACTCGATCTATAATAGATGGATGGAACTCGCCAAATTCGCGAACGTGCTGCAAAGAAACACGTCTTGTCCGTCGCACAGCATGCTTGCATTGATTACAAGGACATAAGACCCTCGTTGAGAGATAGGTGTTTCGGTTGGACGGTCCCACATCCTCATCACTACTCATAATGAGGATAAAAAACTTATAACCTGGACAACAAATTTAATATTCTATTGGCATTCTTCGTCTTATCTCTCTCTCTGTCTCTCTCTCTCTCTCTCTCTCTCTCTCTCTCTCTCTCTCTCTCTCTTTACCTCACATTCTCTAGTCATGTCCAATCCCGGCACACCTCGGTCTAGAGGTGCACGGAGATCAGAACCACCGGGTTATAATCTCGTCTTTATTGGTCAATACCTATATTTGTGGATACAAGAAATATACACACCCACGTCTACATGATACTGCATGTAGTGGACAAAACCCCTTTGCCTCTTCTCTAGCTGTAGCACTTCACAGCATCTTAACATCTTTTCACAGTAGATCTTTTCACTGTTCGTCTAACTCTAAACCCTAAACCGTAAGTAATTCTTGCGTGGACTCGATCTAACGTAAATAAGCGTAAATCTAAATAAACGTAAATCTAACTAAAAATAAACCTAAATCTAATTTAACGTAAGTCTACATCTAACCTAATCTTTAACGTCTTTTGGGATAGTTTCCTACGACGTTAAAACTCTCTTCTTCTTGTGTGTGTGTGTGTGTGTGTGTGGGTAAACCTAAATAAACCTAAGTCTAATCTAATATAACATAAATCTAAATCTAACGTAAATTATGTTATATTAAAAACAAAGAACTAAACTAACAATGTGAGAGTTAACTTCCGGCGGTGACGCTGCCTCATCTCCATCCACATCTGACGACAACAATTGGCCCTTTAGACCGTTCTTGCTCTTGTTACTAACTTTGAAGTTGCTGTTGAATGACTAGAGGTTGTCTAGATGGTCATTGTGTCGGGGATGTAGTGACTCTTGCTGCCCTGAAGATCCACCTTCTTCCCTATCTTTTGAAGACATTTCACCAGTACTTTTGGATCGACGGAGCCCACCATGAGTGAAGGCAGCAATACCCTATATTCCATTGAGGGATTTCTTCACCCGCTTCATGCAGGCATCGCACTCTATGGAGACCTAAATCTAATCTAATGTAACGTAAATCTAAATCTAGCGTAAATAAACGTAAATCTAGTTAAAAATAAACCTAAATATAATTTAATGTAAGTCTACATATAACCTAATCTTTAACGTCTTTTAAGATAGTTTCCTACGACGTTATAACTCTCTTCTTCTTGTGTGTGTGCGCGTGTGTGGATGTGTGTGCCAATAAAAAGAGATAAATGGTATAACCTTTCTATCACCCATGCCAAGTATGATAGATTGATTATGCCATTTCCCTCTTGAATAATAGGTCTTGAGTTCAACTCCTCGTCGGCTAGATCTTTAGGTCTTTTAATTTTAATTAGTTTCCTACGACGTTAAATTAGTTTCTCTCTCTTTCTCTCTCAATGTGTGTGCGTTTTTTTGGATCGTATGCATGTTTTCTCTCTCTTTTCCTCTCTCAATGTGTGCGTTTTTTGTTTATGCATGTTCTCTCTCTCTTTTCCTCTCTCAATGCGTGCGTTTTTTGTTTATGCATGCTCTCTCTCTCTTTTTCTCTCTCAATGTGTGTGTGCATTCTTTGTTTATGTATGTGTGTGTGCGTTTTTGTTTTTGTTTGTACTCTATCTCTCTCTCTCTCTCTCTCTCTCAAAAACACTATGTGTGTGTGTGTGAGAGAGAGAGAGGGAGAGAGAAAGAGGGAAAGGGAACATGAGAATGAGGAGAGGGAAGGAGCATACCTGGCTCTCCTTTCTCTCCTCGTGTGTGTGTGTGTGTGTGTGTGTGTGTGTGGAGAAGAAAAAGAGAGAGAGAGAGAGAGAGAGAGAGAGAGAGAGAGAGAGAGAGAGTGAGGGAGAGCATTACCTGCTCCTTGCTTGAGGGCGCCGAAAAACTCAGATCTGAGATCTGAGTTTTTGGGCGCGCTCGGTTATTTTTTTAGCTCAGCCGGCGTCTCTATGAGCGTCGCTATGAGCGTCGCAAATTTACAAAGAAATTTGCGACGCTCATAGCGACGCCGGGAAATTTTTTTTTGAGCGTTGCTGTGTGAGGGTCGCTAATATGAATAGCCTCTTGTAGTGTTTGTGGATGCCTTAATCTCTGAGTTTTATGAACTGACTTTGCTTGAACTTCTTAGTTCCCTTGCTTGCCAAGGCTGATACTGACTTGTCTCACTGCTTGCTTTCCCTAGAGTTTTTCAGCAGGGCTCGATCCATTGGAAGCACTGTGATAAGTTATGCAACTTACCATTATACTACAACGACTGCTCCCTTCGTAGCGATTCTTGAGTCGAGCTAACCTGTGTTCACTTTAGCACACAATCTGCAAAATTCTATTTAGCTGGAAAACTTTTTCACAATGAATGCAAAAATTCTTGATGCACCCTTGACAGCCACACTTGTGCCTTGAGCTTGGAGGTGACTCTCAATTTTACACTAGTGCTTTTACACCTTCCAACAGGTAATCAATGGTTTTTCCAAGCTATAATTTCAATCTGCTAAAATTAGTAGTCTTTAGTGATCAACTAGAAGGCCAAGAGGCCAAACTAGTCTCAAATTTTTGACCTCCCGATGATACAAAGGTCGCCTGTACTCGTGTCAGCTCTAGGTCGATTTGAGCGGTCTGTTCTAGAGCCTGGGTTGACTCTAGTCGATGACCTCGCTTATGGCTCACTAGCCCCTCTCCTAGGGAAAAGTCAAAACTATGTTCAAAACCGTGACCGTTTTCTCACAATTCTTTCGAACTGTCGGTTTTAGACACACCTGACTTCCGGATGCATTTTGAGGCCTTAAACGATGTTTTTTTCAAAGTTGACCTAAATGGTTGCCAAAGTCATACATTTAGTCAAGTTTTGCTCTAAAACACCATTTTAGATAATTTGGGAAAATCCCATTTCCCAAATTCTAAATGTGTATGCTAGGATTGTGTTATTTAATTATTTCTAAGCTCTAGTTGTCTTTAATTTAGATAAATTATCATGATTGTATGAGTCTATTTTAATTTCTCTACTATAAAATTTAAGAATAAACCTCCAATATAGTTTTTGGAAAGAGGATTTGTATGACATCATTGCTTTTCAAAATTCAAAATGCTTCTAGAAGTAGCTTCTCAAAAAATGAGGTGTCAAAAAAACCAATTGATATGATTTGAAAGCAGCATATAGATTGATTACAGCAATTAAAAAAGATAATATGTAAAGGCAAATACTATTAAACACTCTTGTCATAATTTGGTGACCTTAATCCATGTATAACAAAATACTTGGTAATGGTTTTGTATCATGCTATCAAGTTTTAAATACACGATAATTTAAACAACATTCAAACTAATATTTCACACTTAAAAAGTCAAAACAATACTATATAGTATCCTATGGCTATAAGACCATGAGATGCCATCTATTGCACCTATGGCCTTAGGGCCATATGGTGTTCTTTGTAGACATGTCTATGAGTTTAATATGTCTCTTTATGACCTCAAGGCCATAGGGTTAGGATTGTTAGCTGGTCCCAACGTACAAAGAGGTCCAGTCCTTCAAAGCCATATGGGACTTTATTTATGTGCCACCCTATGTCCCTAAGGATGTAGGTTGTCTTAGGGCCACAAGATGTTTTTTATGTCAATAAGAAACCCTTCTATGCTCTATGTTGGCACACTATGTCCCTAGGCGCACAAGGTGTGCCTCGTATGCTAGTTAGAAACCCTTTATTCTATATGTTGTCACCATATGGCCTTAGACCATAGGGTGCCCTCTGTGCTAGTAAGAAATCCTCTATACTCTGAAGGTTTTAGAGATGGTGTCTCAAAAAAAGGAGGTGTTTAAAAACACCATTTGATGTGAATAATACGCATTGTATACATTGATTATGTCAAAATAGTATAAAGTATAAACATAAAGATTACCACCAACTTGACAGTTTCATAAAAATGATGGTCTTCATCGCATATACAATAAAAGACTAACTAGAAAGAGTATGATATCTCCAAGATTGAGGGTGTTCAAAAAACACCGTTTTGTAACACTACCAAATGTCAAGAAATTTTCATTGTTTGGATCACTTAATAAAGACAATTAATAAGAAGAAAAAGTTAACAATACCATAGAAGCATCAAACAATGAAACCAAAGAACTTGAATGAGAGAAGTCTCCTGACAATAGGATGCACTTCATTAAAAAAACAGCTTAAAGATGTTTCAAGATATCCCACAACATTCCATCAAGTTTAAATTTTGAAAAGTACACATTGCCAAATACTTGGTAGATGCTATTTATAATACTTAACTAGTACACTTAAAATGGCCTCCTTCTCTTGAGATTTTGAGTCCTTTGAGACATATAACATTGCATTACATAGTGAGTCTCAGGATCAGGATGGAACATTACAAAATTTCTTATGGTATAGTCTCTCTTGTCTTTAGCATACAACCATCCACATAACCATGGAACAATTTCATCTTTTAAAAAACTTTGAAGCAATTGAGTAGGTTGGTTCCAAAACTTTGGAAAAATCATATAAGTTCCTTGCATATTCCACATCACTCGATATGGACTATCATCAAATATTATAGTGTTGCCCCCATCTAAATAATCAAATAGCCTCCATATGGTCAAAAGATTTTTGTGATAGGCTCTTTTGTAACCAATCATGAAATTTGAATTTTGGCAGCACCGGTTATCCATAATCATCTTGAATTTGTGACTTTGTGTGGGAAAATAGGTCTTGATTATGTGTTGAGCTTTTTGTAAACGATGGCAGCTCCAAATCCAAACCTCACAAAACTCAAAGCAAAATCTTAAGAAATACTTTGCATCTGGACGCACCGCATACACCTCATTGTTATCTTCTACAATGCACATGTACTTGGTCCAAGTTGGCCTTAATTGAAGCTCAAATGTTGCAAGAAGCACACCCTCTAAATCCAAGATAAGCGTTCTTTTGTCCTGTTTGAAAGATGTTGGTAGATAATGAAACCATTGCTCTTGGTTTGAATGTGATATTTGATGTAATATGAAAGGGAGCTCCTCTATTTTGTGATAATCTAATAGCAAAACATTTTTTCTTAGAAGCCCTGAAATGATTAAAAAAAAAAAGTTAATATAGAGATCTTAAGTGTGTTGAAGACCTTAGGGACATAGGGTGCTAATTTGTGGTTACACTTAGTAAGTCCTATGCAAGAACACATGCCAAACTATGACCCTATGGCCTTAGATTCATAGGGTGAGATTTGACCTTATGAGCATGTAGATTGTCCTTGATGGCACAGTGAACTCAAATTTCAAAGCAAACAACTATAAAAGCTTTTAAAAAAAAGAGCATTTGGCACATGAAACTCATAAGTTACTTATAGTATTGAAAGACAATTTAAAAAACTATTAATCATTTACATCTTCATATATCTTGAAACCCTAAGCACTCTAACAAAGTCTCTGAGTACATAAAGATCTTTGTAAATGACAAAATGTTACAAAACATTGCTCCATCATTTCTTGATATAGGGCTATTTGAGATCATACTGAATTTTTAGATGATTTATATAATTCCTGGCTTCATGTACTTTGATCACAGGCTCCTTGTATCCCAATTTTTGGGCAAGCATGATTGCTTCTGTACCTTTCAAGGCTGATAATGATTTGATATTCTTTAAGACCCTTACTTTTTCTCGATCACGTGCTAAAAGTTTCTTGTCTTGACTTGAGTGGACATTCCACTAGTGCTAGATGTTGTAACTTTCTCATCGCGAAGAGGACGAGAAACTTCTGGTGGTCTTCCCATGGATTAGGTTTTTCCTAGAAAAATTAGATTTCTCTCCTCCCACTCTGCAACAACCTTGTGTATACGGTTATAAAGCTCATGACCTTGAGCAATGGGTGCTTGTCCATATAAATGAGACCCTGTAACTGTGCGAATGTCATTAACATGATTGAGAGCTTTGATATATGGTAGCAGCTCCCCAAGGAGGATATTATCCTCCTCATCATCAACATTAAATGATGGTGGAAAAATACAATTCAATGCAGGATTCACACATCCCTTTAATGGTTCATCATCTACAAGAAGCAATCTTCTTGCATCAAGCCAAAATTTTGATGATGCAATAGCCAGCCGTTTGAAAAGTGCTTCTACTCCTGGATTATCTAAGTGAGTGATCCTTGATTCTACGCATGGTTGACATTGGCTTTGCCCCTAGATCATAAAGAATGGAAATTTTTCTTTAGCTTCCTTTTCTAAAATCTTGATGATGTCCACAACATGTATGTCATTAGAAGCTGACCATATCCCTACATTGAAATTGCTAAATAGAGCCTTTAAAAACTCAATGCATCCTGGACGAAGAACAATATGCTCATGTCCAAACTTTAAGCTCTTCATTTTCTTGGACTTTTGCCAGCATCTCCTCAGGAACAATCCACACAAGCTCACTATTATAGTCAGCATTGGTTTGTTGGTGGATGGAAGGTCTGACTCACCATACACTTCGATTTCCAAATCCTGGGGTGCTAAAATATTTGTGTTGGATTCTCCTTCTGGCGTTGCACATGTTCTGGAACTTCCATTGCCTTCTACTTCCATTGTGGTGTCATGCAATCCAATTCCCAACTCTTGGGCTACTAGAATATTTTCATTGGATTCTTCTTCTTCCCCTGCACACGTTCTGGAACTTTCACTGTCTTCTTCCATTGAATTACTCTTTAAATTTATCTCCAGTCGTTGTAGCAGTTGACCTTCAAAGACTTGTAGATTCTTGTCATCTTCGTTAGAAACTCTTTGGTTGACATGGAGATTGATAGAATCTTTCTCAGTAGGGTCAATGGCATTAGCATCCTCTATACCAACAATCTCGAGTAAAACTTTGTCAGCCGCCATATCTTGTTGAAGGACTGCAAGTTTAAAGAACACCTAATTTTAGATTCCAAAGTATCTACATTTTGATAACTCTTTTTTGTCACACTCTTAGAAAAAACTAATCGCAAATAGAAAATTTACTAATTGACAACACATCTACAATGAATTTATTTTTATGATCCTTATTGTCTAGAGATTCCTAATCTTTATCTAGCTACATTAGTTCTTTGTCCATGATGGTGGCGCGTAGAAGTATACTTGGAGAAACATTTATGCCTTTAAGCTCTAGAGTAGAAGTCTCATTTTCTATTGCCATGATCTTCTTGCATTGGATGATTTCCTTGACTACGTTTCTTATGGCCTTCAGGCCATACGGTTCTCTTTGTAGATATCTCTATGACTTTAAGATAATCCAAAATACGTCTGTTTATGGCCTCAAGGCCATAGGGTTAGGATTGTTGGGAGGTCTCAACATATAAATAGATATATGGCTTCAAAGCCATATGGTACTTTATTTATGTGTCACCCTATGGCCCTAAAGCCATGGGTTGTCATAGGGCCACAAGATGCCCTCTATGAGCACTAGTAAGAAACCATATATGCTTTATGTTGGCACCCTATGACCCGAGGGCCACAAGGTCTGCCTTTGATGCTAGTAAGAAACCCTTTATGCTACATGTTATCACTCTATGGAGTTTGGGCCATAGGGTGCCCTATGTACTAGTAACAAATCCTCTATGCTCTATGTTTGCACCCTATGGACCTAGGGCCACAAGGTACCCTCTATAATAGTCAGAAATCGTCTATTATCTATGTTTGAACCCTCTTGACCTAGGGCCACAAGGTAGCCTCTATGCTAGTAAGAAATCCTCTATGGTCAATATTGAAACCCTATGGCCCCAAGGCCATAGGATGTCCTCTATGCTAGTAAGAACAACCCTCTACGCTCTATGTTGGCACCCTATGGAGACTTGAAGGACACAAGGTACCCTTTATAATGCTACTAAGAAACCTTGTATGCTCTAGGGGAGCACCAAATAGCCCCTAGGCCACAAGGTTCCCTCTATGCTAGAAAGAAAACCCCTACGGTCTACATTGGCAACCTATAGCCCTCGGGCCATAGGGTGCATCAAATGGCTCCTAGGCCACATGGTGCCCTCTATGCTAGAAAGGAAACATGTGCGCTCTACATTGACACTCTATGGCCCCAAGGCCATAGGGTGCCCCTTACGCCTAGTATGAAACCATTGAAACTCTATATTAGCATCTAAAGACCGTAGGCCACAAGGTGAGCTCTATGTTAGTAAGAAACCATCTAAACTCTATGTTGGTAGCCAAAGGCCATAGGATAGCCAAGGAACTCTTTAGGAGCATTCCCGACAAAGACCACCTTATGGCCCTATGGTGATTTAGTGGCCTAGGTGCCCTTCTTAAGACTCTTTTATTTTTGTATCATATGGCCCCAGGGAAATAAGCTATCCTCTATGCTACCAAAAAACCGTTTATGCTCTTTGTTGGAATAATATGGCCCCAAGTCCATAGGGAGCCCATAGGGTGCTCTCTATGCTAGCAAGAAACCCTCCATGCTATATGTTTGCACCCTATGGCACCAAGGACAGAGGGTGTCCTCCATGATAGTAAGAAACCCTCTATGCTCTAAGTTTACACCCCATTTGACTATGTTGACACCCTATGGCCCTGGGGCCATAGGGTGCTCCCTAGGGCCACAAGGTGCCCTTCAACCTACGAAGAGACCCTTTATGGCCTAAATTGGTACTCTTTGGCCTCAGGGTAGTAGGATACATTATATGGTCTAGGTTTCCACTCAATTACGTAGGGCTAAAAGGTTTGTTCTATGAAGAAACCATGTATACTATATGTTGGCAGTGTATGGCCCTAGTGATAGAAGGAAACCCTAGGGCTATAGGGTGTCCTCTATGCTACTATCATATGGTCCAAGGGCCAGATAGTGACCAAGGTATCATGTGTGTCCCAAGGTAACAAGGTGCTAATAAAAAGCCCTCTATGCTTTATGTTGGCACCCTATGGCCCCAAGGCCATAGGGCGATCTTTATGCTAGTAAAATTCCCTCTATGCACTATGTTTACGTGTATACTTATAAGAAGCCATTTATGCACTATGTTGGCATCTTATGACCCTAGATCCATAAGATGTCCTCTATGGTAAAAGAGAAATTGTACATGGATATGATGGCATCCTATGGTCCTAGGGCCATAGGGTGTCCTCTATGCTATCAAAATGTGTAAGTTAATACTCCGAAATTGAAAGAGCTTTTCAGAAAAAAAAAAAAACCTTCTACTTCCATTGTGGTGTCATGCAATCCAATTCCCAACTCTTGGCCTACTAGAATATTTTCATTAGATTCTTCTTCTTCCCTTGCACATGTTCTAGAACTTTCACTGTCTTCTTCCATTGGATTACTTTTTAAATTTATCTCCAATTGTTGTAGTAGTTGACCTTCAAAGACTTGTAGATTCTTGTCATCTTCGTCAGAAACTCTTTGGTTGACATGGAGATTGATAGAATCTTTCTCAGTAGGGTCAATGGCATTAGCATCCTCTATACCAACAATCTCGAGTAAAACTTTGTCAGCCGCCATATCTTGTTGAAGGACTGCAAGTTTAAAGAACACCTAATTTTAGATTCCAAAGTATCTACATTTTGATAACTCTTTTTTTTCACACTCTTAGAAAAAACTAATCGCAAATAGAAAATTTACTAACTGACAACACATCTACAATGAATTTATTTTTATGCTCCTTATTGTCTAGAGATTCCTAATCTTTATCTAGCTACATTAGTTCTTTGTCCATGACGGTGGCGCCTAGAAGTATACTTGGAGAAACATTTATGCCTTTAAGCTCTAGAGCAGAAGTCTCATTTTCTATTGCCATGATCTTCTTGCATTGGATGATTTCCTTGACTAAGTTTCTTATGGACTTCAGGCCATACGGTTCTCTTTGTAGATATCTCTATGACTTTAAGATAATCCAAAATATGTATGTTTATGGCCTCAAGGCCATAGGGTTAGGATTGTTGGGAGGTCTCAACATATAAATAGATATATGGCTTCAAAGCCGTATGGTACTTTATTTATGTGTCACCCTATGGCCCTAAGGCCATGGGTAGTCATAGGGCCACAAGATGCCCTCTATGAGCACTAGTTAGAAACCATATATTCTTTATGTTGGCACCCTATGACCCGAGGGCCACAAGGTCTTCCTCTTATGCTCGTAAGAAACCCTTTATGCTACATGTTGTCACTCTATGGCCTTTGGACCAAAGGGTGCCCTCTGTGCTAGTAACAAATCTTCTATGCTCTATGTTTGCACCCTTCGGACCTAGGGCCACAAGGTACCTTGTATGATAGTAAGAAATCCTCTATTCTCTATGTTTGCACCCTATGGACCTAGGGACACAAGGTAGCCTTTATGCTAGTAAGAAATTCTCTATGCTCAATATTGAAACCCTATGGCCCCAAGGCCATAGGATGTCCTCTATGCTAGTAAGAAAAACCCTCTACGCTCTATGTCGGCACCCTATGGAGATTTGAGGGCCACAAGGTACCCTTTATAATGCTACTAAGAAACCTTGTCTACATTGGCAACCTACAGCCCTTGGGTCATAGGGTGCATCAAATGGCTCCTAGGCCACATGGTGCCCTCTATGCTAGAAAGGAAACCTTTGCGCTCTACATTGACACTCTATAGCCCCAAGGCCATAGGGTGCCCTTACACCTAGTATAAAACCATTGAAACTGTATATTAGAATCTAAAGACCGTAGGCCACAAGGTGAGCTCTATGTTAATAAGAAACCATCTAAACTCTATGTTCGTAGCGTATGGCCCAAAAGCCATAAAATAGCCAAGGAACCCTTTAGGAGCATTCCCCACAAAGACCACCTTATGGCCCCATGCTGATTTAGTGGCCTAGGTTCCCATCTTAAGACTCTTTTATTTTTTTATCATATGGCCCTAGGGAAATAAGCTATCCTCTATGCTATCAAAAAACCGTTTATGCTCTTTGTTGGAATCATATGGCCCCAAGGCCATAGGGTGCTCTCTATGCTAGCAAGAAACCCTCCATGCTATATGTTTGCACCCTATGGCACCAAGGACACAGGGTGTCCTCCATGATAGTAAGAAACCCTCTATGCTCTAAGTTTACACCCCATTTGACTATGTTGACACCGTATGGCCCTGGGGCCATAGGGTGCTCCCTAGGGCCACAAGGTGCCCTTCAACTTAGGAAGAGACCCTTTATGCCCTAAATTGGTACTCTTTGGCCTCAGGTTCATAGGGTGCCTTCTATGCTAGTAGGATACATTATATGGTCTAGGTTTCCACTCTATAGTGTAGGACTAAAAGGTTTGCTCTATGAAGAAACCATGTATACTATATTTTGGCAGTGTATGGACCTAGGGATAGAAGGAAACCCTAGGGATATAGGGTGTCCTCTATCTACTATCATATGGTCCAAGGGCTAGATAGCGACCAAGGTATCATGTGTGTGAGAATTCTCTACTATATATACAAAAACCACTTTATGGCACTATGGCGTCCCAAGGGCAACAAGGTGCTATAAAAAGCCCTCTATGCTCTATGTTGGCACCCTAGGTCCCAAGGCCATAGGGCGGTCTTTATGTTTGTAAAATTCTCTCTATGCATTGTGTTTACGTGTATACTTATAAGAAGCCATTTATGCACTATGTTGGCGTCTTATGACCCTAGATCCATAAGATGTCCTCTATGGTAAAAGAGAAATTGTACATGGGATATGATGGCATCCTATGGTCCTAGGGCCATAGGGTGTCCTCTATGCTAGCAAAATGTGTAAGCTAAAAAATGCGATAAATATACAACACGATATACAAAATTGAATCATCATAATCCAAAGGACAAATGCTTCAATAACCATTTATACTCGATGTTTACTATCTAAGCAAATAATTGGCATTTACAACAAATGTTGAATATATGTTTAATCTACTTAGTTGCGGTGCAAAGATAATTATTTCAAACGCTTACACCATCAATTCACAATAGAAGAACTTACACCCAACAAAAAATGATCATACATCATTTGTTCAAACTCTCATTTTGAAATTTTGAGGACTAAATACTTTTTAGGTTTTTCTAGCTTATTTCATTCTCAATAGAATATTAAACCTTAATCACAAGATAAGAAATAGATGTCCCTAATGTATATGGACACAAGATATAAGGCCAACGAAAAATGTTCTTGAAACACTTAAAGAGTCTTTAGGTGACTTAGAATAACCAACCTATGGTCTAAAGGCCATAGGGTGTCATGTGATGTTTTATAAGATGTGTCCATAAGAGCTAGGTGATTTGCATCCATGGGGTGATTTAAGTGCCCCTGTGGAGATTCTATGTCACCACCCTATGGCCCTAAGCCCTTAGGGTATCCCAAATGCTATTGGATAACTTATGTTTCCTTCTAGAATAGCCCAAATACTCATGTGCCTGTTTAGAGACTTTATGTAATCTCTCTCTATATATAAGATTGTAGGATAGTTGTGTTGACACCCTATGGCCTTAAGGCCGTAGACTAGCCCAAATGCTTATGTGCCCTTTTAAAGACTCTATGTAATCACCCTATATCCGTAAGATTATAGGGTAGCCAAATGCTTTTGGGGGATTCTATGTTGACACCCTATGGGCCTAAGGCTATAGAGTAACCCAGATGATTATGTGCCCTTTTAGAGACTCGGTGTAATCACCCTACATCTGTAAGGTTGTTGGGTATCCCATTTTCTTTCGGGGTATTCTATGGCCCTAGGGCCATAGGGTGTCATGTCTACAAAGAACTCTATGATCCTCAAGTCATAGTGTATTCTTCCCGAACCTCATATGATCAATTAACTTTAAAGTATTACATAACATATATCTTATGACCATATATAAATGTAGAATTCTATTTACCAAAACATGTCCATATAATATCATACACTTAAGTCTAATTCATTTATTGTGAAAAAAATCAAACTCACAAGTTCACATTTTTTCAAAGAAAATAAATTGAGAACAATAACAAGCCAAACATCAATGTTTTTAACATCATGGGCAGATTTGAGATGGGACAAATAAAATAAAATGACAACAATAATAATCTAAATATCAGTAATGTAATATCATGGGTGGCTAACTTAACCTGTTTCCTGTAGACTTTCTAGAATGGCCTCAGCACTTGCATCCAATGGTTCTTCAATTTATTCTTCCTTTGAATCCTTGGCATTGAATTTCTCTATGTTATCCACAACTGCCCACCTTCTAAGATCAAGGTCTTCTTCCACTATAGAATGGCAAAGAGATTCCAATTGCGTCATTTGATCACTACTACATGCAACTGATATCACCTTTCTCTGTTGTTGTAGTGCCTCTTTAGTGCCATAGCCTAATGAGAAGATGTATATCACTTGATCATCTTCTTTGAGACAGATGCATTTGATTGCACGACGTACAAAAAAGGATTTGGCCGTGGTCACAGCATCATACTCGTCGTCATTGATGTAGAGAGTATGCATTGGCTCCAACAATGACTCTTTAACACTAGAGTAGTTGGTGTATTGCTCTCCTTGACTGAAAAATGCCCAAACCCCAGAAACTACTTCGTGAAGAGAACATGTTTGGATGGTCTCTGATCCCATTAAGGAGCTCAAAGGTAGAACGTGCATTTCATACCATTTAGCTTTTTCAGAAATTGCCTTCTCTAGGGAAGCAGCATGCTGATACTTGACTAAGCCGATAATTAAAAACTCTGATGGTTGATGTGCTACCCCACATACTCCATCAATTACTTTACCAAATTGGGCAGCACTCCAACCACTAGATATAAGACTTTTGTGTGTTGTGTCTATGATGCAAACACCAACACGAATTTTAGAGCTATTCTCACTGCAGAGAAACTCAATGCCTTCCAAATTCTTTCCAACACACTTGATTGTCCATGGTAAAATGAATTGCAAACTAGAAGTTCCATTTTGCAATGATCCACTGCACATATCCCCTAGTGATCTCAGGAATTGGCTCTTTGTCCTTTCCTTTTTGTAGTAGGAGATTTAACCCGCTTGTTGACGTGGTTGCTTCACTAAGCAAATCTTCTTATCTGCCAGCTCTTGTTGTAGTAGCTTAACATCATTATCTTCTAAACCATCTAGGCATCTAAAGGTTGTTATGCTTGGTTTTCACCCACGAGAAGTTGATTTCTGATGCTTCTCCAAGATGTGTATCCACTGATCATAGATTTCATCATCGTACATGATCATGTGTGCTTCTTTGTTGGCAAATGATTTATGGTTGAACACGATGTTCGCCACATTTACAAAGGCCTTCAAAATAAAGAAAAGAAAATTAACTTTATTTCAAGACATATTTGTAAAAAAAACAAGCATAGGGAAGTGGAACTTACATCCCAACCTGCTCGACTTGGATGACCAACAGGAACACCTGCCGTGGGTTTTGTTGGTTTAGAATATGCAAGCCATTGACTACGGCCATGCTTCAAGACCTCCACATAAGGCTGGTGTTTCATTGCTGTTATTCTCTCCATGTTCTCCATTATGGAAATTTGAACAGCAACCTCTTTCGGAGCATCTACCACTATCCTTGCAGTTCTAAACTTGTAGAACTCTTTTCTCAAAGCATACTTAGTGCTGTTGTTACGCAAAAAAACTCTAGCCGCTATGATGGAATGCTGACCAGCTAGAATCCAGTAGTGCTATGTTGATAACTTGTCTCCATGCACTTCAGCTGTTTGTAAAGGTATTTTTGTAATTGGGTTATACGGCATCAAGTCTGCTGCACTGGAGACTTGCCTAGAGTGCCCTGCAAATTGCTTCAAGAGATATTTCACATATACATCTTACAATGGTGGAACCTCTCTATGCTCTACATTGGCATCTTATGGCCCCAAAGCCACAAGGTGGCCACAATGTTTTAAAGAAACACTTCATGAGGGTTTTCTGGTAACCTATGACCCTAGGGCCATATGGTGCTCTCCATGCAAGTAAAAACCACTATTTGCTCTATATTGAGGAGACCTTGTGGGATGAAGTCCATAGGGTCCCCTCTATGCTAGTAAGAACCTCTGTTTACTCTATAATGGCACCCTATGGCCTGAAGGTCATAGGGTTCCCTCTATGCTACTAAGAATCTCTTTGTGCTCTATGCTCTATCGTCTATGCTCTATGATCTATATTGACTTCCTATGGCCCCAAGACCACAAAGTGCCCTCATCGTTTCCAAAAACACCTCATTGTTTTGCTATGGCCCTAGGGCCATAGCTCTCTATGCCGATATAAAGCACCATGCTCTATATTAGCTCCCTAAGGCCTGAAGGCCATAGGGTTGGCCTCAAGGGCCCCAAGGGCGCTCTGTATGCCAATGAAAAATACTATTCGCTCTATATTGAGAAGACCTTGTGGGATGAAGGCCATAGGAACCCTTCTATGATGGATTTTTGACAACCAATCCCCCTAGGTCAGGATGTTCTTTATGCTAGTAAAAACACTATTTGCTCTATATTGGCACCATGTGACTTGAAAGCCATATGGTCCCCTATATTCTAGTAAGAGTCTCGCCATGCTCTATATTGGCACCCTTTGGCCTGAAGGCCATAGGGTCCGATCTTTGCTGGTAAGAACCGATGTATGCTCTATATTGGCACCCTATGGACTTCAGGCCATAGGGTCCCCTGTATGCTAGTAAGAACCTCTCTATGCTCTACACATCCGATGACCCCAAGGCCACAAGTTGCCCTCTATGTTTTGAAGAAACCCTTCAGGAGGGTTTTTTGGCAACCTATGGACCTAGGGCCATAGGGTGCTCTCTATGCCATTGAACAATCCTCATTGTTTTGGTACCCTATGGCCCCAGGTATAAAGCACTATTTGGTCTCTCTATGCTAGTAAGAACTGATCTTTGTTCTATATTGGCACCCTTTGGCTTGAAGACCATAGGGTCCGCTCTGTGCTAGTAAGAACCGATCTATTCTCTATATTCAGGCCATAGGGTCCCCTGTATGTTAGTAAGAACCTCTCTATGCTCTACACATACTATGACCCCAAGGGCACAAGGTGCCCTCTATGTTTTGAAGAAACCCTTCATGATGGTTTTTTGGCAACCTATGGACCCAGGGCCATAGGATGCTCTCTATGCTAGTAAAAACACTATTTGCTCTATATCCTGGAGACTTTGTGGGCTGAAGGCCATAGGTTCCCCTCTATGCTAGTGAGAACCTCTGGTTTCTCTACGTTGACACCCTGTGGCCTGAAAGCCATAGGGTTCCTTGTATGCTAGTAAGAAGCTCTCTATGCTCTATGCTCTATGCTCTATATTGACATCCTATGGCCCCATGTATAAAGCACTATTTGGTCTCTCTATGTTAGTAAGAACCGATCTATGCTCTATATTGGCACCCTATGGCCTGAAGGCCATAGGGTACCCCTTATGCTAGTAAGTAACTCTCTATGTTATACACATCCTATATGTTTTGAAGAAACCCTTCATGAGGGTTTTTTGGCAACCCATGGACCCAGGGCCATAGGATTCTCTCTATGCCATTGAAGAGACCTTGTGGTCTGAAGGCCATAGGGTCCCCTCTATGCTAGTAAGAACCTCTGTTTTCTTTATGTTGACACCCTATGACCTGAAGGCCATAGGGTTCCCTCTATGATAGTAAGAAGCTCTCTATGCTCTATGATCTATATTGACATCCTATGGCCCCAAGGCCACAAGGTGCCCTCATAGTTTTGTAAAAACCCTCATTGTTTTGGCACATTATGCTCCCAAGTATGAAGCACTATTTGGTCTCTCTATGCTAGCAAGAGATGATCTATACTCTATATTGGGACCCTATGGCGTTCAGGCCATAGGGTTCTATGTATGCTAGTAAGAACCTCTCTATGCTCTACACATCTTATGACCCTAAGGGCACAAGAGACCCTTCATGAGGGTTTTTTTGGCAACCTATGGACCCAGAGCCATAGGGTGCTCTATATGCCAGTAAAAAACACTATTGCTCTATATTGATGAGACCTTGTGGGCTGAAGGCCATAGGGTCCCCTCTATGCTAGAACCCCTGTTTTCTCTATATTGAGACCCTGTGGCTTGAAGGCCATAGGGTTCCCTCTATGGTAGTAAGAATCTCTCTATGCTCTATGCTCTAAATTGACATCCTATGGCCCCAAGGCCACAAGGTGCCCTCATTGTTTTGAAAAAACCCTCATTGTTTTGACACCTTAGGGTCCCATGTATAAAGCACTATTTGGTCTCTCTATGCTAGTAAGAACCGATTTATGATCCATATTGGGAGCTTGTAGCCTTCAAGCCATAGAGTCCCCTGTATTCTTGTAAGAACCTCTCTATGCTCTACACATCTTAAAGAAACCATTCATGACAGTTTTTTGGCAACCTATGGACCCAGGTCCATAGGGTGCTCTCTATGCCAGTAAAAACACTATTTTCTCTATATTGAGGAGACCTTGTGGGCTGAAGGCCATAGGGTCCCCTCTATGCTAGTAAGAATCTCTGTTATCTCTATATTGACACCCTATGGCCTGAAGGCCATAGGGTTCCCTCTATGGTAGTAAGAAGCTTTGTATGCTCTTTGCTCTATGCTCTACATAGATATCCTATGGCACGAAGGCCACAAGGTGCCCTCATTGTTTCAGATGGAAAGTAGGGCACCTTGTGACCCTAGGGAACATAGGGAATCCTATGGCCCTTGAGATTGTAGATTGTCACCCTATGGCCCTTGGATCACAAGGTATTTAGATGGGAAAGAGGGCATCCAAGGGCCCGAGGGTGTGGCCTACGTACATAGGGTACACCATGGTGCATATTAACGGGCACCATGGCAGCCCCATGCACCTAGGGCTCTAGGGCCATAGGATCTCCAAAAGGAACATAGGGAATCATATGGCCTGTGCAATTGTACATTGCCACCCTATGGCACTTGGGCCATAGGGTCTTCAGATGGAATGTAGGGCACCTTGTGACCCTAGGGAACATAGGGAATCCTATGGCGCTTCAGATTGTAGGTTGTCACCCTATGGCTCTTGGGCCACAAGGTCTCTAGATGGGACGTAGGGCACCCTGTGATCCTATGGATATAGGGCCATAGGATCTCCAAGAAAAACACATGGAACCCTATGGCCCTTGAGATTGTACAAAGACACCCTATGACCCTTGGGCCACAAGGTCTCAAGATGGAACATAGGGCACCTTTTGATCCTATGGCCATAGGTTCCTTATGTTCCTTTTGGAGATTTTATGATGCTAGGGCCATAGGATCTTTAGAAGTAGCATAGAGAGAACCATATGGCCGTTGAGATTGTACATTTCCATCCTATGGCCCTTGGGCCACACTGTATCTTGATGGGACATAGGGCACCCTGTGATCCTATGTCCGTAGGGCCCTATGTTCCTTTTGGAGATCCTATGGACCGAGGACCATAGGATCTCCAAAAGGAACATAGGGAACCCTGTGATCCTATATCCGTAGGGCCATATGTTCATTTTGGAGATCCTATGGCTCGAGGACCATAGGATCTCCGAAAGGAACATAGGGAACCCTGTGATCCTATGTCCGTAGGGCCATATGTTCATTTTGGAGATCCTATGGATCGAGGACCATAGGATATCCAAAAGGAAAATAGGGAACCCTATGTCCCTTGAGATTGTACATTCCCACACTATGGCCCTTGGGCCACAAGGTCTCCAATAGGTCACCCTTTGATCCTATGGCCCTAGGTTCTTTATGTTGCTTTTGGAGATTCTATGGCCCTAGTGCTACCCTATCTCCAAAAGGAACATAGGGAACCCTATGGCCCTTGAGATTGTACATTGCCACCCTAAGGCCCTTGGGCCACAAGGTCTTTAGATCGGACATAGAGCACCATGTGATCCTATGGCCATAGTGCCATATATATGTTTTGGAGATCCTATGGCCCTATGGCCATAGGATCTTCAATAGGAACATAGGGAACCCTATGACCCTTGAGATTGTACATTGTCACCCTATGTCCAGATGGGACATTGGTCACCCTATACTACTATGTGAGACCACCCTATGGCCTTATGGTCATAGGGTGCCTTAGGGCCATCTGTCACTCTTTAGTATGAGGTGAAACCCTATGTAGCCACACCCTGTCTGCCCTTCTAAAGATTCAATGTCTAGTTTTATTTTAGTGACTACAAATGAATTTAAAGAAACTATATTACACCATATCTTACAAGCACATATAGTGTACACTTTCTTTCCCACCTTCTTGCCTCTTTTTTTTGTCCCATCCTCCTACAACTGAACCCTAATCCATCCTCATACAATAGCATGCTCTACTCATCCTCTTACAACGTGTGCCCAACTCCCCACAACCCAATTACAGGTATCCATAGTTTCAGCATTTTCTGTAGTTGTTGTCTTTTGCATTTGCAGGTTTATAATTTTTTGTTGTAATTAGAGATGTTTGCAATTAGAGTTTTACAATTTTACAGCATTAGGTCACTTATGAGGAGTTTTCTGTTTTACAGATTTAGGTCCCTAATAAGAGTTTTTGGTTTTACAAATTTAGGTCCCTAATTAGTGTCTTCTGTTTTATATTTTTAGGTCTCTAATTAGAGTATTCTGTATTACAGTTTTAGATCTCTAATTAGAGATTTTTCTGTTTTATAGTTCTACAGTCTACAATTTTACAGTTTTAGAGATGTAATTAATGATTTTTGTTTATTGTTCTAGAGAGAGGTGATTCACAACTTAGCTAAAACGTAATTAAATTAAGAACAGTTAAAACCGAATTAAGAAAAAAGATTAGGGTTTCTACAGGTTACCTCTGAGTAAATCTGTGTTTGATGAAAACCGGCTGCAACAGTAGCAAGCAGTAACTTAGGTGTGTTGAGGCCGCGACGATGATGGTAATAGATCTGTGTTTGAGAGGTCGCGACAGCAGTCCTTCTGCTGAAGGTTGTGGCGATGGCTTCACGTAGATCTGTGTGCGCGTCGCAACGATGGCGTAGAACTGTATGCGTAGGGAGAGAGGGAGAGAGAGACAGAGAAAGACAAGCTCTGTGTGTGCACGTTTCTGTGTAGGTTTCGAGCAAGAAACGAGAGAGAGAAAGAGAGCGATAGCGCATAAAAAATTGTGGTAGAGAGAGAAAGAGAGAGATAAGGTTAGTTAGGTTAGGTTAGAAATTCAAATTTTGAATTTTGAATGTAGGGGTTGTTCTCACGGGTTTGCAGTCGAGATTACGAGAGTTTCTAAGCTTTGTGCGAAAATGAGACATAGCTAGCTCGTCGGCTCCGAACTTGAAAGAGCTTTAAAAAAAAAAAGGTTGGTGCAAGGCTTTGTCAATGTCCATATTCTTCATAGTACGAGTGGAACGACACCCATGAAGCAAAATTTGACTTCAGAATCATAATCTGCATAGTAAAAAATACACTAAAAGTAGCTAAAGTTTAAAAAAATTATCCTGAAAATTGTGCGCTATTTTTTGTCCGATATCAATAAGTGTATTTGAAAACCCATTATGACAAAGTTTGTCGTAGCATAAAATTATTTTTTAACTACTTTTTAATTATTTTTTAAATTTTTTCCACTTGCAGATATCCCTTGAATGGCCGAAATTGTTATGAAGACACCTCAGCCACCCCTGGGCTCACACCATAGGACGGCAATGTTGGAGGTCAAGGATCAAAGAGTGCACTCAGTTCCATTTGAAAATCCTATGTCCTAGGGTTTTCTTCTTCTATCTTGTGAGATCCTTGTGGCCCTACGGTGGCAATGTGAGCTTGTGGACCTAGGGCCATAGGGTGGCAATGTATAAGCTCAAGAGCCATAAGTTTCCCTATATTCCATTTGGAAATCCTATGGCCCTAGGGTTTAGGGGCGACAATAGATAAGCTCCAATACATAGCCCTATGTTCCAGTTGGAGATCCTATGGCCCTAGGTCCACGACAATGTATAAGCTGAAGAGCCATACGTTGCCCTACTTTGTAGTTGGAGATCCTATGGCCCTAGGGTCATGGGGTGGCAATATGTAAGCTCAAGGGCCATAGGGTGCCACATGTCCCATATGGAGATTCTACTACCCTAGGGCCATAGGGTGGCAATGTATAACCTCAATGGCCATACATTGCCTATGTTCCATTCGAAAATCCTATGTCCCTAGGGTAATGGGGTGGCAATGTATAAGCTCAAGGGCCATACATTGCCTGTGTTCCATTTGAAAATACTATGGCCCTAGGGTCATGGGGTGCCACATGTCCCATATAGAGATCCTATGGCCCTAGGGCCATGGGGCTGCATTGATATCTTGGCCACCCTTAAACCCACACCCTTGAGCTTAGGGGCCTTAGGTTCTCTTATTGTATGTTGTGAGATCTTGTGGCCCTAGGGCCATAGGGTGGCAATGTATAAGCTCAAGGGCCATACATTGCCTATGTTCCATTTGGAAATCCTATGGCCCTAGGGTCATGGGGTGGCAATGTATAAGCTCAAGGTCCATAGGGTGCCACATGTTCCATATAGAGATCCTATGGCCCTAGGGCCATGGGGCTGCATTGATATCTTGGCCACCTTTGACATCGTGGCCATAGGTTGTCTTTTTGTATGTTTTGAAGTCTTGTGGCCCTAGGGCCATAGGGTGTCAATGCTCACACCCTTGGGCTTAGGGCCATAGGTTGTCTTTTTGTATGTTTTGAAGTCTTGTGGCCCTAGAGCCATAGGGTGTCAATGCTCACACCCTTGGGCTTAGGGCCATAGGTTGTCTTTTTGTATGTTTTGAAGTCTTGTGGCCCTAGGGCCATAGGGTGTCAATGTATAAGCTCAAGGGCCATACGTTGCCCTATGTTCCATTTGGAAATCCTATAGCCCTAGGGTCATGGGGTTGCAATGTATAAGCTCAAGGGCCATACATTGTCGTATGTTTCATAGGCCGATCCTATGGCCCTAGGGTCATGGGGTTGCAATGTATAATCTCAAGGGCTATACATTGTCGTATGTTTCATTTGGAGATCTTATGGCCCTAGGGTCATGGGGTGCCATAGGATGTATATATATACTTGACATGAAACTCCCTATGGCCCTAAGGCCATAGGATGTATATATACTTGACATGAAACTCCCTGAGGTGATCTTGAGGACAACCCTATGGCCTTCAGGCCTTAGGGAGCTAATATAGAGCAAATATGCTTTATACCGGCATAGAGAGCTATGTCCCTGGGGCCATAGCAAAACAATGAGGGTTTTTTGGAAACAATGAGGGCGCCTTGTGGTCTAGGGGCCATAGGAAGTAAATATAGATCATAGAGCACAAAGAGATTCTTAGTAGCATAGAGGGAACCCTATGACCTTCAGGCCACAGGGTGCTTCTCATGAAACACCCACATACATACTTGTTATTCTTTATGCTACGTAAATCAATATACTCGGTAAGCGGTTTGTTTAACAATTATTCTTGTAATCTTCTTGCAGGTATGGCTAATTTCAATCATGGTGATAGAGTGTGCATGTTTGTAGCGACACAAAAGGTTGCCATTGGGACTGTATTTGAAATAAATCCAAGTGCATATTGTTCTGGAATGCTTATTGGGGAAGGCAATGTATCGGTGTCAGTTGATTTGTGTTTTGAAAAGAAAGCACTCATCCCTTTTCCAACAATGGATGCATTGACAGTGGGAGATGCTTTTCATAGTATTGTGAAATGGAGTAGTGGGTTGTTGTAGCATATAAATGAGATGCAGTACAAAGGGGATTCTATGCATGAGGCTGACAAAGCAGAAGGAGCATTGGATGCAGAATGTAATGGAATGAGCTACAGAGACGTTTGGAAGGATAAGAGGGTTCATCTTTGGGATGAAAGCAAAACACATGTAGTAGCCGAAGGGGTTGTCATGTACCTGTGTCCGTTTGACTCTGTAAACTTTGGTGAGCTAGGTGAAGATAACATTGGTATTGGTATCGAAATATCCTATGCAGATGAGGCTACTATTTCTGCAGAAGCTAGTGTATGCAGCATTAATCTAGTTTGTTGGCCTATCAAGAGAGTGACAACTATGGATGGAAAAGAATTGTTATGCTATGAGGATCTACATGCTATGCATGCGTTACAAGACATATGCATTGAATCATCTTATTTGGTAGAGCCTATTTCAAAAAAGTGGAAATATTGCTTTGTAAATAGGAAGCCAAAAATGTCAGTGAAAGATTCTAAGAGATCCAATCAAGCATCTCTAGCATCTGTCCAGCTTGTTTGAACCATAGATTGTTGTTCCAAAAGGTGTTGTCAATATGAAAATCGAGATAAGGTCATGGCTATGCGCAATGAATTTTGGGGACAGAGTTTGCAAAATAGAACAAACTACGTGTATGATACAATGTTGACTGCATGGCGTGAGAACAAAACAACTACAAAGACATGCTATGTGTTTTCTTTTAATGGCAGTGAGGTTTGTAGTAGAGCTTGGTATGAAATTCATGGCATTCCAAAAACTTCATTTTATCGTTACCGTGAACATTTTGAGAATGGGGTTAGACGCTCAGTGCATGGTAATGATGGTGTCATGAGAAAAGGAAGAGACCATACAGAAATGGGAAGGGCATTGATGCGCTCTTTTGTTGATGAAAACTCGGAGAGAATGCCACATAAGAGTAGAACCATGGAAGATGGTACTAGGGAAACTTTGCTTGCAATACCAAACACGTACAAGCAAGTAGACATTTTACATGATGTCAATAAAACACTTGACAATATGAGTCTCAAGCCAATGTCTAGCACGACATTCAATAGGATTTGGAATACAGAGTTTGCTAATGTGACATTGTCAAAAACAAGTGAGTTCTTCAAATGTGTTGTGTGTAGTCGAATAAAGTCTCAGCTAGAGTCAACAAAGGATGACGAGATGATTTCATGTTTGAAGGATGAACATAGAATTCACATGTTGCAATAACAAAGTTGTAGGAATGTGTACTACACCTGGCGTAAGTTCTCCCAGTTGCAAAAGGATAAGTATTTATGCATTATACATGATAAAATGGATCAAAAAAATACAGCAATACCTAGGTTGCATGTGAACTCAAAAGATTTTGCGAATGCATATCAATTGCAAGTATCATTAATAGGTATGATAACACATGGACATGGTCATGGAATGTATGGTCACTTCTCACTTAATGGTCTATGGACTTCAGATCCCAATGCTACAATTGGTTCCCTTGCATTATGCTTACAGAATCTGGAAAGAACAGAAAACCATGGACAAGGAGATTTATGCCATGACGGTATGCCACGCAGCAATGTAACGTTATTCAATGCATTGAACTCACGAAGAGCTCTAGACCTCCAAAACAAAATGAAGCACGAACGTGAGAGTAATGCATCAACAATGACACCACCGTTGGCCATCCAGGGATGTAATGAAGAGATTGTACACATACAATCAACTTCCTCTCAATGTGTTGTGGATACCATATCCACTTCTGTATTTCAAAAATTGCCTGAGAATCTTTTGCTACAGCTAGATAATTGTGCAGGAGAGAATAAAAATCGATATTTGTTTGCATATTTGTCCTTGTTAGTAGCAAAAGGAGTTTTCAAAACCGTGCATTTGGGATTCTTAATGGTGGGTCATACACATGAGGACATAGATGCAATGTTTAGTAGGTTCTCACAAAGAATGCGAACAGGAATGACATTCACTTTTCCACATCTAATGGAACATTTTCAAAAATGTGAAAGCTCAGCTCCAACACCATTTTTGATGACACAAGTTCCCGACTTTAAATCCTTTGTGCAAGGGTACATGTGTGACGGACAAGATGCTCTAGTCGGACACTCTAAGCCACTTCAATTTAATTTCTTTATGCAAGGTGAAGTCCCAGTAATGCAGTACAAAATTCATCCCAAATCACCCGATTGGATGCCAAAGGAGTCGGGAATTGAGTTGTGGAAAAAAGATGACCAGGGAAAACCAAAATTACCAACAGGCTGTCCAGATGTGGTACCTATAGCAGACTATGTGAGAGATAGTCCTCTTGTTATTCAAGGGATTAAGTCATATCTTGAATTTTGGAAAAGATGTTCTCTATTAAAGGGAAAGGACCGTGACTCCACAAAATACATGGATCCTGTTATCACTTATTGGAAAAACATAATCAATGAGCTTGAACAACCAACCAATAAACACATTGGTGAATATACAACATTTTGGCCAAAGATTGTAGGGAGTCATAGAATGCAAGAGATAGAGGAAGACAAAGATGAGTTTCAAAGATATGAAGAATTGAATGATCACTATGTTGGTCCTCAAAGTGCAAGGCCACAAGAGGCCTTTAGGCCTCAAATTGATGTAAGAAAAGGGGATCTTGTTCTTGTGAGACCCGCAGATCCTGAATACCCGATATGGCTAGGAGTGGCAGAGTCAAACGTTGATGTAGACAAATCATCTCCTAACTGCAAGAAAGTTCTGATTCAGTATTGGTCACCAAAACATCAAAAATGAAATCCCACAATCCAAGAACAATATGAGGATTGTTGGAAAAAGAGTTGGTGCTGCAATCTTGCTGACCCAAAGCGTTGGGACTGTGTTGATACAATTGTATGGTCATGGACTCCAAGGGGTGGAAGAATTGCGGAAACAATCAAGATCCCATCAAATGTCATGGAGAAGGCACGGGCTAGCTTAATAGGAGAAATTGAATAGCATTTCATATCTTGCTCATTGTTTTATTTCCCCAGCTTATGTATGATTTTATGAATTATTTTTAAACACCCACATAAAAATAAAAATTCTAAAAGGTGTTTCTCAACACCACCATTTTCTTGGAAATCTATCTCTTTTATGAAGTGTTTTGAAACACCCACATAAAAATAAAAATTTTAAAAGGTGTTTCTCAACACCACCATTTTCTTGAGAATCTATCTCTTTTATGAAGTGTTTTGAAACACCCACATAAAAATAAAAATTTTAAAAGGTGTTTCTTAACACCACCATTTTCTTGAGAATCTATCTCTTTGTTACATTCCCAAATTAAATGAAAATTTTCCAAATTTAATGGGAAATAGGAATCCATAGGCATTGAAATTAGTCCCAAAGTTGTGGGATTTTCCCATTTCATCTAAAATGGTGTTTACACAAAACTCTTGCACGTGCCCTCTTATATGCTCAACATCAATCAGTCATGCAGAAATGTCAACAAAATTTATTGCTTTTTTTCCTCATAAGCATACTTTTCTGGGATTTCAAATGCAAACAAGCACTTCAAAAAATAAATCAATGATGAATAGCTCTAGATCAAAATCCAATCACTTACCTAAAGCTACTTCTACACATCGTATGGGGTTTTTTATCTATGAGTAGCAAAATGCTTCAATGCCACACACGGAGTAACAAACGTTTTTATCACCTCACAAATCACTAAACCACTAGCAACTACTGTAATCTATCGCTAATACTACAAATCCTAACTAAATCTATCTAGTTGAAGACCCTCAATAAGACACACGCTTCCTAGTTATCCACTTGATCTCAGAATAACCTCTTCCAGATCCACTTAAGAAAATGATTTCTTTAGCCTAAACTAAAGTAAGAAACCATCACATGAGTGTTAGTAAGATTACCTACTAAAGTCCTTGTGTCTCTGACAACAACGCCAATGTTCCACGAGCAAATCACAACACCCATAAAGTGCATGCAACACAGCCTAGATCAACACAATGTCAATTGAGGACACGGATGACACGATAGGTGCACGGGGGAAATCTCTTTAGCTTGTCAGGCTGAGACCATCCCACACATACAACACTTTGGAACACTAACTAAACCTCAATCTAGAATATCACTGCTCTCAACTACACCACCAACCCATATGCACACAAACGGAGGGAAACTCACTAAATTGTACCAAAATCATATTAAACTCAAGGAACACCATCCCCTCACTAGGATACACCTATCCCAAAGCCTCTACACTTAAAACCCTCAATCTAGACCCATATGCAGAAAATGCGTATGAAAATAGAGTAGTATTTTGGAGGTGCCCAAAACTAAAATCTATGAGTACATATGCATAGCTTATGTCAACACAATTCTAATGACTACTTGCAAGAAAAAAATAGACATCGTTTGATACACTTATGACCACAAAAGGCACGTAGATGCGTCAGCACGCTGGTGCAGCCAAATTTGGTCCAAGCTAGGAGATGGTCAATGCCAGGCAAAGGTAGCATGTGAGTGCGTTGCAGAAGGCTAGGACAAGTACCAAGGCCCTAGGCAGCCCAAGGATAGCGGACGTGTATGTTCAAAGCGGTTTTTTAGGCCAAAGGTGTGTTGTAAAGAGCTAAGCAGGTTGGTGGTCTACTATGCCGGAGATGTGGGTTTTATGTGCTAGAGTGTGGTCTTCAGTGTGCTTTAGAAGCCGGTCCAGACGGCTTGTCAAACGGAGCCCCGGTGCTCAAGATATTGCAGTTTAAAGGTAAAGTGTGTAGCAGATCCCCGACGGACAGGGCAGCTGGGGACAGGTGGCCCGGGTTGATGCCAGTATATACAGGTGTAGTGCTCGAGTTTTGGAGCATGCCTGTCTTTTCGGATTGCGAATCAGAGCTCTGGATGGCAAGATATGCTCAGTTGAAGATTTCGAGGGGGCCGGGTCTGTGCTCACTTGACCGCATTGGAAAAGGTGCCATCTGGCGTCTATTGAGCCTCGCCAAGGTTCTCGGTGATAATTTGTGTTGTGTGGAGTCAGCACGAAGTCACGGCTGGTGATTTTAAGGCCTGAGGATTGAAGTTACAGTGTGGACAAAAAATGGAGCATTTGGCGGTCAAGTATTTGCCGATGCATTTCTCGGTTTTTTGGCGGCATCAGGTGGCAAACTTAGAGAAGTCAAAGGGAGGGCACGTTTATGTGGTACTGACCCGATACAAGGAAGATTTGTCCTGGCTTTGCGGCTTGGCAGTAGGACTTTGGAGCAGTGAAAGGGAGCTTGGGAAAGAGGGCCAAAACAAGGAAAAAAATGAGTCTTTTATATATTTTTTGAAGAGGTTGAGGGTGCCTTGAACCCATGAGTGCCAGGTGGCCGGGCGTATGAGCCCACATGCACAGGACGGAGCGACGGACCTGTAGTATATAGGCTAGGGTGTGAGGCCCTCTTGGGTATGTAAAGAGGAGTAGGCTCCTTGGGAGCTCGTGGCTATGGCACTGGCAACACTGTGTAGGCCGAACGCGGCCCTGCGGGGTGGTTTCGCGATCGATTTTGGCCGGCTTGGTGGCGCGCGCCCATGCGGTGGCGGAGACGGGCGTGTTGGCAGTGATGATTGGCGCGGCAGTTCCCGCGGCCCTTGGAGGTTCAAAATTTTAAAGGAGAGAGGGAGGAGCAATAGCGACATCGCTATTGCCTCCCCCCCTCAAGTAAGGGGAAGGTCCCACAGCAGCAGGGTAGGCGAGCTAGAGAGAGAGAGTGAGAGAATGAGATAAAAAACCGTGCAAAAGAGTCTAAAAGAGCTCTCCATGTGTCGGAAAGAGGCCAAACATGCTAAAAATGGGTGCTCCCCCTCTATAAAGGAGTCTTTTTTATCATTTTTGGGGCTTTTGGTCGCCTCGTGAGGCTTGGGAGCCACAGGGAAAAGAGCCAAGAGTGGTTTTTGTCTGCAGAAGGCCGAGAGGGCGCCTCCCCCTATGTATTTTGTGAAGCCGAGTGCGGCTATAGTGTTTTTTTGAGCAGGGAGTGAGTTCCCCCCATTGAAAATGGGCGTTTCTTGTCGTGCTATTTCCTTCCCCCCCTCTTCTCCTGCTCTGTTCTGTTGCATGTGATGCCGGGAGTGTGATGGCGTGTGCGCCCCCCCTATGAGTGTGTGTGCAAAGAGAGAGAGAGAGAGAGAGAGAGAGAGAGAGAGAGAGAGAGAGAGTGGTATGTATGCAAGGGTAGGAGATGATTGCAGTTGTTTTGTGGGTGCGGGTTGATTGGTGGTCTATTTGAGTGCGTTTGCGCTGCGGTGCATCAAGATGTGTTCGATCGTGTGTGCGATAGTGTGAATTCTGTGAGTCGAAGGTGCTCACTAAGTGGATTGGGGTGTTGTGTGTGCCCTGAGCTATAGAGAGGCCCTTGTGTTTGTGTCGGGCGTGTTCCCCCATTCCCCCTCTCCAACGCATGCGTCGGTCTCACATGGAATGCGGTATTGTTGTGTAGATATCATTGAGCCTAGCACAATGGTGTTGTTGGTTCTCCAATGTGATGAGTGAGCGGGGAGTAGCACCAGGATGAAGCTCACGCTCTCTCTGTTCCTAGTATCCTTTCAATAGTTCCACAGTACCTAGCTTCATCACCATTTGTGTCAAAGTTGCCCATGATGCCACAATCCATGGTGGTTCTACGCACGTCAATTTGGGGTGTACAAAAGTTATGACCCGTTGACCACATAGAGTTAAAGGAAAGGCACTAAAATAGGAAAATATATTTTATCAATTACAAAGATAAAATCAAGGTAGAACTATACAATATGGTTTAGGTATATGAGTACTCTACCTTTGGTATGCAGCCTCGTGTATACTCCCATTCTGTGTCAGTGACGTCTTCTCCACACTCTTTTTCTTCAGTCATTGTCTCATGAATCCACTCCGCACTAATGATATCTAGAAAACATGCAAAGTGTCTAGACACTTGGGGTTCCATCCTTCCTCCATGTACTTGTTTTTGTGCTTCTCTCTCTCTTGCAAAACGCCTTTCCTTTGACACTGTCCAAAATTCCACCCACTTGATCATAACCTTTGCATTGAGAATACAAAAGTTACTGACCACTAGAGGTAGATTCATATCCATGTTAAATTATTTTCCCTTTCCACTTGGAAAGTGTGAAGTAATCATTGCATCCTCCTCGTCTGACCACATGTGAGGCATTGAGGGATTATTTTGTGCCAAATACTTTGAGATGTAAACAAATGCCTCTTCACCCTTCCGCCATACATGTCTCTACTTGAGACCATAGCCGCAAAATATCTTTAAGAACCTCTCCAAAAATAACATCCATCATGCATGCACTACTCTACATATAGAGATCTCCTCAACCACGTGAACCAAGTGGTGGATCTAACAAAGAAGAATTGATCCAGGAAATGCATTCTCAATGACACACACAGTTTCTGTTGCAAGTGTTTGAGTAGTAGGAATAACATCTATTTCAATTTCCTTGGAGCTCACAAATTTTAAAGAAAAAAACTCAACAATACACTAAGTGATAGTTGAGGTTATTGTTGTGTACATAAAGTAATGTAGTAGAGTGTCTATGGATAGCCGAGCTAGCCTAGCAAGTCCGTAGGAGGGTGATGATGAAGGAGAAACTGAGGGGGTTGGGCATATTTCTGAAGCTCATAGGTGATAATTGTTTACCCAGTTAGATCAGCTGGAGGTGCCTATGGATTTCCATGATGATGTTATAGATGCAAGCATTTTGGATTAGGTATGTTGTGGAAGTGAAGCTGATTGGGGCTTTGATGATGCCGAGGATGCCGTGGATGAAGAGATGAAAGTGCTTGTGGATAAGGCTTTGAACAGGGTACAAGTTATGCGAGGGTTAATCCGTGTACAAGTGGGGAGTCTAGTGCCATGGGCATGCTCTATGGAGAATAAAGGAGATGTAGAGTTGAGTCTAGGCTGTTTAAACAGGTATGCAATACATGGTTGAATTGTATGCTTGTAAGTGAAGCAATGAGGTATGTTATCTGCCGAATACGGAGCCCATGGATATAAACTTTGCTTTACACGGTTGGGAGGGAGGGTCACAATTGTTAGTTGGTGCAGGTAGTATGCTTACATGGCCAAGTGTATTGGCAAGGCAGGTAAAGGTGGGGAGAAGTGCCAAGATACTACAGATGGATGGAAGTAGTCAGTGTTGGTTTTTTGACCCACGCGGAAGCTTTGTGGTGCAGGTGGTGGGGCAAGCCACTTGAGGTTTGGCAGTAGTTGGCAAAAGAAGGTCCTTGTACATATAGTAGGCTTTTTGTGGTTTGGTCACAGTTCTCAATAGTGTGCCAATTTTTGCGGCAGATAGAAGAATAAAGATGCTATTTTGTTGATCATGAATGGTCAACAAGGGGGTAGGGCAATGATGGTGTAGCCAAAGTATGTCGACCCTAGTAGAGGGCACACACAGTGATGGGTATGCTTATGAATGCATGGCAGAGGTCTGGAGAAGGTGGAAAGAGCTTGTGCGGGCAAGTGGCAGCGGAGGTGTATGCATAATGAGGTTTTCTAGGCCAAAAGGGCTCCAAATAGGGCCTGACAAGGTGGCAAGTGAAGGGTGATCAAAGTGCTTTTTTTTCCCCTAATGTGTAGAGCTTGAAGTGCTTAAGGAACAGGTCCAGACGGATGGAGCTATAGGATCTAAGATATTTAAGTTTGAAGTTGGAGGTGATTGCACATTTGAGACGGACAAGCTAGGTGATTCCAGGTGGTGCAAGCCAGTTTGGGGAAATGGTCATATAATGCTTGATTTATGGAGCATGTCGATCTTTTTAGATCGTCCATCACGACTACGGATACCAAGTTATTGCCAGATAAAGTTTTGTCGGGGGCCAGGTTGGTGTCGGACTGGCCGCCTCGATAGATGTGTTGTTTGATGATTTTGGAGTCTTGCCAGGGTTTGGATGCAAAGTATGCAGTGTGAGGGGATATCTGGAGGCGATTGCACATCAAACAGAGCCCAGATCGGTCAAATATTGAATTTTGAAGTTGCCAACAATGGTTAGAAGTGTGGTGTCTGATGTTTCTTGCTAGTTTTAATGCGCGTCATTTAAGATCATCGGATATCCAGGGCGCATCACATGTAGTAGAAATTGGAGCCAGCAAAGAGATCTTTTGATGGGAATTTACGTCTTGTCGATCGGATGACCTGGCCATAACTAGCAGGCACATAAAAAAACGGCAAAAAACGGGAGTTTTTTTAATTTTCTTGTGGTGAGTTCTTTTAGATTTGGGTGAGCCTTAGGGGAGGTCACTAGGCAAGCTCCACATGGTAGAAGATGAGGGAAAAATCCCACATTCCAAGCCACGATCAAGAGACTCAGACTGTATGAGCTGCATCGTGGACACTTCATAAGCATCACAAAGGGCACTTGAGTTCCTTGAGCTCCCAGTGATGGTGTCCGGCTTGTGGCGTTGCGTGCCGTTGCGGGGGGGGGGGGGTAACGCCGATGGTTTTGGGCGGCAAGTTTTGTGGCACGGGTGGCTGTTTGGTAGTGCTTCTAGCGTGGATAGTGATGACGTGTCAGGCCCACTACAAGGGTATGTTCACCTGCCCGTAGGATCCAAAATATTTTGAGAGCAAAAGTTGGGTGCACCGACGGCGCCGTTGCTCGAGGGGTGCAATATGTAATCATGTTAATGTATAACGTGAGTTCAAAAGGAGGGGTTTTTAAATGCAAAGAATTTAGGAAATTTAATAGAGATACATTAAAATAAGGGGTTTTTATAATCAATTTTGGAGAGAATTCCTAAAATAAGGGGTCATTTTATTCATTCAAACATGTTAAAAGAGGGGTTTTTTTAATACCCCTTGAACGCACGTTATACAGGGGGTACCAAACAGTGAGTCCCCCCCGAGCACCATTGTTGCCCCGCTTGGAAGGGGTGTTCTTGCAAAGTCTTGGGGCCCAAGAAAGGCGGGGCTAGATTAGCAAAACGGGACCATCCCATGCAATCAAGTGGTCCAAAAATAGAAGGAGGAGGGGGTGCATGCACCCATTAGTGCCCCCATTTTTGGCAATTAGTGAGCAGTGTTCTACACAGGTTTTGGAGGAGGGGTTCTTGGAGAGAGACGAGGAGGAAGAAGTGCTGGCCGTTTTTTGCTCAATGGAGAAGCTCTCATCTGAGAGGAAACGGGCTCGGAGGGGTGTGCCCAATATCCCAAGACAGGAGAAGGCGATATTTCTTTGGAACCGGAGAAGGTGAAGATTGGGGAGAGTTGTGGAGGAGCAGTTTGAAGCCAACGGAGGTGATCTTAAAGGTTCTCTTTGTCGAGCTCTCGGCAAGAATAGTCATACAAAAGGTGAAGCTACTACTAGTATGTATATGTATCTACGTGCTTGTGTGCATATATACTTGTGTACATATATATAGATGAGTGAGTAGAGAGACAAAGCTAAATCTCATATTTCTCTCTGTAATGTAGATGTCAGACGAGATACCATCTGGTGGGGAGCTGCCATCTGGTTCCTCTTTTGGTTGATTCACATCCTAGGTGGGCTCTCACTTGGGGTGGACATCGACTCCAGTGGACCCAAGTCTTAAGGCAGTGAGACCAAGCAAAGAAATTAAGATTATTTGTGGCTAGTTTTCTGTGACAATGTGTGTTATAGGTTTCTCTTTTTTATTTGCAGGCATGGCCATCCTAGACCTACTCTACTCAGGTTCATCCACCGGTGGTAGATCCAGACTCACAATGGGTGCTCTCTTTACGGGAATAGTACCTCCATTTGATGGAGGGATTGATTGGCCGCTACACTCTGCACAGCAGCTTGTGAGCTACAATCTTTCTCCGCAGTCTATGCCATGGGGGAGTGTGACAGAGACTCCTTACAACCAAAGCCTTGCACCAACGGTATCTCATTGTATGGACCCTTTTTAACATCCTAATCTCCTTCCCATGGAATCGCAGGGTCCGATGCCACTCCATTCCACTTCTACTTTGCCCGAGCACCGTCGATGCACTTCTTCTAGAGACGCACATTAACTTGTGTCTTGGGCAGCGAGTGTCGAGAAAAAGATTATGCTTTGAAAAAGACCTTGTTTACGTGAAAATGATGGAATTCAAAAAAGAATTTATACTCTCTTCTCCATCTTTCTCACTCTCTTCCTATCTCCCTCTCGCTTTCTCCCTCTCTTTCTCCCCAGTGACGCGGCATTAGGTTGGAAAGCTTTCAACGATACTATACCTCAAAATGGAGGCAGATATGCAATGTGCATAGTAATCCCTCGAACAAGGAGCTACTGCGAAAGAAGCACAATAAAGAATCTCTTCTTCAAAGCACTCTACACAAGTGGGAGCACTCTCGTACTACGCACAACACAAAGAGATGACTACACTTACATCCATAGCTCTTTATCTCTACTCAAAATGATTGCTACATTTACATAATTGTATATACTTAGATTATACAATTTACATAAAACGATGGCTACGTGTATTTAATTGTATATCCTTAAATTATACTTAATAATAGAGAGTAGATAGTTGTGTATACTTAAAGTATATGGGGGGTGTACATATATATTTGTTTATACATGTATGTAGGCACTAAGTACGAGAGCATAGCACCCAAAGGTTACACACTTCCTTTTGGGTATAGTCCTTTTTTAATCGTGGTGTTGCGGTCATTGATCCACTCATGCATGGATTACCATAATGTACCTTTGGTTTTACCACAATTGAGACTATGATGATATCTTAAGAGGTGCCACTTGACCTTTGGCACTACTAGCACCTGCTTAGGTCTACTAGTATGCATATGTATCTACGTGCTTGTGTGCATATATACTTTTGTACATATATATAGATGAGTGAGTAGAGAGACAAAGCTAAATCTCATATTTCTCTCTGTAATGTAGATGTCAGATGAGAGACCCTCTGGTGGGGAGCTACCATCTAATTCTTCTTTTGGTTGGTTCACATCCTAGGTGGGGTCTCACCCGGAGTGGACATCGCCTCCAATGGACCCGTCTTAAGGCAGTGAGACCAAGCAAAGAAATTAAGATTATTTGTGGCTACTTTTTTGTGACCATGAGTGTTATAGGTTTCTCTTTGTTATTTGCAAGCATGGACATCCTACAACTACTCTACTCATGTTCATCCACCGCTGGTAGATCCAGACCTACAATGGGCGCTCTCTTTACGAGAATAGTACCTCCATTTGAAAGAGGGATTGATTGGCTGCTACATTCAGTAGCAGTTTGCAAGCTACAATCTTTCTCCGCTGTCTACGCCATGGGGGGAGTGAGACAGAGACTCCTCACATCCAAACCCTCTCACTGACGGTATCTCATTCTACGGCCCCTTTTTACAATCCTACTCTCCTTCCCATGGCATCACAGGGTCCCACGCCACTCCGTTCCACTTCTACTTTGCCCGAGCACCATCAACGTACTTCTTCTAGCAGCGCGCATTAACTTTTGTCTTGGGGTTGCAAGCGTCGAGAGAAACGGAGCGATGGGGGTTCTTGCGGCTTCTCTTGTTTTGGTGGTGGGGGGGGGGGGGGGGGGAGTGGGGGAGGAACGGAGTCTCCTATTTTAGAGCGTGCTACTCCAGATGCAGAGAACGAGAATACTGATGCACCATGCTAGACATGCATGGGCACTACTTTAAGGTAAAGTATTGTGGAGAGGTAGACTTCGTTACAACAGAGGGTAGGGCATTTCGATGCCATCTTCATATTCTTATACATTGGACGTGTAAGAATTGTTTTGTAAAGTTTAGAGACCAGCTACTCGATCATGCACACTACATTGAGGACACATTGCATGCTAGATTTCCAAATGCCTCGGATCATCATTTTTCACAATAGTGGTTGGAGGGCTACATAAAAACATTTTTGAAAAACAAGCAGTCCTGTGTACAAGTCACAGTGGCCAACCAAGTGGTGGCAACATGGCATATGTGGAGTAGGAGTAAGTAATGGAAGAATAGGCGATCAGGCTGCAACGACCTCATTCTGCAGACAACAACACAAAGCTCAGACCAGATAAACTCCCACACACTATGGCTCAGGAGGCAAAGTAGCATGGAAGTACAAATATGTAAGATTGGTTAAATTACAACCTAAATCGGTGATTAGAAAGATTTTAGTTAATGATTTGTTGTTGTTATTTCTAACTTAAAAATATCACTCTTAGTCAACCAGCCAGAGAGATGGTCAAGTTTCGGGAGCGGCATACAAAATTGAAAACTTGACGATGGTTGTTGGAGAACATCCACATCTCTCGCGAGCAATTCAACTCAGTGATTGGATCACTACAAGCAGTAAGTTTAAGCAAATAATATTGTACCAACTGTTTTCAAATGTTGATATTTATTTAATTTGGTTTGGGTTAATGTAGAATTAGGGCGATTAGTCGTACGTGCTTGTGGACGTCGATGAGGAGGAGGAGGATTAGATGGAAAATTACTTTTCTAAACTCTCATAAAGTCCCAATGTGGCATAATGTATATACAACTAATTTCATTTTATTTGTACAACTTTTTTAAATAGATATCTCATGCACATTAAATTCTCAAGGTAAAGTATATTCAATTTGAATTTTTATTTTTTTGTATACTCTTTCAAAAAACAATTGATGTTTCACATGTTTATGTACGTCAAATTTAAAGGTGTTCATTTGGCCCACCCAAAATTGGGTGGTCCAAATAAGCACCTTTATTTTTTAATAGACGTTTAGCGACAATAGCCGTGATAATAGTTGCAACAATACATGCGATAAGTGAATATATTTTCGTGTCTATTGCTGTTAAATTACTACTGCGTCAGTTGTCGATGTTATTGTTGCACACGCAATCTTTTCTGTTTCGATTTTCCTTTGTTAGTCCGTGGAAATGCTAGCGGTTTTGTGATTTTTCTCTTATAGTAAGATTCTCATATCAAACTAATCACCACATAAAATCATTTGAATACTAAGTTAGTATTTTTATACCCCCGTTTTTCTATCGATCTATTTTTTATTGTTTGATAAAGGGTTGCTTATCTTAATAAGAAATAGCTAAACATTCACACTCTCATCGACATAGATCTTTGCAATCCTCAAGAGTTATGTTAAAAATTAAATTGTTGTAAGATGGAGATGGTGGATACTTACTACTTCTACGTTTATTGGATACTTGCAAGTTTTTAACCTGTACATCTATCCATCCAAACATATATGCTTATATACCTATCTATTATCTATCTCCCTATACTCCTTACACGTGTCAATTTATATATTAGCTATTGATTTATATATTATTCACCTACCTTGCAATCTACCTACTATCAATCCATCCACCTATCTATCTAGAAAAAACCTCGGTGGAGATACCTCCATTTCTCTAAATTTGTTAAAGAAACATATTTTGTTACTCAATTACAGAAACATTCGTTTCAATGACAATTCTACATGTTTTAGCATTCAAGCCTTGTCAAGTTAGAATTATTCCTACAACTTTAAACATCTCTTATGCCAGTTTTTCAAGATTTGGGAGAGATGTTTAGGGAAAATTATCAAAATACCCCTCTAATTTGTGGAAATTTCCAGCGTAACCCTCAAATTTCAAAAATTCCCAAAATTCTCTTTTATTTATTTTTGTTGGATTGCTCAAGATTTTATAATCTTTACTCCTTTTTTATAATTGAGATCCATTTGAGAGTGCTTAGCATGTAATTTGTCACAAATTACGTCGTAAAAAAGGCAATAATGTTTGAAAATAATGAAGCAATTCACCTTCTAAGCCTTCATATAGACTCAAATTCGAATTTTAGCATCTTCCTATCTATCCGAGACATATGGAAACCACGACAAGAATAAATCATAAGGACCATACTTAAAAGGATGTGACAAGAACCCCAGTAGAAGAGTTTTATTTCACTACTATAGCAAGAGGTTGGATAAGCCTAACGAACTCTAGATATCGGAGCTTTGCAATTTGGAAGTTTAAAGTGCCAAGGATGCATCCTAGAAAGGACAATTAAAGATAAGGATTATATCTTAGAACCCTTTCCAGTGGAATCTTTAAAGCGACTTGCATGGGAACACGTCTTGGCTACTCTTGATGTGTGCGCTATTCAAGACGGTCCAACAAAGAATTTTTGTGATGAAGATGGCTATGCTGTCGTTCCTTACTTTGCACTAAGTGTCATCCCGAAAAACAAAGACAAAGAAGAAGACTAGTTCTATGACTCCATATAATGTTTAGAGCTTCCAGAAGATGCCGACAACAGAAATCTAGGCAACTCAGGAGGTGACATGAACGACACTTTAACAAATGCACGGTTTTATGATTGTACATATCAAAGACCTAAGTAAAAATGTCATTCTACAAAAAAAAAGTGCATTAACAATGAGTTCCAAAATCTTTAAAGGTGAAAATGCAACTGCAAAAATCACCCTCATATGTGGCTCACATACATACAGAAAAGACTCAATCAAGAAGAACGCAGCCATGTCAACAAGCTACCAACGATCTAATTAAGTGGATAGAAAAGGCCTCCCAAAAACAACAATCCAATAGCAAACAAATTATAGCTTTCCATAACGAGCCACTCCACAAAGGGAAAGTGGTAGAATGCAACCTTGGTAACGATAGAAGCAATAGTGATGATTCTTATGACATTCTTTACCAGAAACTCGGGTCATCACCATCACTAGAATCTTATGTGACAACCAAGGAAGGCCGAAATAAAATAATAAGTCGTAACCAAAAAATTTGTAAAATTTGGATACCAAAGACCTAGATTGGCCAAAAGCAGATATGCATCAAGAAAACAAAGATCTCTGATGAAAAATCACAAGATCCAACACCAAATGAAAAACAATCAAAGTGTGCAAGACCAGCTAAGAAATTCACAAAGTCAAAAGCTTTCACAACTCAGATTTGGGTTTCAACGAAGTTGATTCAAGCACAGAGAGGTCAGGAATTTATTTGGATATCAAAACAAATAAAGAATCAACTCCCAAATTTTGAATCCCATGCTAATCAAAGAGTACAAGGGATGAAGCAAAGACCACTGAAGACTCACACAAATACAAGGTGGATCCCAAAGAAGTCTCTTCAAACACAAACAAATCAAGGACAAGTATGGACTCCCAAACAAGTGGCATCAACAAAACATCTAATAATCACAAAGAAGTGGGTCCCAAAGGAAACCAATAAAACTACTCTTACTGCACCGCCACTTGAATTATTTCAATTCCCCCTACGGTTACAATACATTTAGAAGAGAACCCAATACTGCTGAGAAACAATGCCAAATACGACAACCAACAACAAGGCTAAAATGGATTACAAAGAAGCATCAAACAGATAAGTAAGCCTTCAATAAATCTCTACAACCTTCAATCAAGCAGAAAACATAGGAGCTTCAAAGAGCATCACATTGCTTAGAACAAGAAGCCTCATGAGGAAATGCCAATAAGAAAATTGCTTATACCCACATCTTGCACAACATAAATTTTTCCATGCATTTACTGTGTATGTATAATAGGGATACATTACAAGGCCTGCCATAGGCACATTGTTTGATTGCCCAAGCACAACACATACCCTTGGTAATACCCTGTCGTCAAGGAGGACTCCAAATAGGAGGGGGGGAGGTATTCTAAATGCAAACCTAATATTATGAATATTAGAGGGAAATGTTTTTTGAATTTCATTGAATTTTTGAGTTTGATTGTGATAATTTTTTGACAAAATTCAGAGTATATGGCCTCATAATAGCGTTACAGGAGGAGTACGTGGACAAAATCCATATATGAGCCTTGGGGACATGTGTACAATGTACAAATCGTTTAGAATTCTATTCAAATGATTTTGCTTTTTGTTGAATTGATTTTTGGTTTTATTTTTGTTATTTTTGAGATTTTCTTTAAAAAAAAACAATAAAACAAAAAGGAAGAAGAAAATCCATAATCCACGTGACAAATAGATTGAAGAGATGCCGAATCGTACAAAGAAAACCAGGTCCAAGAAAATGACAAAACTTCACGCAGCATGTCTCAAAAGCCATATGCACAATGGGTAATTTCAGAGGTAAGAAAAAAATGTTGATTAGCCTTCAACTATAATAAATGGTCATAGAACTATGGGATGGACTACAAGGACAAAGAAAGTTGATGATCGACTTATATTGTAAATCTTCTATGATTCTTGTATGTGACTTAATGAAGCCCAACAAACAAAAGGGACTAATAGTATTGACAAGAACATAATGTGCTACAGATGCCCATCAATCATTCTTGAGATTGAAATTCAAAAAATTAAGTTTGGAAAGCCAACTGCAAGTCCAAATCAAGCTGAACTTTTTCAAGAGGCTAAAGTTTTCCAAGAAAAAAAAAGGTTTAACCCCTAGATAGCCAAAGATGCAATTTTTTCAAATTTGAAGCCATGATAGCCATCTACATACCATGTACATAATGTATATGAATTTTGGGTAAAAATGGACAATGACCATAGATGCTCATCTATTGCAAACAATGTTGGATAACACCCTTTGATGCAGCTACCACTAACCTGGGTAATTATCTGGGGTTTGTCAGGCTTTAGTTAAGTCATGTATCAAGTAGAAGAAGTGTAATGATTTACACATCACACAAAATCTAACATTGGAAAATGCAACTTTGATCACCTTGATATAGGAACAAAGGAGTCACCAATGAAGAAGACCAGACACAAATGGTAGACAAACCATCCTTTGCATGATTACATATCTTGTTCTTGATGAGGCAGATCAAATGCCGAACATGAGTGTTGAACCTCTAATCAAAAATCATCTCCCAGATTCGTCCTGACAAACAGACGTTGTATTGGAGTGCAACTTGGCCTAAAGAAGTTGACATTAGATTACATGCCTAGCAATGATCTAGGAATGGGATCTAGGAACGGGCTCCAAAATTTTCTAACAAATCTTGAATAAAACATTGAATATCGCCAAAACTTTTGAGGTAGTAGCTTTGTTGTAATCTTACCTTATAGTAATTTCTTTGAGACTTTAATAAATATTTTATATTTTTTAGTGTTTCGAGCCAAACTATGATGCACATGAGACTAAATATGTCCTAAAAGGGTACCACGATACTAGTTTTAAAGGTGCAATAACCAAGGTAGATGAAAAATGGATATCTTAAGTAGAGAATGTAAAGTTATACATTACGTGAATGCCTCACTATATAGTATCTTAAGAATATACTTCTTTTTTTCATATAGTTTATCAAGGCAAGTAAAGTATCTCAAACACATTATTTTCAACATTCAGCGTTGCCAATTTGTTAGGTAGTGTTGAGTTTTCATTTTCTACTTATGCTTAGAGTTTCTTCACCTCTAAGGTTGTATTGAACATTGTTTTAGTACATTCCTGATGCACCAACATCAAATTTTCAGTCCATCGTGCTACCCAAAATCGATCAATATCATGGATATCATAATACTAATGTCCTTTTTTTAACCAATGTAAGTGGACTATTAAGATTTAATATTTTTTAATTTATAGCTGGCATTTATTTTTGTTGGAGCTATATATGGCTCCCTCTACTCAACTTGGTCTTACCTATATATTTGTATATTATCCTCAATATGAATCAGTCTTTCGAGCATACATCGTGTTTCTCTCTCTCTCTCTCTCTCTCTATATATATATATATATATATATATATATATCAACATAGTATCAAAGCGATGATGATCATGTGAAGATTCAAAAATGTTACAAATTTTATTTTTGAGGATTGATTCTTGTTAACTGTGGTTGTTTTGTCTTAAGAAGAATCTGATTAGTGTTTTGTGTGACGTTTATTGCTAATCAATATGGTGAGTCGTTGCTTGTTGATTTGTATTTTAACACCCTCAACTTCGTCTCAATTTTTAGGGGCCTTCAACTGAAAATTTGGACAAATGAGACAAGTATCATGGAGCATAGCACAATGACATTTGCTCCCAAAACTTGCTCATCTTCTCGTGCACTGTTGGTAGGCCAACCTTTCAACAACGGTTCCACAAAGATTCCATAGAGATTCCATGAAGATTCTCTAAAGATTCAATATGAAGATGTTGATGAAGTGATGAAGATGAAGATGGATGTTGTAATGTGAAGATACAAGCTCATGGACATCATCGAATATCTCGTTATTATTATTTTGAGCCATTACGGCCACTTTTGTAATGTTTACATGAACTTCATATTTTAAGTCCGCAATTGTATTTTGGCCGCAGATGCTTATTGGATGAGCAAAGCCAGCTCACGGTGTTGTAATTAAGCTCTATGGAAACCTAGAGACAAATTAGGTCATTTTCTCCGGACATTAGGTTTTCTAAGGCTTAGTATATAAACCAAAACCTAAAGCTTTGTAAAGGAGACTTCTAATAATCTTATCTTCTGTGTCGATTAGGAGACTGCGAGAGAGTGAGAGAGTGTGTGAGTGTGCTACAAGAGCTATGGTGATTGAAATCGAAAAAGAATAGCAGCAGCGTCGTGCCCACGAGGAGAGATACAAGTTGATGCTTACATCACGCGCGTACGTCTGTGTTTTGGCAGATTCACCCGCCAGCTACTTTTGGAGTTTTGGTGAGTAAACATTGTCCGTTTTTTCATTTCAGCATATCCACGCAATCAGAGAAAGTAGAGCTACGCATTAGGCATGTTAGATTTTAGAAATAGTGACCTATAAAAGTGGACCAGACATACTACGCGTTTTCTGCACAGGGGGTATTGGGTTAGGATTTGTGGTCAAAGACCTAAGGGATAGAGGCCTTCCACTGTGTGTAGGACTTCCTTTGAGTTTTGTGAAGTTTCGAGATCTTTTTATGGGCTTTTGGCTTGCGGTAGCATCATATGAGACTCTCACATTCACAAAACCGATGGCATGTAGATTTGATATCTCTATAGGAAGTAGTCATTAGTCGATCGAGTAGAGGTTGACACCCTTTGCTTGCTTCCACGCGCCTGCGGGTCGAGCTTTGTCCTCAACTGACATTATATGTTAGGTGAGTTCTCACTATGCTGACGTTCGTCGTAGCGTATCTGCCAACATTAGCGTCGCTCCCGGAGACGAGGTCCCTAATTAGGTGACTGAGACTAGTCCTTGAGGATAGAGGTCCCTTTGGTTTGCCAGAGTATATTCATTCTTTTAGATAGGATCGGAGAGTGGTGGACTCTTTTGGTCTTAGAGGGAGTCTAGGGAGCATGTGTCTGGCCTAGATCCTTCGACTTAGGTAGTATTAGGTAGGAGATAGGTGTGGATTGATTGGGACTTGGTGAGGTGGAAGAGGTGAAAAATCAGTTAGAGAGTCCGTGTGAGGCTAGAAAGCGACTTGAGCATCAAAAATTTCACCATCCCATATGATGAGTAGCAGTAGAGTAAGTAGGACATACTGATTTTGATCTTGAGCATATCATGCATGTCATATTTGCTACTAGGCTCATCAAAGTTGTGAACATAAAATCAAGGAAAAAGTAAAATTGCATTTGGATGCTTGCTTGATGATTGATAATTGATGTGAGTAGTCCAAAGGGGTTGGCAGAGCTTAAGAGAAAGTTAGAACTGAAAAAATCACAATTCTGTCTCCTACGCGTAGGATGTCTCTAGAGGTAAAACTGTGAATATTTTGAAAATTATGATATCACCAATGTGTTTAGTGGAGGTGTTTTACCCTAAGAACATATTGAGTTGAGTGTTTTTACATGTTTTTGGTGTCCAAAAGCCAAAAGGCGAAGGTAGAAAGCGAGAAAAATTCATAAAGTGCTTGTTTTGAGTGATTGTTGTGCTTTTGAGTGTTGTTGGTGAATGAGATCAAGTGTAGAGACCATAAAGAAGCATAAGAAATACTCCAGTCAGGAAAATTATGCAAGAGACATCCTACGCGTAAGAGACATCCTACGCGCTAGGGCCATTTGGGGCAGGAATTTGGAAATTTTGAGGCTATCAGAGTGTTCATTGGGTGGGTTTTACTCTATGTACACCTTGAAACGAGGAGTTTGACCTTATTTCAAATTAAAAAAGGCAAAAGACGGTGAATACCAGACATCCTACCCATTTGATGTTGGGGAGTGATCGAGAGACCTAAACCATAATCTAACTTCATACACATGCTCTAAAAGTACTTCCACGGGTGTCTACCAAGTTTCACCTCATTTGGACACTTAAACTGGGGTGAAGTGGACTTTAGTGTTTTTGGAAAGATTGTGTCCAAAAGAGCCGTTTTGGATGATTTTGACATCCAACTGAATTTCTGAGCATATCACTGTGTTGCTAGACTTGAGGAGAATCTCTAGACTAGATATAGCTTCATTCTGAGCAGAAACAAATTTGGGCATAGTATGTCTCTAGGGGGTTTTTGGGCAGGAATTTGGGAATTCTGAGACCACCAGTGTATTCAAAGGGTAGGTTTTACCCTAGGAACATGTTGACTTGAGTGTTTTCCCATGTTTTTGATGCCCAAAAGTCAAAAGGCGAAGTCAGAAAGCGAAAATTTCATAAATTCCTTGTTTGGAGTGAATTTCACATTCGAATGAAATTCTGAGCATACAAAGGTGTTGCTAGACTCAAGGGGAACGTTTGAACCAAATCTTGCTTCATTCTGAGCATAAAAACATTTGGGCGTAGTATGTGTCCAGGGGGTTTTTGGGCAGGAATTTGGGAATTCTGAGACCACCAATGTGTTCAGAGGGTAGGTTTTACCTCAGGAGCATGTTGACTTGAGTGTTTTCCCATGTTTTTGATGTCCAAAAGTCAAAAGGCGAAATCAGAAAGCGAAAAACTCACAAATTTCTTGTTTGGAGTGATTTTGACATTCAAATGAAATTCAGAGCATACCAAGGTGTTGCTAGACTCAAGGGGGACCTTTGAACCAGATCTTGCTTCATTCTGAGCAGGAAAAAATTAGGGCGTAGTATGTCTCCAAGGGGTTTTTGCGTAGAAATTTGGGAATTCTAAGACCACCAGTGTGTTCAGAGGGTAGGTTTTACCCTAGGAACATGTTGACTTGAGTGTTTTCCCATGTTTTTGATGTCCAAAAGTCAAAAGACGAAATCAGAAAGCGAAAAACTCACAAATTTCTTGTTTGGAGTGATTTTGACATTCAAATGAAATTCTGAGCATACCAAGGTGTTGCTAAACTCAAGGGGAACCTTTGAACCAGATCTTGCTTCATTCTAAGCAGAAAAAAATTTGGCCATAGTATGTCTCTAGGGGGGTTTTTGGGCAAGAATTTGGGAATTCTAAGATCACCAATGTGTTCAGAGGGTAGGTTTTACCCTAGGAACATGTTGACTTGAGTGTTTTCCCATGTTTTTGATGTCCAAAAGTCAAAAGGCGAAATCAGAAAGCGAAAAACTCATAAATTGCTTGTTTGAAGTGATTTTGACATTCAAATGAAATTCTGAGCATACCAAGGTGTTGCTAGACTCAAGGGGAACCTTTGAACCAAATCTTACTTCATTCTGAGAAAAAGAAAATTAGGGCATAATATGTCTCCAGGGGGTTTTTATGCAGGAATTTGGGAAATCTGAGGTTACTAGTGGGTTCAGAGGGTAGGTTTTACCCAAGAACATGTTGAATTGAGTGTTTTCCCATATTTTGGTTGACCGAAAGCCAAAAGGCAGAGTCAAAAAACGTAAAAAATTCATAAAGTGCTTGAAGTGAGTGATTTTTGCACATTTTTTCATTTGGGGAGCTTACTAGCACTTGTTGTGACCATAAGGAAGCATCAGGAGCACTTCAATCTGAAAAAATAGGCAGTAGACATTCTACCCATAGGATGTCTACAGGGTGATCTGGGTATAATTTTTGCAATTCTGAGGTCACCAGAGTGTTTAGAAGATAGGTTTTACCCTATTTACACTCTCAAGCCAGGAATTTGACCTTATTTTGATAGATTAAAGGCAAAAGACAAGAATTGCCAGACATCCTACCCAAATTGTGTACAAGGGGTGATTTTGAGACCAAACCATAAGTTGACATCATATACATGTTCTAACTATTGTATTGAGTGTATTTGACAAGTTTCATCTCAGTTGGATGAGTAAGATTGAAGATTATGCGGATTTTAGCGTTTAGTACTAGACAATGGCAAGAATAGCCATCTTTGGGAGCTTTTTGCATCCAAACCCAAATCTGAGCATACCATTGGGTTGCTGGACACAAGGAGAGTCTTAGGTTCAAATTTGGGCCAATTCTCAGCAAATAGACATCCTACCCGTAGGATGTCTCTTGCATGATTTTGAGGCCAAAACCATTCTATGACCATACCATAGTGTTGTATAGCCTTATATAAGCCTACTAGTCAATTTTAGCCCAATTTGGAGCTGATCTGACTTGAAAATTCACCAGATCGGACATCTGGCTTCTGAAACAGATACTTGATCATTTGACCAGCCTACAAGTGTCAGAATCAAAAAGTGAGAATAGCTGTGTGTTTAGCACATCAAGGGGAACCTTGGATTCAATTTTGGGCTAAATCTAAGCAAAAGAACATCCTACCCGTAGGATGTCTCAAGGTCATTTTTAGGTCCAATTGAAATTTTGAGCATACTAATGTGTTGTTTGACTCCAGGGGAACCTGTGGTTCAAATTTTGGTCAAATCTAAGCAAAAAGACATCCTACCTGTGGGATGTCTCCAGGTGCTAAATGAACTTGTGGGGAGCTTTTGACCTCATACAATCATTTATCATGTCATATTAAGCTTAGCCATCAAGTTTCAAGTCATTTGGACATCATTTGCTCCTGAAAAAAGACATCCTACCCTCTGAGTGCACCAGAAGCTTATGTAGCCCAAATCTTGACCTTTTGGCATCAAAATTCAATTCTGAGCATAGCATTGAGTTGCTTGACTCAAGAGGAATCTAGGGTTCAAATTTGGGCCCTAGACCAATATTTGACAATACCAAAGTGTTTCATAGCATCTTAAAAGCCTGCCAGTCAATTTTGGTCCAATTGAAGCTCATTTGACTTGAAAAATCATCTGATAGAGCATCCAGCTTCTGAATCAGATTCTTGAGAATTTGACCAGCCTAGAGGTGTCAGAAACAAAAAGTGAGGATACCTATGGGTTCAACACACCAAGGGGAGTCTCTGGACCAAATTTTATTCAATTCGGAGCAAAAAGACATCCTACCCGTAGGATGTCTAGGAGCTTATTTTGAAATTTTGACCATATCACTTGGTTGCTAGACCCAAGGGGAGTCTCTAGACCAAATTTTATTCAATTCTGAGCAAAACGACATCCTACCCGTAGGATGTCTAGGAGCCTATTTTGAATTTTTTACCATACCACTGTGTTGCTAGACCCAAGGGGAGTCTCTAGACCAAATTTTATTCAATTATGAGCAAAAAGACATCCTACCCGTAGGATGTCTCCAGACCAGTTTTAGGGTCTAACTATAATTTTGACCATACAGGGGTGTTCACAGTGTCACAGAGATCCCAAATCTTCTTTTAAAATTGAATTTGGACTCAATTTGACCATTCTAAACTGCATTTTACTATTTTGGCCATAACTTTCACAAATGGTATTGGATTGGAAAAGTTTTTATATCAAACGTAGCCTGAGAGCGACAATACAAATCTTACTTCCCTGAGTATTGACATTATGTTAGTGCCAGACAGTTATGCTGCAGATATCCAATCGTGACATCCCATTCCAAAACCAAGAGAGAATCGTGTCACTTGAGAACTTTGTGGTGACTTTGTGGTGTACGACTCTCTACACATGAAATGCTAGAGTGGAAGAAGTATGAATTGGTAAGGCAACCATATTTTTCCAAAAGTCAACTTTATCAATATAGGAGCAAAAACAAAGACTTTCCATTTACAAATTGAAAATTGGGCTAGTTAGAGCATTCCATAACAATAAGAGAAAATTGACAATGAGATCTTCTACCAATTGATGAACAAAACTTTGTATCAACAATTTCATTTGCATCCATATCTCCGTGGCTATATGTGTGCCTAGATTGCACAACTAGACTACGGGAAGCCCATTGCTTCTATTCCTTATATTTTTTTAGGGAGACACACTTTGACTCTCTGCCATACTTTTGTAAGGCACTTTTGTATGGCATGCACCATATATGGTCGCTAGTTTCTGTCATTTCATCTTTGCATGAGAAAAAGGTTAACTACTCACATAGTTTCATGTAGCTTGACAAAATATTGTTCTCAATCTTGCACACTCGGATGAGACACTACCCAATGACTAGGTTAGTAGTCCAAGTTAATTTTTTTGTTTCTCTACACTATCATTGATTGTACTTAAACAAATTGTTTCTAATTTGCAACAAGAAGTCAATCCTAAGCCACATCAGCTCATCAAAACTAAACCACATTAACAAATCTCTTTAGCAAGGCCAACCAAACAAGACTAGTTGTCATCTAAGCATGAAAATTCCATATTTGAGGAGGTAATGTCTCTTCAAACTTCAAATCTATAATTCTGTTTTGTACAAATATTAGACGGATTTGTTGTTCCTCCTCATCCAAATTTATGAGAGTAAATTCTTGTGCTCAACACGCTTAGGCTAAAGTGAACCTATCTTTTCCCAAGCCTATTGTTGACTATCGTCGAGATCACTTATCGTGTGTGTTGACATGGGATGTAAATCTCAAAACTTATCCAGATACTTTTGAATAAACTCATATGGGGCCATCTTCAAGCTTCGCCATTCTATGAGGACTTTATCTTTGGCATCGCTTGCAAGGAATTGCTTCATTATAGCTATCCTCAAGGCTTTTCATGTCTTTGAGGTTGACCTTGGGCATATAGTCTTGCCCACCATTGATCAACTGACTTTTAGAAATGCATGGAATCATTTCTAAGCTTTGAAGGTTTTGATAAATCTTCATGTCCAAAAGACGCATCTTGTTTATGCCTAGGTGCTCTGGACTTGGATATCATGATATTCGTAAAGAATTTGGTGTTGAATGCTTACATTCGTAGGTACATGTCAAAATCTCCCCTTGTGTAATAGGTACCCATCATCAATGGAAAAATTCTTTGATCTAGTGAGTTTCATCACTGAAAATAGAAGGACTAGGTGTGGATGACATAGACACAATCCCAACATTGGAGTGAGAAGGATCCCTCTTTTTAACATGACTTGACACCTTGGATTATGCATCATCATACTCACATTTATCCTTAGGAGACTCCAAAAATATTTTTTTATTTCTAGCTTTGCAACATAATCCTAAAGAATCTCAGACCCACCTAGCCTTTCAACCCTTCAAATCACTTTGATGTGTAAACCGTTTTATACTCTCTTGGTCAAACACTATTTCAAACTGAACACCTACATAAAAATAATGTTGCCACTTTTTTAGAGTGCACACTATTACATATATATCTCTTTCATAAGTAGAGTAATTTTGCTATGCAAAAACAAGTTTCTTGCTTTCAAAGGCAAGATACTTGAAGAAAATTGTTCCAATAGCTTGATTTGTCTTGAGCATAAAAGGTTTCATTGGATCCACAATGGCTAATATATGTGCAATAGCTAGATCAACCTTAGAGCGACCATAAAAGGTTTCATTAGATCCACAATGGCTAATATAGGTGCAATAGCTAGAGAGACCTTAAGTGCATCAAAACTGTGTTATTGACCAATGAAATGCTTTTCCCTTGGCTTTTAATTGGTTTGTCATAGGAGAAACAAATTTGGCATAGTTTTTAACAAACCTACAATAAAAAAATGCAAATTCTAAGAAAATTTGGATCTGCTGAATTTTTTTGAGAGGAGGCCATTTACGGATGATTTCCACTTTGGATTGATGTGTATGAATACATGCAAAAAAAATTTATATGTGCCCCAAATAGTGAATTTCGGTCCTCAAAAAATCATACAAATTCCTTAGCATATAATTTGTGTTGCTTAAGAAGATCAAATACCTACTTCAGATGTTGTAAATCTTCCCTAGATGTACTTTAAACTATAATTTTATCGAGAAAAACAATAAAAAACTTGCTCAAATATGAAATTTCAAAATACTATTCATGAACGTCATGAAATTTGGTTGGTGCATTGGTTCAACTAGAAGGCATAACCAAAAACTCATAATGTCCAAATGTTATTTGGAAAGTAGTTTTAGGTATATCAACAAGTCTAATTCTTACTTGATGGTACCCTAATTGCAAATTTATTTTCATAAAAATACAAGCATGTGTGACTTTATCAAACAACTCATATACCCTTGGTAATGGATACTTATTGCATTAATACCAAGATAGTCTACTCACATGTGCATACTACCTTGTTTTTTTTCACCAAGAGAATGGGAGAAGCCAATGGTGATGAACTAGGTTGAATAAACCCTCTACCAAGGTAGTCAACAAACTAAAGCTCCACCTCAATAACCTCCAAATGACTCAATATGTAAGGTAGTTTACTAACAATCTTACTACCTACAACCACATCTATGTTGTGTTGCACAAAAGGTGTCGGCCGTAGCCAAGGCAGTAAATCTTGTGGAAAAACATATTTTTATTCCATTAATAGTTCCACAAATTTATTAGAAATATTTGCTTGTCATGATGATTGAGAAGTAGTGTAAAGAGATGTTCTTTCCTCCCTCTTTGAACTTTTTGAGCTTAGACGGCCTTTTTGAGGCGGCATAGGATTTTCTATGGCCTCTTTTCTTGGGCGGCTTGAGAGCTGCACCATCACTTTTTTCAAAAGAGGAAGAGGATAAGGAGAATGAAGAAGAGGGTGACCTCTTTATCACCTTTTTATTCCCTTATTCCTCCTTTTTTGCACCATCACTTTCTTCAAAAGAGGAAGAGGATAAGGAGGATGTGTGCTCCTTGCCGCACTGTCGAAGCAAGGGACTTGCCGATACACCGTGTACGAGCCACAGAAGGCTCCAAGCACACAACTAGTTTAACTAGTAAGCTTAAAGAGGGCAATGGTGTGTCACTCACCGCCTTATGCTCCTGCCGTAGAGGATTCCTCGCCGCGAAGAAGAGGGAGACGCCGCTACGCCGCGCTCAACTGCCTCGCCGCTGTCGTGCCGCCGCAATGCTCAATCGCACTCTCTCTCTCTCTCTCTCTCTCCCTCTCTCTCTCTCTCCCTCTCTCTCTCTCTCTATCTCTCTCTCTCTCTCTCTCTCTCTCTCTCTCTCTCTCACACACACACACACACACACACACACACACACACACGCACACACACAAGGAGATGGTGAAGGAGAAGGTGGAGATGGAGCAAGAGCAGCTTCTATTGCACAATGAGAGAATGACTCAATTTTAGGTTTAATTGGCTTTTATGTGAGCTCACCCCATTCACACTTGGGTGCCCATGCCTAGCCAACTAACCCTAGCATGTTCGTGTTAGAGTGCGCCTCTCATCGGCGATCACTCTACCTTTCCCTATTGGACCGACAAGCCCGGTGCCTGACTCTACTTAAATAAATAATACGGTTACAGTGTCTGTCGTAGGCGATAGGGTGTCCGTGAGCCACGAGGGTTAACATTGCCCCCCTTCCTGATGTAGATTCCATCCTCGGAAGCTATTGAGTTGAAGCTTGGTATGTCCATGTTGTAGAGCATCTAGATTTGAATCTGCCAGGCAAAGTCACTGTTTTAGCAAGCGGAATTATATTGCCATAAATCATGAGGGGAATGTAAAGTACATGTGGAAATGAGTAAATGCAAGATTTATGAAATGTTAGACTGCCATTAAGGACAAATAAATTGCACTTTGAGTAAATTAATTAATCAAGAGTTTTGAGCTTATGGGTGAGTCTATCAATTAGTTAGCTATGACTAAGGTTAAAACAACTACTCTAGTACTAGCTAAGCTAAGAAGATTATCTAAATGCAAGATTCCCTAATTATGCTTTTCAGCTTTGATTAGCCAACTCGCTCTCACAACTGCAAACAAAAGCTTGAAATGTTAACTGTAAGCTCAATGGAAGTCTTTTAATTTTTATTTTTATTTTTTTAATACTTTTTTACTTTGGGTCACAATCATGTGACGTGTGTGCTTATTTTGTATGTCCGGGGTTTTTTTCTTCTCAAGGAAAAGCGCCCACACTGGGAACCTCTAGGGCTCTAGTACCATAGACAATACATGTGAGTGAAGTACCAATTCAAGCTAGGATTTCTCTTCCAGCGTAAGATTTTTCATTTGTGGCACTTATGTTTTTTTTTTTTTTTTTTTTCTTCCATTTCCTTGGTATTCGCACTAGTGTTTTTTGTTGTTTGAGTGAGCAAGCCTTTCTCTGCCGAAAACATTCCTAAGGTCTCCAATACTCGGATAATTTTATTAGCTAGGCCTAGTGGTCAAGTAAATGAGTTAACCTAAAGTCACGGTCTCCTAATCTCCAGGCTCATCCATAAGATTAAACTGGAGTTCAATCAACTTAAGCAAAGACAAATTTATACATCTATAATGGCAGATAACAATCATAACTATTGCACTCAAACAAAGAATTAATAATCATTATTAGCAATTACACATATCCACCAACATGAATCATGGAAAGAAGTACACCTGGAGGTATAGAGTGGCTCATTTCGTTGAAGCAGATGTCCTCAGCCATGTGGATGGAGATCCATATAAGTCCTACCTAACACATCCAAAAACAGGCACTATACCTCTAGGAGGCATGTCAGTGTGAAAAATTAAAACTCCTAAAAAACAAACTCAAAACACAATCTAGACCCCTAGCCTACCTATCTGTCACCCCTTTTAGAATCAAGGAAAGAGGATATTATATAAACCGGGTGGCCACCCTAAGGCTAGGCCTCTATCCTCATCATCTAGATAAATAAAATCGTTGTCCGTGAGTCCATAGTCTTCCTCGGTCTCTATTAGTTCCTCTTCGTCATCCTCTTGTGCAAGCATGCTAATCAAGAACCTCGCGATGCGTGGATACTCATCTTGTGCAAAAGAATAAGCATGTGCCATTGGAGACACATTCGCTACTGGGTAGGGATCACTAGTTAGCCATAGACGTATCAGCCATTCTAACTCCTCAAAATTTCTCTCACATGCAAGGCTCTCTATCAAATCCCATTCGCAAGAAAGTATAGGTGGAACAATTCGTTCTTTCTTTGGTACCCAAACTAGCTCTAGATCGCGTGTGTAACATTCCATGATTTTTTCCTTTCCGTGATTTTCAATTTGTTTTGGAGCCACAGGATTGGGTTTACATGGGCCAGGTGACAGGTAAGAGTACACTTTACGTTTGGGCACCCAGATTTGATCATTTCCTTCATAGTATCCTTGGGCTTCCAATAGTCGTTTAGGAATCCAACGCAACGTTTCTTTACATTTCTTGGAGTGAGTGGGACGGTTCTTACTAGGTTTCCGTTTTTTTGCATCAACCATGCTCACTACACAGGCTTTAGAGACCCACTTGTATGTTTTCTCTGCTATATTAGGATGGTTCTTATGTGTCTCAAGCTTTCTTTCAACTACATCAGTTGAAGCTCTAGAGAGTTGGGCTATGGGGACGTATGGTTCAACCTCCTGGACATGCAATGTCTTGGGTTTTATTTCCTTAGGCAATATCTCAGGGACTATGGCTTGAGTGGTAGGGGTAAGAGTTGGTTTTTGCGTTGTAACACCCCCAGTCCCCCAATCAATAGTGCATTTGGTGGCTATCATCCACGTGCGGCCTAGGTTTATATTACCCTCCATAGTTCCAGTAGGCATGACCAAAAAGTCTTGAGATACAATTCCATTGTCATAACTGACAGAAGTGTGCCAGATTCCAAAAACCGTAGTTTTTTTCTTGTTGACACCCTTGACTTGGATAATACTCTCAGATAGAGGTGGCTTCCCTAACTGACACCACACCCCATAGGATAGCAGATTATGTTTAGCACCCGTGTCCAATAAGGCGTTATATAGCACTTTTCCATAGGCACTATTTAACTCGATAGGGTATCGTAGAGTTGTGTCAGAGTCCAACCCATCCTCTTCGATTTCCACGTGGAATGCATTTGTGACTCCAAGGTTAGCCTCTCGTTTTTGTCTTATACGTTGTTGTCGCTCCTTAGCCTCAGCTTGAGCTTGTATCTTGTTTAACTCGGTTTGTGCTTTGGCGGCCTTCTTTTGATGAATGGCCCGTAGTTCTTCTTGGATTAAAGGATCATAATATCTTTTGAATTTACTCCCATTGAGGAATCCAATGGTTTCAACTCCATCAAGATTTTCCACAAGAAGGGTACCTTGTGGGATAATTTCACATACTCTATATGGTCCTTCAGCATATTTCAACTTTTTCTTCTCTTTACGTACTCCATACATAAGGACTTTATCACCAACTTTGATGTCCTTGTCCTTCACATGGCGATCAAACCACTTCTTTCTCCTATCCTTTTCCACAAGAGCATTTTGCACAGCCAACTGTCTCTCTTCGTCTAGTTTTTCTAAGATATACAAACGCTCTGTTAAGGGGTTACCATTCCATCCTTCTTGCGAAGCTACCCTAAGACTAGGAATGACAAACTCCCAAGGCATAACCGCTTCTTGGCCGTATACAATTTTGAATGGCGTACAATTAATAGCCACTTTATAAGCAGTACGATAAGCCCATAGAGCAGATGTCAACTTCAAATCCCAATCAGTGCGATGAGCTTCTACCGTCTTGGTTAAAATAGAGATTAGAGTCTTGTTGGTGCTCTCGGCTTGTCCATTAGCTTGCGGGTAATAAGGTGTAGACTTATGGTGGGATATCATAAAGGTCATGGTAAGCTCTCTTATTACCTCATTTATAAAATGGGTACCATTATCACTAACAATTTCAAAAGGGCAACCAAATCTTGTGATAATGTTCTCAAAAAGAAACTTAGCTGTTGTCCTCGCGTCAGCTTTTTGTGAAGCCTTAGCTTCAGCCCACTTTGTCACATAGTCCGTAGCAACTAGAATATATCGAGATTGAGTGTTGCGAGGTGCGGGACTAATTGGACCTACAAAGTCTAAGCCCCATTTTTCAAATGGTTGGGTTACTTTAATAGGATGTAAGGGCATTCTGTCTTTGCGCTGTGTGGTCTTGTAACGTTGGCACTCATCACACCCTTTTGTAAAAAGTGATGCATCCTTAAATAAAGTTGTCCACCAATAGCCTGATTGCAGCACCTTTCTAGCAGTCAGGTCTCCTGAAAAATGTCCTCCTGCTATGCCCATATGTGCTTCTTGCAAGATATAAAAATATTCATCCTCGCGGGCACGACGCCTAAGAATATCATCCTTTTCTAATCTATACAGAGTTCCGGCAATCAAACAATAGGGTTCACATTCTTTTACTAGCCTTCGAGCGATATCCTTACGAAGTTCCTTGGGTGGAAAACCATTAACTAAAAAGTTAACAATGTTCTCACTCCATTCAGGCATAGTCTCAACCATGAATAGGGAAGTATCGGGTAATTCATCATCAACTCCTGTAGGGGCTTCACCATTGGGTATGCGAGACAAATGATCAGCCATGACGTGCCTTTTACCGGGTCTCACTACAATAGTGAAATCAAACTCCAGAAGAATTAACAACCATCATGTGATTCTTCCTGTGGAGCATGGCTTGTTTACCAGATACAACAACGCTTGATGGTCCACATAAAATACAAACTTGTTTTCCAGAAGGTAGTAGAGAAATTTCTTTACTGCATAAACCATTGCCAAACATTCTCTCTCTATAGTGGTGTAGTTCCTTTCAGCACCGTTCAATTGACGGCTTGCAAAGCTAATGGGATAGTCCAATTTATGTTCTCCTGGTTGAGTGAGAACACACCCAATAGCAAAGTTTGATGCATCAATATGCACATGGAAAATGACATCCCAGTTAGGTGTCCTTAAAATCGGAGCACTTGCTAGTGTTTTCTTCAATTGTTCATAGGCCTGGTCACACTCTTCAGTCCATTTAAATTCAATGAGAAGCTTGTACAAAGAACGTGCTATCTCAGTGAAAAATAAAATAAACCGTCGATAATAACCCACGTGTCCCATGAACCTTTGAACTCCCTTGTAATTGGTTGGTGGTGGTAACTCTAGAATCACTTTAATTTTGCTCTCATGGGTTGAGATACCATTCTTGGATACTATATGCCCTAAAATAACTCCATGCTTGACCCAAAATTGGCATTTGAACGGGTTCTATGAGATACGATATAACCTACACTTTTCAAACACCTTCCGCAAACATGATAGATGTTCTTTCCAAGAAGAGTAAACACAAAGGTTGTCTAAGAAAGCTTCACAAAACTCTCTCAAATATTCTTTAAAAGCAGTGTTTATTAATCGTTGGAATGTAGCAGGGGCATTTGTTAAGCCAAAAGCCATCACACGAAATGCAAACACGCCAAATTCTGTGATGAAGGCAGTTTTAGCTTGGTCCTCTAGCGCTATCGTGATTTGGCTGTAGCCTGAGTACCCATCTAGAAAGCTATAAGCTTCCTTGCCTGCAACTCTTTCGAGTACATGTTCGGAATATGGTAGGGGGTAATGGTCTCTTCTAGTAGCTGCATTAACTTTTTTGAGGTCCACGCACACCCTGAGTTTCCCATTCTTTTTTGGCACGATAACTATTGGAGACACCCATTCAGAGTGTTCAATAGGATATATGAACCCACATTTGATAAGATTTTCTAGTTATTCTTGAATGATCTTTGCGTACTTAGGATTCATTGGGTAGGGTCTTTGTTGTACGGGCTTCGCAGTGCTAATCATAGGGATTGTATGTTGGACCACAGAAGGTGGAACACCTTTCATATCATGGTATGTCCAAGCGAATACGTCCTTGAATTCCTTGAGAAGCTCTTTGAGGACCGCCTCTTCAACTTCTGTGAGGTCTTGGGCAATAAAAATAGGTTTTGATTCTTCACCGGGGTCAGCTAATTCTATTTCTTTAACTATTGCCGGACCATCATAGATTCCATTATTCCCATCGATAGGTATTCTTTGGGCTTTTGTGTACACAACCTTTGCTTCCCCTGTGGTGTAAGATTTGAAATGTTCTGGTGCAGGATGCAAGTCTGTGGATTCTGGTTGTGCTTTGGTTTGTGCTTCCATTTCTACTTTCTTGTGTTGTCGAGCTAACTCTTGGTTTTGACGCCTCCTTGCAGTGCGGCTCAACTTTGGCTTGTCTATGATCTCTAATTGGGCTATGTCATGGGGTCGTGGTCTACACCACATAACATTTTGGAGATATTCACCCCAATTGTCTACCAATTTTCGATGAGCATCACATGCTCCTATATAACTGAGCCATTCTGCTGAGGATCTCTTCTTTTTTATCCTAGCACGTACATTGGCTCGATATCGACGCCTCTTAAGGTTTTTCTTTTTCTTATTTGAGACCTGCTTTTGATTTGCATTTAGATCTGGCTCACCTAAGGAGTCCTCTTTGGTGTCCTCTTCACTCTCGGGGGAGCTATCATCGGTTGATGTGCTCGGTCCTTCCGAATGTTTTGACTATGAACTGGCTCCACTCTCTAATTCATGAGATTCAGAATCCGTTTCACTCTGGGAGTCAGTGTCCAAGTCGTGTTGGTCAAAGTCTTCTATTGAGCTATCGGTGTCACTGTCAGATTGGTCCACAATTGCCTTGCCCTTAGAAGATGCATGTATGGCACTTACCATGTTCAGAGGTGCAATTTGTGGTACCTTTTCCCCCTCTGGTGTGACCCAAGTGGTCCCTCTATTTCCCCAGGTATCTATGGTTGCAGCTAGGTGTACCCAGTCTACGTTGTCTGATTCCGTCATACCCGGTAACACATCCATGTAAGGAGAATCTTGGCCAATGTCTGTATCCTTCTTACAAGTGTAACAATATTGTAGTGGGGCCGAGTGAACTGTGGTGTCAGAGCGATGATCAATAATGGTTTTACTCCCTAAGGGGTGTACCTTACCAGTCACCAAATCCACTCTAAGGACAGAGTCTTGGAATTGCAAATAGACATGATTTTTAGACCAATCATGAACCTTTTGTGCTTCCCTCATGAATGGTCGTCCTAAAATCATTTCATATGACATAAGGTGTTTAGAGAAATCCATTACAATGAACGTATGTCGTACCTTGTGTCCTAGAACTTTGATCTTAAGATCCTTGAGCATCCCCATAGGTTTGGCTATGGTACCATTTGCCATCTTTACCACAATGTTAGTAACACTGAGGCGGGGTTTTCCCATGGATTCCCAACAATCTTTTGTAACGATGCTAACTCCTGCACCACCATCAAGAATTCCCTTTATAGTTAATCCCTTGGTAGTGATGGGTAGGGTCGCATTAGACTCGTCGCCTTCAAAATACTGCCCTAATTCGTTAATGGGTACCTCGATCACAGACTCGTGTCCATCTAAGTCAAGTGATTGCACATGATTTTCCTCATCAATCATAATCGAGTCAGGCCTATTTGGTTGCGCAAACTGCGGTAATCCCGTTCGTAGCTCTCCGTTAAGGAATGCTCGAAGTGCAAGGAATAACCCAGGATCTCCATACAGCTTTGCTATGATCGTGGTTCGGACCTCAGAAGACATGAAGTCCACTAGTTTGGCAACATTCATTGGCATTTTGCAGGGTGTAGGTCTTTGACTAGGAACTGGTGAGGATGGAATCTCATATTCCTCAATGGGATCAGGTATTCCTTCGTTAAACATCCTTTCCAACAAGAAAGGTGTATGCTCACTTTCTAATGTCCCGTCCTCACTCCCTTCTTGGATGATACTAGATATGGCTAACGGTCTATGGTTCATGTGGGGTGGATGAACTTGCGTGGGAAAAACTGTGTCATGAATTTTGACATGCATGGGTTCTGGTTCTAGTTTCCTTTGAGTCTCCTCCACTAAACCTCTTAGATGTTTCACCTGCTCAATCTCGTCTACTGGGTTTGGGTACGTCCCAATCTTCTTTTTACGATTCTTCCCTTTTTGCCCCTGCGGTTTATCTTGGGGGTCTTGGATTGGATTTGGAAACACTTGTGGTGTTTTCAGAGGCTCTTTATGGTTTTCTCTTATTCGGTTTTCATTTGGTTCCCTGTTACGGTTTTCTTTGTCGGTCTTTCCCTTTGTGGTATTGGTTCTAGTCTCCATTGTCTCGATTGAATCTGAATCATCCTCGAGGTCATTCATATACACGAGGTCATCTCCTGTTCCTATGTTTGTTTTGGAACTTGGCTTTGAATTTCCCGTATTCTGCGACCTCTTCCTTCATATCTTCTTTTTCTTTCCTTGGATAACTGACGCGGTATCTCTCTCTTCGAGGATATGGCCTGGCCCTTGAAGCATGGACCGTGTAATCGCATAAGCGGGTGCGACGGGTGGTATTGGCGATGTCACACTAGCAATTTCGACCAAATTTAGGGGTGTGATTTTAGGCGCATTTGGGTTATAGGGGCATTGGGCAATCAAGTGATCTATGCCACAACGATTACATGTGAGTATTGGCATTGCAGACGTGCTCCCTTGATTCATTTGCATCCGTGCAGCATTCTTTTGCAGCCTAATAGGGCACTCCGCTGCCCAATGTGGTCCACCACACTCGTAGCATTGAAGACGTGGCCTCCTAGCCTGGGTGTTGATATTTTGACCTCTGGATGAGAGAGCAGCAGCTTGATAAACCGGCTTGACTTGCCCCCAACAATCTTCCATGTAGTATATAGGACACTCTTCCAATGTATCAAGTCCGTAGGCAATACTAGTGTCTATTTCCTCCTCACAGCCATCTACATAAGCATTTGATGGCTCGCAACCCACTTGGTTCATAGGGGCGACTCTTGGATGCGGGGGCTGCGGTCCTAGCACAGGAGGTGGTAGCGGTGTAGCTTGTACAACATTTTGAGATCTAGGGACCATGTGTTGCGGTAGTTGCTCAACAGGTGGAGCAGGCATCAATATAGGAGCTCGAGGTGCATCCGTCCAGGCTACAGGTGGTCTATTTGCCATCATATGTTTGATCATTAAACAATCCTTAGCTTGGTGACCATACCTACCACATGCGTTGCAAGTTCCATTAAATTTTACTCTAAACGTAGGGCACTCACTAGTGCTATGTGGACCTAAGCAAATGGAACACCATTGTTGCTCCCTTCTTGGATACATGTGACTATTTTGAGGGGGTCGATTATCCTTAAGAGACTCTTGGATTGCCTTGGTGAGGTCTGTCAAGAATGTCTCAAATACCTTTGGCTCATTGGCAATGGGCTTTGCAGTCGTGGGTTCATACTCAATGGATTGTGAGCTAGTGGATCTCGTGTCAGTAGACACCCTCATGCCTGCTATCATCAAGTTGTCCTCTAATTGGATTGCATTGGCAGTGACATCTTCCCAGGTTGTGATACCTCTAATCACTAGTCCATTATAGATTCCTTCATTCCTCAACCCTCGAATCAATCGATCAAGCAGTTGGTTATTGTTGAAGCGCTCATTTACAGGGCAGCGAGAGTTTAAGTGCTTTAGATGACTAATGAAGTCCCTTACTGACTCTCCTTCCTTATGTTCGGCCTTCTGTAGCTGAGATTCTACACCCCAAAGCACACCTTTAGAAACAACCTTTGAAGGGTAGGGTATATTTTTTTCTCGTCCACCCTTAGGGTTCTATACCAATCTCCAGCCTTCCCACTTAATGTCAAGCTTAAGGCATTGCACTTATGTAGTTCGTTGCGTTCTAAGAAATCACATACTTGTTCAAACACTTCAATGTGTTTTCTAGCATCTTCGTCCCCATTGAATTTTTGCGTGAGTTTGGCAATTTGTACTCCCTTACTTCTAGGCTCTCTATCAGATGCATGACGCATATTTTCCGCGATAGATCGACCTATGGTTTGAGCAAACGCTGCCAAGTCACCTATGTGAGGAGGCAGGGCCGGTGGAGGTACTCTTGGAATCATATGTGGGAGAGGGATGGGTACCGGTCTTGGCATATGTGTGGATGATGCAGGATATGGAACATAACCGGGCATAGGTCCACTCGGATAAGGGCTAGGGAGCGGCACTCGAGGAGCATAAACAAGTGGTACAATTGGAGGTGTGGGGGCCATGTGTGCATAAGGGGCTAGAGGCACATACGGTCGAGGCCCCATATTAGGTACTACGACACTAGGTAGTGGCACTGCGCTAACCGTAGATGTCATCGGTACATTCTCTGTCAGGCTTATCTCTGGAGTGAGCACTATGTTTTCCTTAATAGAGGGTTGAGCCAAGTTAGGGAAGCTAAATTTGTCTCTCGGAGGCTCAGATTGCATAGAGACCCCAGGTGAAATGACGTAAGATGGGTCTATGGGGCTCATTAGAGGAGTCTCCATTTGTGATAGAGTAGGCTGTTGAGCCTTGCTCGTATCCAGAAATCTCATGGGGCCAGTTGAGAGTATATTTACCCCTCGGTTTTGCCTTTATGATTGAATAATGCCATGGATAACATTACAGATCATTTTCTGTTGATCTTCAATGCTTGTGGCACTAGAGGTGGATTGTACAATCTCTATCCATCCTACATGGTAGGCATGGCCAAAGTGTAGATCCGTCAACACCTCAGTGTGGAGGTCGTATGTCCAATGATCATTAATGAACAATCCTTCTAGAGTCGACGTGTTAACGGTTTCTTGTGAGGTAGAAGCAATGTTGCTCCCTATGGTTTTACTTGTCACCAACGGTACTCTAGAGGGAACTTCTGAAGGAGGCAGCTCAACAGGGCCTTCTTGGTAAGAAGTTGACAGGATATCCACATGGACACTCTTTGGGGGTGTGGGGTCCATGTGCGATGTGAAAGGAGAGTCCACTTACCCACCCCCTTCGTGTGCTTCATTTGCGTCAGGTTCCGAGCGAGTAGCTCTACCTAATGTTTCCATGAAACGGCTAAACATACTAGTACTAGGCTGTGGAGCTTCGGGAGGTGCATGGCCTTCTCTCTCAGTGTTTTGGGTAGGGTATGCTTCCATGATTTCTCAGTCGGAGGAGGAATCACTAGCGGCTATTTTAGGGTCTTGGGTGGTGCTACCTTGTGTCCCCGCTGAGGGTCTAGAGCCTATCGTGGATGGGTAATGGGTGTCCGTATGAACAGATACACCCTCAATATGCTCGTGTTCTAGCACCCGCCCAGAGCGTAAGTGCATGTGCTTTTGATACCCTAAGGTGTCAAAAAGCTGCTCTAGGTGGCCTTGTGATTAGTTTTTAGCGTGTTTTTTGTTTGTTTTTTTGCTAGATTTTTTAGAGCATGTCGTGGAATGGGCCATGTGATAGCTCGAAACGAGCGTATCGTTAGGAGGGACGCGCTGTGCTTTACAGCCCACCGTTTGGTTCTATTTTGCTCCAGAAAAGCCCGAAACAGTCTTTTCCTAGCTGGGGAACTAGGCTCCAAATAGCAAGTTTAAAGGTGCAAGTGGGAAGAGAAGGGAGGAGAGTGGAGGACTTGTCCCACATGCTCTCATTCCCTCTTGAGGAGGTAGGGTATCTATATAAGAGTGAGTCTAGTATATATCATAAGACTGAGGACTGAGGCCTGGGCTTGGGCAAACGATCCCGATCTAACTTTTATACAACCAACCAGTCCGTTTTTATAACTCACGTTTTTTATTTTTCGAAAATCTAACCTCTCCCTCGCTCACGTTTTTATTTTTCGGGTTTTTTTTTTTTTTTACAATTTTTTTTTTCAAATTTTTTTTTTACATTTTTTTTTTTGAGATATTATTTGGTACGCGTTTTGGTGCACGTTGACCTCACCTACCTATTTACTGTCCCACCTACCTACTGACCTGCTAATCAGTGGTTCACCTAATTACTAACCTACTTAATTAACTAACTGTGCGCCTAACTGTGCACAAACCAGAAAACACAGAAAACACAAAAAATGCAGAAATTGAAACTTGACAGAACTGTCCAGTGAAAACACAGAAAATGCAAAAAGAAACGCAAGAAATGCTAACTGTGTGCAAACAGAAAAACAGAATTTTGCTAACTGTCCAACTAATACTAAATGTACGCAGCAGAAAAACAGAAAATGCAAACTGTGCGCAACAGAAAAACAGAATTAACAACTTGCAGAAAAAATACGCCTTCCTCTCCCTCTTCTTTCCTACTGCAAACCACTCATACAAGAAGCACAAAGTGCCTCTTGGGCTTAGTGCAGGGCTATTCCCCGGCAGCGGCGCCAAAAATGTGCGCTCCTTGCCGCACTGTCAAAGCAAGGGACTTGCCGATACACCGTGTACCAGCCGCAGACGGCTCCAAGCACACAACTAGTTTAACTAGTAAGCTCAAAGAGGGCAATGGTGTGTCACTCACCGCCTTATGCTCCTGCCGTAGAGGATTCCTCGCCGCAAAGAAGAGGGAGACGCCGCTACGCCGCGCTCAATCGCCTCGCCGCCGTCGTGCCGCCGCAACGCTCGATCGCACACACACTCTCACACTCTCTCTCTCTCTCTCACACACACACACACACGCACACACACAAGGAGATGGTGAAGGAGAAGGTGGAGATGGAGCAAGAGCAGCTTCTATTGCACAATGAGAGAATGACTCAATTTTAGGTTTAATTGGCTTTTATGTGAGCTCACCCCATTCACACTTGGGCGCCCATGCTTAGCCAACTAACCCTAGCATGTTCGTGTTAGAGTGCGCCTCTCATCGGCGATCACTCTACCTTTCCCTATTGGACCGACAAGCCCGGTGCCTGACTCTACTTAAATAAATAATACGGTTACAGTGTCCGTCGTAGGCGATAGGGTGTCCGTGAGCCACGAGGGTTAACAGAGGATGAAGAAGAGGGTGACCTCTTTCTCACCTTTTTATTCCCTTATTCCTCCTTTTTTGCACCATCATTTTCTTCAGAAGAGGAAGAGGATGAGGAAGATGGAGAAGAGGGTGACCTCTTTCTCACCTTTTTCTTCTCTTGTTTTCTCTCTTCTCTCTTTGAATTATGGTGAAGAGGAGTATGAAATGGTCTTCTCCGTTTAGGGGGTGTTGGAGAATGTTTTGCCCGCCATCTTTGTGGTTCCATCTCCATCGAGGTGGCAGGAGACATGCTTCTTTCTCATTCTTTTGGTGGGGTCTCTACTGTTGAAACTTGGGTTCTCTTTTGAGAGGGATATGCCTCATCTAGTAGTAGATTTTTGAACTCTTCATACGGATCCTCCTCTTCTTCCCTTATCGGAGAGATTCCTCTTTTGTAAGTCTCACCAGGAGCTTTCCTATGTACTATCTCTTCTTGGTGGGGAGTTTGGAGAATACCATGGGTGCGCAATTGTTGTAGCAATTTGGAGGGATGGATTGCCCAGGGCTTGTTGAAGCCTAGAAACAAGATAGTTTACAAGAATAGGGGCATCATTAGCTGCTCTTTCATTAGCAAAATCAAAGCTATCAACATTCATGTCAATCTCTTTTCCCTTGTCATTCATACTAGCAAAATTTTAGGTGTAAATTTTTACTTGTACTTTGGCACTTCAAGCCCTAGTTGCTACTCCTCTTTACCTTCAAAGATAAGAACTCAAGAATCTATACCCGTGGCTCAAATATTATTAATTGTGAGGAATAGAAGAGAGGGTTTAATAGAGCCAAGACAACACCGAGTCCTATCAAGCTTCTAATAGCTCAATAATGGTTAAGCCATAGGCAAGCCCCATAGGACTCCATTATTAAGACCATAGCTCTCGACGGTATCCCCATTAATTGCATAAAGTAGGTGTGCTTCAAGGAGGGAAATCCCTATTCTACTTAGTCTTTTGCAATTAATAACACCAACCATTTGTAGCCAGCTTCAGGACTTATCTTCTTGAGCGAGAAAACATAAACCAATAGCTTTGATACCAATGTAACATCTAATGCACTAGTAACGTGTGTGTAGAAAAATTTGATAGCATAGTGAGAATTTTATTAGGAACAAGTTCCTAATGAGCATAGAGAGTTGAGAAAGCAACATAGCAATTTACACCTAGCTAGTTTAGCATAGACAATACTTGAAAAGAGAGAGAAATAGAACAATTGACAACAGTTGAGGAACAAATTTACATGGAGCCGGTCCCCCCTCCAAAAAGGCTTTGTAGCTTCTCCCATCAAAGGAGACTTTTGTACAATACAATCTTTGTGTTCCTTGATAAAACTAGTTTGTGCAATGAAGATGGAAGCTTCATGCACCAAATTATTCTTGAAAAACACACTTAGTGTCCCTAGCCTCAATCCCAAGACCTCACACACCTTCAAAAATGGTGCGAGCTAGCAGAGAATGAGGAAATATGGAGAGGAAGAAGATGTATCTTACGAGAAAGAAGTATTCTCCTCACATAATCACTCTAATAGAATAGCTTAGCTTAGTAATTAGCATGGTAGAGGAGATGAGCATGCCATTGAAGTTTGGCTCTTGGCTATATTTGCATTCCATAGCCAAGAGTTGTTGGTGTAGGCCTCCACTTCTCATTGCTTGGAGAAGGAGATGGAGCTCTTGCTCAACGCATAAGTTGTGTGTGTGTGTATAGCAAAAGTGAGTTGAGTAAAAATGTCAATCTCTCTCTCTCTCTCTCTCTCTCTCTCTCTCTCTCTCTCTCTCTCGGTTGATCCTCTCCCAAACTGCCCTTGCTGGCTTCCCATTGGCTCCTGCAAAGCTTAGCCAATAGGAATTAGGAAGCATATTTGATAGCCTTGTGACAAGTGTCCCCCTTTCCCCTTTTGTGAGATCTTAGGTAATTAAATAATTCGATTAAACTCTCATTGGACCTTTTAGTCTTCTGGCCAAGAGGAATCAAGCAAACCATTGGGCTGTTGGATGCTCATTGAAGCCCTTGGGAGACTGTCCGATAGCCTTCTAGGGAGCTTAATTTCTACTGGTTCTTTTGTCAAGAATTTTCAAATTGATTAGACAAATTTTACTCTAGCCTAATTCTCATTGGGCCACCTCTATGGCCATCCAATAGGATTTGAGGGGAAATTGGGGGCAACTGGCCTAGGATCCTATCATGTGTCCATTCTTCCCTCTGGGGAGAGCTTCGGAGTGTGTGTGTGTGTGTGTGTTTCTCTCTCATCCCCTACCATTAGGGCTCGCCCCCTCCTTCCTAGGGATGTGGGAAGACTTTTTAGTCTTCTCATAACCATCCAATATTTTCCACCTTTGGCCATTGAAGCTTTTTAGTTAACTTTTGGAACCTTAGCCTATGGAAGTCTTAATGGAGCTGAACATCAGGTCTGATAAGCTCCATTGATGGTCATTGCTCTTTTGCAGACTGTCCCTCCTTTCGATCCCTATTTTCCCTCCTTTGGATCCCTACTGAGACCGGTCCGACAGCCTTACCAATATTCTAGATTTTACTCCCCTGGTACCTTCCCATATGAAATGCTTAGTTTAACATGAGAAAATTATTTGGGAGAATTACATATTAGTTTCTATGAAATAGCCTAAAAGATAGAGTCGCTACCTTTTAAGGGTATGAATTATAGCTAGTAATTCTAGGTCATGAGCGTGATAATTACTCTCATGGGAGAGAACTGGGAAACTGAAGGAGATACTCTTGGATGGATAGACTCCTAATCAAGTAATTGAGTTAGTTGACTCTTAAGTTATAGCACTTCTGGAATTGTGATACTAACTCAATTTTTTATAACAAACCTCTAGAAGACTTGAGTTTTGTCAGCTCTTTTGGAAATATATCTTGATATCTTCTTTTATAAACATTTCTTCTTGAAATATATCTTAATATCTTTTAGGTTTTAAGCCATCTACTTCAGATTTGTTTAACTTGTCTATATATATTGATAGACCTTTTTCAAGTGCCTTGACCAATTGATTAACCTTAACTACTCTTAGAGAACCTTGTTCTTGCATTTAGTTCCCTTTAGCTATATCAAGAATGTTACCTTTTAATGATTGCAATAAATGTTTTTCTAGATTTTGGCTCCATCAATCCATCCCTAAAATTCCTTGAAATTTTTCATCTAGAGTACACAAAATTGACGAAAATTAGAATGGTTCTTTGAGTCAAGATTAAAGTTCTATGCCTTCCTTGTTTGCAAAAATAGTGGACTCCTTGGCCAATGCTGGTCTCAACTTCTTGCCTATGGATTGAGCCTCACGTTGCAATATCATAATGACAAAATTAGATTTGAACTTCTCTTGAATAGTCTCCTTTGCTTCTTTGTTTGCACAAAATCTCAATTTCTAAAATGGTATTAATAACTCTGATTTTTTTCAAAACTCATTGGCTTGATCGCTTTCAAGGGAGCTTTTTCTACTATGCCTTGGACTAAAAATTGCTCACCGTTTGAGTTTTGAAAAAAAGTAGTCCCTTTTTTTAGGAAAGATGAGTGGAAAAAATGTCTAAGCATGGTCTCCTTTTCCTTTCTAGAGTTGCTACTTTTTTTAATTCTTGCACATTGTCAATTCTGAGAACTTCTTCTTCTCAAGAGTTCCATGCCATTTTTGTCAGTTCCTCACTCTCTTCCTACAAAATTTCTACTAAAAATATTTATCTTGTAATAAATAGACCTGGATCAATCTTAGTGAAACTTCAGATCCATGTAGCATGTCAAGGAACTCATCAATCCTTGATATAGGGTATTTATTCTTGATTGTAACTTGATTCAATCCTTTGTAATCTATTTCCCTTGGGGGTGGAAGAGTAGTCAGATCTTCAAGAAAAATATCAAAAAACAATTGTGAGCCATGAGGGTGGTTTGTGGATTCATCTACTTTGTTGAGTTTTATAAGATAGATCTATTGTCCCTTCCTTGCTCCTTTGAAGAACCGATTAGCTTTGCATAAAGTAGGGTGTTTCTTCTCAGCTTCACCATAAACAATCACCTTATTTCCCTTCTTGTTTCAAATGAGATACTTACCTTAGAACAATGAACGTATACCTTGTTTTTCACTAGCCAATCGATCCCAAGTATCCCATCATAGATCCCTAGGAGAAGTACCCTAAAAGATACACGTGTTTTTTCACCTCCTAGCTCAACTCTAAGTTACCCATACAATAGCATGATATTTCTTCCTTCCCACCAGCCATCCCTACGACCAATGTCTTTGTAAATTTTTGATCAAGCTAAAGATTTTACAAACATCTTGGTGAAAGAAAGGATCGTGTGCTTCCACAATCAATTAAAAGATAAAATTATTTACCTTGATGGATTGTCGGAGTTTGTATAACTGAAAATTGACAATTAGGACCATGATGCTCTACTTCTGCACTGATAGTAGCTTTCTCTTCTTCCATTGTATGCATGGTTGGTTCTTTAATCATACAATCATGTGTAGTTGTGCCTCATCCCTTTTCACATCCATGAAAAACACCCTTTTGATTTGATACTTTGGTGTTGTTGTGGCCAAATTTCCATTTAAACTTTTGGCATTCAATTTTGTAATAACCAAGCTCATTACAGTTGAAGTATCTGACCTCCTTGCGAGGTTGATGGGTGCAAATAGTATAGACTCTAATAGGTGGATTTCTACGACGTTGTCCGAAGGAGTTTCTTTGATTTGCTTTGATACCAATGTAACATCCCCTCTAGATACATGCACTAAGACGCTCATTTTGGTAGTCAGCTAGATCTACGCTTTCTTATTTTTTACATGTAGCTAAACTCTTGTATTAAGAAATTGCAACCGTAACAAAAAAAAAAGAACAATCTAGCTCTACCTTGCATGGGAAGTGTGACTAAAAATTATCAAGGTCCTAATCGTCTAAGAGTAAGCTATTTAGTCCACTCAGAGAACCAACACTTTTTTCCCCACATTGAAGAGGCACAATTGTCAATTTCCTTCACAAATTGAGCTATCTTTGACTCCACGTGTCTAGATTCCTACAATGTACTTACTCCACTTTGGTGCAACTACTACTCGGAATAGTGTTGCATGTTCTATAGGTGCCTGGATTTCACAAGCATCCCGTGAACTAGCATAGTCATGAACATTTTTTTCATTTAAGGCCTGTACACTCCAGGTCTCATCAATCATTGAAATGTTTGTGTATTTTCATTGTGAATTCCCGTCGTTTATACATGAGCTTGTCACAAGTACACACTCTTTTTTGTTGGCTCTATACATAGCCTCAATATCCTATCTTTCCCATGCTTGTATAGCCTTTTTGCTATTAGCACGAGTGTTTGTATTTTCTCAATGATTGATACTGATTTTTGATCTATAACAAACCAATGGTGAGCAAAGGTAATACATGTTCGCTCCACCTTGGTACCGTCTCAATACAGAATAGATATGACTCAGGTAGATCATCGTCAACTCCAGGAGGTGCTTCTCCATGAGTTAGTCTAGACAAATGGTATGCCCTCTGATACATAGTTCCTTTCTTAACCACTACAGTGAAATCAAACTCAAGCAATATAATGAACCATTGAACAATTCATCATATATTGCATGGTTTGTTCACCAAGTACAATAGTGCTTGATGATCCACAAATAATACAAATTTATTTGTGAGAAGGTAATGTCTAAAATTTTTCACTGCATAGACCATTCCCAATCCTTCTTGTTCCATGGTCGTGTAATTTCTTTTCGTGTTGTTAAGTTGTCTACTAGAGTAAAAAATGGAAAAATCCATGTTGTTATCTCCAGGTTATGTCAGGATGCTTCTGATCGCATATGCCAATGCATTAATGTGGACATGAAATATCTTATCCCAATTAGGAGCTTTCAGAATTGGATCATAATCAATCTTTGCTTCAACTATTGGAATGCTTTTTCAAACTTTTCAGTTCACTTGAACTTTGTGATGAGAGCATAGAGAGGTTTTGCAATGACTATGTATCTATATCTATATATATATATATATATATATATATAAACCTTTTGTAGTAACAACAATGGCCCCATAAGGCTTCTACCTCTCTAACTTTTGTGGGTCTTGGAAGAATAACAATGACTTGTATCTTCTCAGGATCTATGGAGATACCATTTTTGGACACAATGTGCCCTATAATCTTCCCTTATCTTACCATGATGATATAATTCTCCGGATTCAAGAAAATACGATAAGCCTTGTACTTCTTAAAGACCTTTTTAAGATGTTCTATGTGTTTTCTTCTCAATAAAGAATGCATGCATAAGTCATCCATGTAAATTTCTATGAATCGTCTTACATACTCTTTGAATGCGTGACTCATTAGCCTTTGGAATGTTGTAGGTATATTTATCAAGCCAAATGGCATTACTTCATAAGAAAAATATGTCCCATTTTGTTGAAAAGGCTATCTTGTGGTGATTCTATGGATTTTATGGAAAGATGATCATAGCTTGAAAAACTATCAAGAGAGATGTAAGCTTCCTTACCAACAACTCTCTCAATCACATGATCTGTAATTGGTCAAGGATAGTAATCTGTGATGCTGACGGTATTTACCTGCTTGAGATTTATACACACTTGAAATTTTTCATTCTTATTGGGTACTACCATAATTGGTGACACCCAATCTGTGTGTTTGATCTCATAGATAAACACTGCTTTCTTAAGCTTGTCTATCTCCTCTTTGAAATTTTTTGTGAATGTTTCATTGTACACATAGGGACGTTGTCCACAGTGTTTGGCATCACTTGTAAGGGGTATTGTATACTGTAAATGCTAGGATCAACTCCCTTAAGATCCTGGTAAGACCGTGCAAACACATCTCTATACTACTTGAGAGTAGCTACTCTTCCTTCTCGGTTATATAAGCCGATTGCGGCTCTTCTCTTGGTTTAGTAAATTCAATCCTCTTGGCATTTTCAGGCCCATCATAAGATGTTCTCAGTCCTTTAAGTTTCCTTATTGGTTGTTGAACTAATATTGTCCTATCTTATATGAATAGTAAGAGGGTGCATCAAATAAATCAGTGATAGATCTCTCTTCACTCCCCATTTCAGTTGTCTAAACTTCTTTCAAGGTTTGTTTCAAATTTCGATACTCATGCTTTCGCTCAGTTTTGGACATTTTTTATGATGTTTTAATTGTGTTTTGGGTTTCCCCTTGCTTCTTTTCTTTGGATTTGTGTTTATAGAAATTGGTTTCACTCGTTTTTGTGTGATTTTTTTCCTGACATAGTCGTACCATCATCAAGTACCGCGATCTACTTAATAATCAAGGCATTAGTTTTTCTTGTAGGTTTCTTTTTTCTCACACTCATTTTTTCCAATATCTTTGTTGTCTTCTCAAATTTTGATTTAGGAAATCATAGAAGAATGCCTCATGCTGGTTTGGCTTACTCTCCTTCTCAAAGTTGCTCGATAGCTCATCCTCAACATCAATCTCCAATTTGTCACTTTGTGAATCTTAGAGCTCATCATCACTTTTGTCTGATATCTTGCATGGAAACCATGTCCAGTATTTGGTTGTAATCAGTCATCTCTTGAGTTTTTGTTGTCTCGGTTCCCACCTCTGACTCCTTGATAGCATTCACCATCTGGAAGGGTAGTATATCAAAACCTTCCTCGTCACAAAATTCTGTGGGTGTTAGATTTTTTACTTTAACATCTAGAGTCGCCAATATTTGGTCCCATCCAAAGGGTTCAACCAAGTCTTTTGGAAATGGATCTTGGATGTAGCTCTTAACCTCTACTGACCTCTCTAGGATGCAAGATTCTTTTCTCATGATTCCACATTCAGTTTCTCCTTGGTCAAGGAAGTGAAATGGAGGATAAACTAGACCTATTGATAGAATCCAAATCTATGACAACAACCGCCACATGCAACAACTATACCTAGAGCATTAAAGTGTTGTGCAATCCAAAAAAAACAAACCAACCATGACACTAGTGAGTGTTTTACAACCAAAATTACGTGAGGAAAAGACCATATATACCTTCAGGGGACCTTTGCCAACACTATTGAGGTACCAGATAAATCCGAACAACGCAGCCCAATGGGGAGATAAGCCGGAGCCTATGTTGGGTCAACAAAATTCTTTGCCTCAAGATAATAGGGATATTATTTGATATCCACAGACTATAGAGGCACTAAAAGTCAATAGATGATGCCATCAAATTCTTGTTAGAGTCAGTGGAGGCCTACAAGAGAGAGCCTGAAGAATTGGCTTATGCCAATGAGAGTTATCCTTCTTGGGTAAGGTGAGATGAAGCTACATAACCTTCATATTTTTCTCAACCAATTAAAACTCATTGCACGATGGACAAAAATATGCTCATGTTCATAGAAAATTAAAACTACAAACCTAGAGGATATCCTCCTAGGAGAGGATAGCCAATGGGGCACCACAAGCCGCTCAGTCAAAAGGTCCTTCTTATAAATATGGAGGTAAACATTGGGCATGAGTATGTCCACACAAGGACAAAAGAACAAAGATATTTGGGGTTTTGAGGGTTGTGCAATAGATCACTTGGTAACACACGACCCAAAGAACCCAAAAAACAAGGGAAAAGCAACAATGAATGTCATTCAAGTTTTATCTTGTTTGAGTGGATTTGAAACCAATCTTACCATTCCTATCAATGTGGTGACTAGAGCTCAGGCTCAGGAAGCTGCAAGAAACATGCCAATAGAGAACAAGCCAAAACTTCCAAATCAAATTGAATTTGAGAGTTCGACGGTCAGGACTCAAAACAAATCTTAGAAAGCAAAAAGAGACAAAATGAAAGTGAAGAGGCTAATGGTAAAGACGGCCTTAGAGACAAAGTTGCAACAAACAAAGGAAAAGTTGAGGGAGCGAGGAGTCTAAAACTTTATCAAGTGGTTTAGTCTTGGTGGAAAAAGTACTTGAGCCATTAGATGCTCTTTTATAGGCCTATGAGTCGTGATTAAAAAACAAACAAACCTTAGAGACAAGATGGTTGACGTATCCATATTCAGAAGTAGAAATAAGAAGATTGGAAATGTGCAAATGGCTCATAGAGACTACTAAAACTCTAATGCATCCAGAAACATAAAGTATTCCCAAACAAGAAGTGATGATACCTCAAAAGGAGAGGGAAAGCGAACACAAAGAAAACAAAATTGATGATCTAGTGAGATAGAAAAACGAAACACCATTGGATACAAGGGTAGTAGAAAACACAACGGATGAGGCAAAGTAACAAGATATACAACCTATTCTAGAAATGGAAGAGCCATTGCCTCAAGCATTGTGGAAAACAATTAGAAACCCCAAGGTCCAATTTGTTTGACATTCAAGTAGGAAATTACTTGCTCAATTTCACATATAGTAGAACCCTTTGTGGTTTGAATTTGTGCAGTTATCTTGACGATTATAGTCATCAATCGCAATTGAGAAGTTGATGGATTCTAGTAAGTGTTCTAAAAGTTTATTCGAGACAAAATCTTCCAGATTCATGATTTGTTATCTTCAAGCCCTTCAACACAGCTTTGATTTTGGCATCGGTAAATTACATTGAACTTGCAAGGGACTTCCAAATTCATGAATTTGGAGCTCTTCAAGCTATTTTATGGCTTCTACTTTCTATCCATCAAGATGCTAGAGTTGAAGCTTGAATTTCTTGAAGTTTGGTTGGCAATTGTACTGAGTTAGGGTGGATCAACAAGACTAGCATTCATGATTGCATACTTGATAATTACACTAGTAATTAGAGAGAGAGAGAGAGAGAGAGAGAGAGTAAACTCAAAACATAACTTGGTTAATGATAAACAAAAAATTTGCATACAATGGTTGGAATAGGTTGAGGTTGGAAAGTGTGTGCAAGAACTAGCTACTTATATAGTAGCTCACATGGCTAGTTGCTCCTCTCAAGGGCCACATGTACCTTTTCCCAAGGGTCAAGGGAAAATTACAAAGGTCAAGAGTGGATCCATAGATTGGGGAAAGCTAGGGAGATTGGGATACCTTTTTGGACTCTTGTGCAATGCACCGGCCACATTTGCTAGTCCATACTTACATGTTGACTAGATTGCTTATTGTACAAGAGATGGTTCTTATACCAGCTGTTGGTATATGCCAAAGGCCACAATCCCAATAAACCTCCCCTTGGAATTTGAACTAGACTAGTGACCAACTACAAAGAGTACAATTGCCATAAAGGCCAGATCATGCAGGTATGATAATGAATTAATGGACTATGGTGCCACAAAGGCTAAAGACACTTCCCCACAAACCACGAGTCACCTAGGACCAAACTATCACACACAAGGTATCCTTCAAGATGACTCTAAAATGAGTTTGGGGCTCACCCACATTTTGCCTACAAGTTTCCATTGTCACTACCAAGTCACAAGACACTGGCTTCATATTCATCCCTTCTACAATGTTGCTATTTGGATGATGTTATTACTACTATCACGTGTACATGATTTAATCTGAATCTAGTAATCCTTTGCTAAGTGTCCAAGATTTTTACATTTGTAGAATTTCTTGATAACTTTATTTGATGAAGAACTAGATGCAATGCTTGAAAATGAAAAACTAGATGCAATGTAGGGTGATGGTGCTAATGCTTCTCCCCTTGAGGGTTTATTTTCCTTTTCTCTCATAGTGCTTGATGGAGCGGTCTTATCACTTGAAAACTCTCCAACAATAGTGTAATGGTGCTACCATGTGCATGCTTTAATCTTCTAGCAATCCTTTCCTAAGTGTCCAGGATTTCTTCACTCGTAGAATTTCTTGATACGTTTATTTGATGAAGAACTAGATACAATGTAGGTTGACTCTGGTGCTAATGCTCTTCCCCTTGAAGGCCTATTTTTTTTTCTCTCATAGTGCTTTATGGAGCCTATTATCACTTGAAGACTCTCCAAGGATAATGTCTATCTCCTCAAAGTGCTTGATGGAGCGATCTTATCCTTGGAGACTCTCCAAGGATAGTGTCTATCTCTTCACAATAGCACATCATGATATCATCTCCATAAATGAAAATGTGGGCATACATTGCAGTGTAATGTGCCATGGATGCAAAATATATAACTTTGAATTACAAGATTTTAGTGAGAGAGAAAGATTCTTTAAGGTTCTAAAGCTCGAGAGAATCTGGAATTCTTTGCTTGTGCTTTTGGAAGCCTTTGGAAACCTTCAAATTTTTTTATATATAAATAGCCTGGTAGACTTGGAGACTTTGAAGTTCTCAAACATTGCTTTTGAATATTTGAAGCCTTTGAATCTTCTTTTAAATTGCATTTTTTGTCTACTAGGAGCTCGTGGGAGCTTCCCCTTAGAAGAGTTGGTCCTTAAAAGATCTAGCCCATGGGAGGCAACCCTTGCTTGGTGGGGGTAGGCCTTGAGGCTTAGGGCCAATTTGACAAGGGAGATGGTGTCCGAGCAGCAGCCAAAAAGAATTGGAGATCATGAACCTCTTCTGTAGACCCAAATAGATGTTGTAGTACAACTTACTACACCTCTTGACGTCCACCCAATGTCCCTTAAAAATTGTATAAGGCTTTTGACCTCGTGAGTTGCAACAACAGACTTCCAAACATAGGTGTGTATCATCTAACCATTCCACCATTCTCTCTAGCTTGTCAAGGGAGAAACTTCTAGAGCTGAAGAGCTTGTCTCACTAGCTAGCTAAGAGTATATGAGCTCAAGAGAGATCCAAATCAAGCACAAGTAGATCCATTAGAGAGCTCGGCTCAAGGGCTATTAGCTTCCAACAAAAATTGAGCCAATGGATCACTCTATTTTGAGGATCAAGAGGATGTGGGAATTGAGGCTCAAATTACTCACACATGTATAAATAGAAAACTTAATTGGATGAGCAAGTAATATCAAATCCCGAAACTTAGAGATTTGTCAGAGAGAGCTCAAAGAGCACTAGTCTTACACACAAACAGTCTTTTTATTAGAAGCGAGCAATTAAGAGAAAAAAACACACAAGATCAATGCTACTTATATGCTAATGAAATCATATGTGAAAAACACACAACAATTACTACTAACTTCCACTAATCAATCATATGTGCCTCTCATGGATGAGGGTAGTGACTAGCAATGAACATGCCCATAATCCATGAGAGTTGCATAACAATTGTGTCGCTTATTGCTACTAATACTGGATAGGGAGAGAGAAATCAAGTGTGTAATCAAGAGATATTAGTGAATTCTAACTTTATCAAAGCTTTGATACCAATTTTTGAGCTAGGTGGATCAACAAGACGAGCATTCAAGATTGCATAATTGATAATTACACTAGTAATCAGAGAGATGGAGAGAGAGAGAGAGAGAGAGAGAGAGAGAGAGAGAGAGAGAGAGAGAGAGAGAGAGAGAGAGAGAGTAAACTCAAAACATAATTTGATTAATGATAAACTGACAACATGCAAAAAATGGTTGGAGTAGGTTGAGGTTGAAAAGTGTGAACAAGAACTAGCTACTTATATAGTAGCTCATATGGCTAGTTGCACCTCTAAAGGTCTAGAGGTGCCTATTCTCAAGGGTCAAGGGGAAACTCCCAAAGGTCAAGAGTGAATCCATAGATTGGGAAAATCTAGGATGATTGGGATGCCTTTTTAGACTATTGTGCACCTACCACATGTGCTAGGCCATGCGCCCTCACATCCTTACATGCTGACTAGATTGTTGACTGTACAAGAGATGGTTCTCACACCAATTGTTGGTACATGCCAAAGGTCACAATCCCAGCATGTTTCTTATTGGCAATTATTCAAGCATTTTGGAAAGGGCTTAGCAAGGTGGCTTCTATCCAAGGTATTTATTGATTTAATGTACATGCACTACTCCATAGATTTTGTGCTTAGCTCGCTTGAAATAAATCTCCTTGAAAATTAATTACTTTTTGATATTGAACTCTCTTCACGAATATTCACTCCTCCTCCCTAGAGTGTTATGGATATTCTCAAGGATGATAGTAATTTTTTTAAAGCAAAGAAATATGTTACAAAATGTGATTTTCAGACTTTTGAAAACCGTCTTTGTAAGTTGGCAATACATCTACAATAACTAGCCACTCAAATAGAGAGAGTTACTAAGTTATTAAACTCTTTTATCACGAAGGAGTCACCAGAAACTATATTGCCTATTAGGCAAGGAGTCCTATTCTCCAACGTACAATCCACTTGCAAAGATGAATAAATATTAGTCTTTTCCAATGTGTCCAAGAAGAGATGACCACACATTCTAAAAGGGCAAAGATACAAAAATTATGTTTCGATTGTTTGGGACCGCACCAGAAAAAATATTGTACTCATGCCCTTGATCAATAAATCTTTAAAAAATTCTGTTAATAAGTTGTAGCCGTGATCTAAAAGTTGCACATTAGGTATCTAATTTTTCAGCTATTTGTATATAATGCATTAGATTGATACATACAACACAAGTAGTTAAGAATTTGCACAAGTTTCTTTTTTGAAGGTTTATTTTACAAGTATGTCTGGTGAATCTCTTGCTACTCATTTGATTTCCTTTTTGGGCATTTCTCTTTGGAAGTATTGCATTATGTGGCCTACCAATCTACACTTTTTTGGAGGGCAAGGCCCATTGAATGGCATACTCTTTTACTAAATTTCTCATTGCCAACTATCTGTAAGGAAAGGTTGCAACTAAGACAAATTTTTTATTTAAGAAAATTGTGCAATAACTTATTGTAATGGGGAGCAAGGCTCCATAATAACCACATGTAACTCAAGCTGTCATTTCATTTGTGTATATTGCTTTCTATAGATGCACAAGTCCAATGGGCTTATATTGGCACAGAGATTAGGCTCTAGTTACATCACATTCAACTTGACGTGGTCTCCACAAGCATTGGAATTGTACGCTTCATTTAGATGAGGTAAGATCTTGTTTGTTTCTAATTTGTTTTATTTATGATTCTTATGTTGACATTGTTGCGGGAGCTACCCATAGTTGTGATCTTCTACTCAATAGCAATTGAGGCTAGTATCTTGAATTGTGTTTGCTGCATCTCAATACATCGACAAAAACTATACATCATTGGTTATACGCACAAGGTGCATGAACTACTGATGATAATTTTTGTTTGTAGCATACAAGCATGGCCTTGCTATCAAGAAACTAGTTTATGTGATAACATAACACTTCTAAGAGGGCCTCAAGACAAGCAATATCTTGTTTCAAAACCCAAAGAATACCTAGTATGGCTACCTATTTTTGGGTTTTGGGAGTCTCTCTCTCCATTCAATGGGGAGATATGATTGTTTCAAAGATTCAATTGTGAATAGGATCCAACTTGAGAGGATCTCTTGCTTAGTCTATGGAAATTATAGGAGTAGTTTTTTTGGGGGCATGATCCAACTAATAACAAATCACTCCATAGGTGTTGATGGTCACTAACTGGCTTCTTTACACATCTTTTCAAGGAAAGAAATTTTCCAACTGCCATTGGGTAGTAGCTAATCACTCCATAGGTGTTGATGATCACTAGCTGGCTTCTTTACACATCTTTTCAAGGAAAGAAATTTTCCAACTGCCATTGGGTAGTAGCTAAGCTAACTTAAACAAGATACTTACAATTACTATTGGTAGCATGGTAGTCTATGGCAATTGTGTCTATAGGAGTAGTTTTTTTTGGGGCATGATCCAACTAATAACAAATCACTCCATAGGTGTTGATGGTCACTAACTGGCTTCTTTACACATCTTTTCAAGGAAATAAATTTTCCAACTGCCATTGGATAGTAGCTAAGCTAACTTAAACAAGCTACTTACAATCACTATTGGTAGCATGGTAGCTTATGCTGGTCTCCACTACCTAATGGTTTAAGTAGTTTCCTTTTCAAATCCGACCAAGGGGTTAAAATTGCCAAGGAAAAAAAAGGGTTGTCAGTTAAGCATTTGTTTATCTTCACTAACCTCTACTTTAGTGTTTAACAGGTCAACAAAATATTGGGCCTTTTGATGTTGGAGTTTTGGTAATGTACCTCTAAAGGTTTGACCATTTCCCATCACCTTTGAGTAAGTATACGGTACTTTTCACCTCATAGTAGGCATTTATTTTGGTTTTGTTTCCTTTTTTAATATGCTTTGATTGAGCTTTACAAGTGGGATGCATATGCTGGAATGCTTTCACCCACTTTTCTCTTCTGATACATGACAAGGTCATGTATGAGAAAAGGGTTTTGGAAGGTGACACACCACATACCACCTCTGCAAAATGTTCCTTTTTTTCGATTGAGGGTTCACTCTCTATTTAAACAGTCATAGACTTACAAGGAGGCGATCCTTTTTTGGCACATGTTGTCAGTCACAATGTGTACAACATGGTCTAGGAACTCATGGAGTTTGGTTTAGCTAGTGTGGATTAAGGTCTATGAGGGTCTCTCTCACTCATGCCACTGATTTTTTCAAGTTACCTCCACACAAAGGTACATCTTGTACTTGATGGATATCATATTTTACATCAATATATGAGACATATTGGAAGGGGAGGAGAACAAACTCCCATCTTCTCATTTTTTAGCTTATTTTTTCAAGGACCCATTGAAATATTTGTCTGTGGGTTACTTCCACCCCTATGGGGGACTCCCAGGTGTCTGAAAACACTCCCTTTTGACATAATCTCTCATGTCTACACTGAAGGGTCAAAAGAGTCGTTCTTCGACAGGGAGATAAGCCTTGACTTCTCTATATTGCACTTGGATCCCGAGGCCACGGAAAATGTTTTCACAATCTCCAGAGCTCTCTTGACCACTTGAGGGCACACCTTCAAGAATAGGATTGAATCATCTGCGAACATTTTGGCCAGTACCTGGTCGTTGCCCGGTAATGCCAGGCCTGGAATCTCTCCCCGTGCAGCACTTGCTTCAAGCATCGTAATGAGAGGATGCGACTCGATGGAAAATAGCAAGGGGGCTAGGGGACATCCTTGCTTAATAGACCCTTTGACCTCAAAAGAGCCTACAATTTTTTCATTGAATATGCGCATATGTCGCACGTGTCAATGCAAGGAACTTGCCGATACACTGTGTGCGAGCCACAAATGGCTCCAAGCACACAACAAGCCTAAACTAGTGAGCTCAAAGATGGCGATGGTGTGTCACTCACCGCTCTATGCTTGCTGTCGTGGAGGATTCCTCGTCGCAAAGAAGAGGGAGACGCCACTACACCGCGTTCAACCACCTCACCGCCGTCGTGTCACCACAATGCTCAATCGCACACTCTCTCTCTCTCTCTCTCTCTCTCTCTCTCTCTCTCTCTCTCTCTCTCTCACGCATACACACACACACACAAGGAGATGAAGAAGAAGAAGATGGAGATGGGGCAAGAGCACTCTTCAATTGCACAAATGAGAGAATGAGTGAATTTTAGGTTTAGTTGACTTTTATATGAGCTCGCCCCATTCACACTTGGGCACCCATGCTTAGCCAACTAATCCCTTGAATGTTCCAGTTAGAGTGCGCCTCTCATCGGCGATCACTCTTACCCTTTTCCTATTGGACCGACAAGCCCGGTACCTGACTCTACCAATTAAATAATACAACGTCCGTCGTAGGTGATAGGAATGTGCGTGAGGGTTAACATGCCCCCCCTTCCTGATGTAGATTCCGTCCTCGGAAGCTATTGAGTTGAAGCGCGTTCGTTGAGGTGGAAGAGCATTTGAGATGAATGTCCTTAGCCTTCTTCAGTCCTTGCAAAATCAAACAACATTGGCACAGTAATTGCATTCTCATATACAATTAAAAGCATATGCAATTTTAGGCAGAAAAAATGATTGGTAGCATAAATCTAAACCATTTGTCAGCAATAAACATTAAATTGCAATATAATCAAACGCATAAACAGTTGGGAAGGTAAAAAACTAAACAAGTTCGGGGTCGCTAATTCAACGGTCGAAAGGCACTAAAGATCGACTTTTAATACCATGGGTGAGCTTTTTAATTTTCTCTAGTCAATTAAGTTGTTTAATCGCGAGAGCCAAGTAGTTCATGTTCGAGGGCTGACTAGAGGCTATACTTAGAAGACCTTGTAGTTTAGCTACGACAGAAGGAATTTCTCATGAAATCATCGCCTGACTAATTACCTTTTCTTTGACCCCCCAAAGTCTTTTCACATTGTTTCAATTTTCATGTCTGTGCTTATTTTGTATGCCTTGGGTTTTTTGCTTTTCAAGGAAAAGCGCCCACACTGGGAAACTCTAGGGCTCTAGTACCATAGGCGATACATGTGAGTGAAGTATCAAATCAAGCTGAGATTTCTCTTCCAGCTTAAGATTTTACATTGTGGCACTTTGATTTTTATTTATTTTTTGCTCGTTTTCAGCATTTTAATTCTGTAACTTTGGGGGGTCATATAACACAGTTACCCTCCCCACCCTAGTACATTTATCACAATGCTGCCTAAATCGGATTAAGAACCTAAGTAACCATTAATTATTAGGAAGTCATTCCCCATGGTATTAAGAGAAGATCTCTAACACCTAGCTTGGTCAAACTAGCTTAGTCGGACTGCTTGATTTTTAAACCTAGACAAGTGATTATGACAAAAAATTACATTGAATTAAATGTTTGATACTAAGCAAATGTGTTGGATATTATGCTATCAATCACAATTAAAGCAGACAAACATGGATGCAAAAAGATAAGGGGCAATGTTAATGGACAAGAAACACCTGTTTGTGTTGATGGTCACGCTTGATTTGAAGTGTGAATGAGAGAAAGATCCCATGAAGGTCCAAATCCTAAAAACAGCAACACGTTCCTATATACACTAAGAAACACAAAGAATACCTCTAGGAGGCACATTAGTGGGAAAAGGTACCAACACTTATTGAACACAATTTAAAAAACATAAGGAACCCTAATCTTATTATTTGCACTCCCCCCCAGAGAGTCAAGGGAATAGGATATTGTAGAGATTGGGGGGAAACCCTAGGGCTAAACCCCTATCCTCGTCGTCGAGAAAAACAAAGTCATCATCCGTGAGACCATATGTGCCATCCGTATAATCATGTAAATCTTCTTCATCATCAGAGGCACCAATGTGTACTAGGAAGGTCGCTAGACGCCTATATTCATCTTGGTCAAAAGGATAGGCTTGTGCAATGGGAGATACACTCTCTACTAAGTATGGATCAGTCATGGTCAAGAGACGTATTAGCCATTCTAACTCCTCGAAATTCCTCTCACATGCTAGCGTACCTACCAAATCCCATTCACAGGAAAGCACCAGAAAGACCATGTGAAACATTTGTGAAAAGTAACCAGGGTACCTCTCACCCAAGGCAGGAGTGGATGACTCTAGTGTACTAGCCATATCTGTACACGGAAATAGATAATGGTTAGAGTGAAAATATTACAAGGGTCGTGTTCTTGTGCATAATGTGTTTTTATGATTTTTTGTTATGGCTCTTGCTCTTTTACTTTTTTATCTTTTTTTGTGAGTATAAGGCTTTATATATACATTCCCTAAGATTGGAGATTGAGAGGTCATGGAGGAAGGTTGAGAGGGAAGCAAGTGAATGATGGATGTCAGCAAACATTCCCCCCTTCCTTGGGTAGATCATACCTTTTGGAATGATGTCATCACCTTTTGAAACCAATTGTTCCAAGTTGTTATGGGTGAAGGCTTTAACCAATAGTTTTCGACCGCCCTATGCGTTTCATCTAGTTGCAAGGGTGGTAAGGTACTCTCCCATGATTTTATTTGCAACATTGTTGTAGGTGGTGAACTTACAACGGGAGGTGCAAACTATGTCTTGCTTGTATGGATATGTACAATGGTAGCTGGAGGTTGTGTCAAAGCTTCTATTTCCATATAGGAACTACATAAAGAGCAAAAGGCTTCATTTGATTTACCTATTCCTGAGCTAGGTGGAACAAATCGTTCTTTCTTTGGTACCCAAACTAGCTCTGGAGCAGGTGTGTAGCATTCCGTGATTTTTTCCTTTCTGCGGTCTTCAATTTTTTTTGGAGCCACAGTATTCAGCTCACATGGGTCCGGTGACAAGTAAGAGCACAATTTACGTTTTGGCACCGAGATTTGATCATTTACTTCATAGTAACCTTGGGCTTCCAATAGTTTTTTAGGAATTCAACACAATGTTTCTTTACATTTCTTGGGGTGAATGGGACGTCTCTTACCAGGCTCCTATCTTTTAGCACAGGCTATGGTCACTAAAGAAGCTTTAGGGACCCACTTGTATGTTTTCTTTGTTATATTGGGATGGGTCTTGTGTGTCTCAAGATTTATTTCAACTACATTAGTTGAAGCTCTAGAGAGTTGGGCTATGGGAACATATGGTATTTCCTTAAGAGGCAATATCTCAAGGACTATGGCTTGAGTGGCAGGGCTAAGAGTTGGTTTCTATGTTGTGACACCCTCTGTCCCCCAATCAATAGTGCATTTGGTTGCTATCATCCACGTGCATCCTAGGTTTATATTACCCTCCATAGTTCCAACAGGCATGACCAAAAAGCCTTGAGCTACAACCCTATTGTCATAACTAATAGAAGTGTGCCAGATTCCAAAAACCAAAGTTTTTTTCTTGTTGACACCCTTGACTTGGATAATACTCTCAGATAGAGGTGGCTTCCCTAACTAAAACCACACCCAATATGATAGCAGATCATATTTAGCACCCGTGTCCAATAAGGCGTTATATAGCACTTTTCCATAGGTGATGTTTAGCTCAATAGGGTATCGTAGAGGTGTGTCAGAGTCCAACCAATCCTTTTCGATTTCAACATGGAATGCATATGTGACTCCAAGGTTAGCCTCGCGTTTTCTTCTTATGTGTTGTTGTCTCTCTTTAGCCTCAGCTTGAGCTTGTATCTTCTTCAATTCTGTTTGTGCCTTGGCTGCCTTTTTTGTATGGATGGCACGTAGCTCCTCTTGGCTTAAAGGATCATAGTATCTTTTAAATTTTCTCCCATTGAGGAATCCAATGGTCTCAACTCCATCAAGAGTCTCCACACAAATGGTTCCTTGTGGGGTGACCTCACATACTCTATATGGTCCTTTTCCCGCATTTTTCAACTTTTTCTTTTTGTTACGCACTCCATACATAAGGACTTTATCACCAACATTGATATCTTTGTTCTTTAGATGACGGTCAAACCATTTCTTCCTCCTATCTTTCTCCACAAGTGCATTTTGCACAGCTAATTGCCTCTCTTCATCTAGCCTTTCAAGGATATATAATCGCTCAACTAAGGGGTTACCATCCCAACCTTCTTGAGAAGCTACTCGAAGACTAGGAACGACAAACTCCCATGGCATAACCGCTTCTTGGTCATACACCATCTTAAACGGTGTGCAGTTAATGGCAACTTTGTACGTAGTACGATAACCCCATAGAGCTGATGTAAGCTTTAAATCCCAATATGTGCGATGAGCTTCCACCGTTTTGGTCAAGATAGAGATTAAGGTCTTGTTGGTGCTCTCAACTTGGCCATTTGCTTGTGGATAATAAGGTGTGGACTTATGGTGAGCTATCATAAAGTTGATAGTGAGTTCTTTTATTACTCCATTTATAAAATGAGTACCATTGTCACTCACAATCTTGTAATTATGTTTTCAAAGAGAAACTTAGCAGTTGATTTTGCATCAGCCTTACGTGTCTCCCTGGCTTCCGCCCACTTTGTCACATAGTCAGTGGCAACGATAATATATCGAGATTGAGTGCTACGAGCTGTTGGACTAATTGGGCCTACAAAGTCCAAACCCCATTTTTCAAATGGTTGAGTCACTCTAACAGGATGTAAGGGCATCCTATCCTTTCCTTGTGTGATCTTGTAACATTGGCATTCATCACATCCTTTTGCAAAAAGTGATGCATCCTTGAATAAGGTAGGCCACCAGTAACCTGATTGCAACACCTTTCTAGCTGTTAATTCCCCTGAGAAATGTCCTCCGGCTATACCCATGTGGGCTTCTTGCAGTATGTATAAATACTCATCCTCACGGGCACAACGTCTTCCTGCGATGAGACAGTAAGGTTCACATTCTTTTAACAATTTTTGAGCTATGTCTTTACGAAGCTCTTTGGGGGGAAAACCATTAACTAGAAAGTTCACAATTTTCTCACTCCATTCAGCTTTGGTTTCGACTAGGAATAGATAAGTATCAGGCAACTCATCATCGACTCCAGTAGGGGCTTCACCATTGGGTATGCGAGACAAATGATCCGCCATGACATGTCTTTTACCAGGTCTTACCACAACGGTAAAATCAAACTCAAGGAGAATTAACAACCATCATGTAATTCTTCCCGTGGAACAAGGTTTATTTACTAGATACAACAAGGCTTGATGATCAACATAGAACACAAACTTGTTGGCAAGAAGGTAGTAGAGAAATTTCTATACTACATAAATCATACCTAAACCTTCTCGCTCTGTAGTGGTGTAGTTTCTCTCGGCATCATTCAATTGACAACTTGCAAAGCTAATGGGGTAGTCCAGTTTATGTTCTCCTGGTTGAGCTAGAACACACCCAATAGAAAAGTTTGATGCATCAATATGCACATGGAAAATTACATTCCAATTGGGCACTCGTAGAATAGGAGCGCTAGTCAAGGTCTTTTTCAATGACTCACAAGCATGGTCACACTCCGCAGTCCATTGGAACTCAATAAGAAGCTTGTACAAAGGACGAGCTATCTCGACAAAGTTTAAAATAAACCGTCGGTAATAACCAACATGGCCCATGAACCTTTGAACTCCTTTATAGGTTGTAGATGGTGGCAATTCAGCAATGGCTTTAATTTTTCTCTCATTAGTGGAAATCCCATTTTTGGACACTATATGCCCTAAAATGACTCCATGTTTAACCCAAAATTGGCATTTTAAAGGGTTTAAGGAGATACGATACAATCTACACTTCTGAAACACTTTTCGTAAGCATGATAGATGTTCTTTCCAAGAGGAATAAACACAAAGGTCATCTAAGAAAGCTTCACAAAACTCCCTCAAATATTCTCTAAAAGCAGTGTTTATTAATCTTTGAAAGGTAGCCGGGGCATTGGTTAAGCCAAAAACCATAACACGAAATGCGAACACTCCAAATTCGGTTATAAAGGTTGTTTTAGCTTGGTCCTTCAGTGCAATTGTGATTTGATTGTAGCCAGAGTACCCATCTAAAAAGCTATAGGCTTCCTTCCCTGCAACTCTTTCAAGCACATGTTCTAAATATGGCAAGGGGTAATGGTCCCTCCTAGTGGCGGCATTGACCTTCTTGAGATCCACGCACACTCTGAGTTTCCCATTCTTTTTTGGCACAATCACTTTTGGAGACACCCATTCTAAGTGCTCAATAGGGTATATGAATCCGCATTCCACAAGCTTTTCAATCTCTTCTCGAACGATTTTTGCATATTTAGGATTCATGGGGATTGTGTGTTGCACCACGGAAGGTGGAACACCATTCATATCACGATATGTCCAGGCAAATATATGGGCCTGAATTCCTTGAGAATTTCTTTAAGTACACACTCCTCAGTCTCTGTCAGATCTTGGGCAATGAAAACAGGTTTAGACTCTTCTCCTGGGTCTGCTAACTCTATTTCCTTAACTATCGCTGGTCTGTCATAGACTCCATTGCTCCCATCGATAGGTTTTCTTTGAGCCTTTGTATACACAACCTTACGTTCCTCTGTGGTGTAGGATTTGAAATGTTTAGGTACAGGGTGTAAGTCTGTGGGGTGGTCCTGTTGTTCTCTGGACTGTGATTTTACTTCTGATTCCTTTTGTTGTTGAGCTAACTCTCGATTTTGTTGTCTCCTGACAGTACGGCTCAACTTTGGCTTCTCTGTAGCCTCTAGTTGTGCGATGTAAATGGGTTGTGGACTACACCACATAACGCTTTGAAGGTATTCACCCCAGTTATCTACCAACTTCCGATGAGCATCATAAGCCCCAATATAATTAAGCCATTCTGCGATAGATTTCTTTTCATTTAGTCTAGCACACACATTTGCTTGATATCATCTCCTCTTATATCTCTTACTCTTCTTGTCTAATTTTCAATTACAACAGATCTCTAGTGAAGAGTCACTAGATGAATCGCTTCTTGTGTCTTCTGCTCCCTTGGATAGATTGTCATCTAGGGTACCACTGGGCCCTGAATGGTTTGTCCCCACATTTGCACTAAGAGTTAACTCAGATCTTCGTCCTCACAGTCAATTTCAATTGATAATTCTGACCCCAAATCGTGTGGGCTATAGTCTTGTGAGGCACTACTGGTTGCAATGCCAGTCAAACTTTCATCTTGTAGGTCATCAGAAGCTATATGCATTGCTTCTAGCATATTTAAGGGTACGAGTGGTGGCATTTCATCCCCCTCAGGTTTTATCCAGGTCGTCCCCCTATTTCCCCAAGTGTCTATGGTTGCTGCTAGGTGGACCCAATCCACATTGTCCGACTCAGTCATCCCAGGTAGTACATCCATATAAGGAGAATCTTCCCCAACATCAGTGTCCGCTTTACATGTGTAACAATACTGCAATGGGGCCGAGTGAACCGTGGTGTCAGATCTATGATCAATTATAAACCTGTTTCCTAGAGAATGTGCTCGACCAGTCACAAGATCCACTCGAATGACAGAATCTTGGAACTGCAAGTAGACATGGTTTTTAGACCAATCATGCACCATTTTTTCTTCCCTCATGAAAGGACGTCCTAAGATCATCTCCAATGCCATAGTGTGTTTGGAGAAATCCATAACAATGAAGGTAATCCTTATTTTATGTCCAAAGACCTTGATCTTGAGATCTTCTAGCATCCCAATAGGTTTAACAATTGACCCATTGGCCATCTTCACTACTATGGTTGTGGTCGCAAGGTGAGGTCTTCCCATAGTTTCCCAGCAATTTTTAGTCACAATGCTAACCCCAGAACCACCATCAAGGATTCCCTTCACAGTTGATCCCTTAGTAGTGATTGGTATGGTCACATTGGATTCATCACCCTCAAAGTATTGTCCCAACTTGTTAACAGATATTTCTATAACAAGGTTCTCATCTAGGTTGAGTTGTGGATCTAAGTGTTTCTCCTCTATTTGGCATCTCCCCAGCTCCATCCATCGGCGCAAATTGTGGTAGCCCAAACTTCAGTTCTCCATTGAGGAAGGCCCGAAGAGCTGAGACTAGCTCAAGGTCTTTATATAGTTTGGACATGATGGTGGTTCTAACTTCTGAAGACATGAAATCCATCAATTTGGCAATGTTTAACGGCACCTTTTGGACTTCAGACCCTTGACATGGGGAAGATGGGATCTCCATTTCTTTGATAGGATCAGGTAGTCCCTCTGTAAACATTCTTTCATCAAGAAGTGAGAACGCCCACTTTCCCATGACTTTAAGTCACTTTCTTCTTGGATGACACTAGGTATAGCTAAGGGTCTATGGACTTGGTGAGTTTTTTGTTGCGTAGGGAACACGGTGTCTGTAATCTGGATCTGCATAGGTGCTGGTTCTACATCCCTTTGGGTATCTTCTACCAAACTCCTTAATTGCTTGAATCGCTCGATCTCCTCTATAGGGTTTGGATAAGTTCCTATCTTCTTCTTGGATCCTGGCCATTGTGGCTCATGAAGATCTTCCTTGTTGGTTTCTATCTTAATGGTCGTTTTGGTCTCCATGGTTTCACCTGAATCAGAATCCTCTTCAATGTCATTCATATATACAGGGTCGTCACCAGTCCCTATGTTGGTCTTTGAACTAGGGTCTGACTTCGCTACTTTTTGCAATATCTTTCTTCGTGTTTTCTTCTTTTTCTGAGAATGGGCAATCGATGTCGTGTCTCTTTCCTCAAGAATATACTTTTTTTTTTGGAGCATCGATCGTGTGAGTACGTTTATTGGTACCGCAGGTGTACTTTGTGATGGCTCCTCGATAACTTCAATCAAGTTTAATGGCGTGATCTTTGATGCATTTGGATTATTTGGACATTGGGCAATCAAATGATCTATGCCACATCGATTACACATGAGTATCGGCATTGTAGAGGTGCTTGCTTGATTGGTTTGCATTAGTGTGGCATTCTTTTGTAGGCTAATAGGACACTCGGCTATACGATGTGGACCTCCACACTCATAGCATTGAAGAGGTGGTCTCTTAGCAGTGTAATTGATATTTTGGCCTCTTGTCGCAAGAGCAACTACTTGATATACATGTTTGACTTGTCGCCAATAGTCCTCCATGTAATATTGTGGACTTTCTTCAAGCACATCCATCCCATAGGCAATATTAGTGTCCATATCTTCCTCACAACCTTCCAAACAAGCAATAGTTGGCATCATTGATCATCTGGGATGAGGCTCCCATGGTCCATCGTTATGCTTTTGAGGCCTTGGACAGGACATTGAGAGATGTTATGCAAAGTGATGCATTGTTTGGGGGAAAGGTGTTTCTCCTTGGGGGTGAGAGCTTCTCAAGGATTACCTTTTGAAATGAAGTGCATACAATTTCCTGTGAGACTTGCATTCGGAATGACCATCAACAAGGCACAAGGTCAAACACTTGGATTCTTAGGTTTGTACCTTGCTACACCTGTTTTTACTCATGGTCAGCTCTATGTAGCAATGTCTCGCGTGCGTTCTTCTACTGCCATAAAGATTTTGATAGATTGTAGTCAAACATCGGTGGCAAATTCAAATGCAAATCCAATGGCTTGCAGCCCAAACATTGTCTACAAAGAAGTGCTAGAGGTAAAAAATGTTTAAGGTATCAAACTATCTTTCATCCATGCATTACTCTTTGTCATTAACTTTTTCTTAAATAAAGTTTTATATTAATCCTAATTTTTGTTGTTGTTTATAGATGGCCAGCCGATCTACAGTCAAATACACAATGGATAGGGTATCTAAATATATTCGAGGTAATTTGTTGAAACTTTACAAAAAAATGAAACCCACTTTGAAGTTTGAATGATTAAAGCATACTAATCGTGTTGTATGATGCATAGATCCACTTTTTTGGAGGGGACCCATACCTGCAAATGATGTTGTCCATATCTTAGAAGACTTTGATGTCATAAGGTATGGCTTTTGAATTATTCTTATTTATGTCTTGCAATAAGCTTGGATTTTTCTTAACATACTCTTTCTTTTTTGTAGAAAACACTATTATCCAGCCCATCTATTGGTAGGTCTATATGAGTCCACGTGCTATTTAGGACTCATAGGATACTATCATGTTGCCTTAGAGCTAGACGAGGCAACAGGACGGGGTCATGTCTCTCTTAGAGAGATAGGGTATCAACGGCCCATAAATGCACTACCTTCCTTTGGGTTTGAAGCAGAGAATTGGAAAGTGAGAATGTATGTTGTCGATGATACTCCAAGGCGGCTTGGACGAAGTGTGTGATACATTGGGCCCTGGGTGTTATGGGTGCGAACCCGTGTCTATCGCAAGCTTCGCTTTCAACCTAAATGATGCCTTCTACAATGGGTTTGGTTTGATGGTGATCTCTTTTTGGGGTTGGGATTCCTTATGTTTTATCCCTTATGTTTCTGATGATTACTCTTTTATCAAGAAGCCTCTTTTTTGTAACAAAACTATTGTCTCCTATTTGGAATGAAAACCATGTTGCACTCTTTGCGCGTGCGTGTGTGTGTGTACCATGAAAAAAACTAATTAAGATCATACGAGCACAACTTATATGAATACCATGTGTGTCATCAATTTAATTTGTGTCATAGTAAGAGCGAGCGAGACTCGCCGGTAGGCGGGTCGCGCAAGCTAGTACCCTCCAAATGAAACAAGGACAAAGACTGTTGATCGGCTCCTTTGTAAGATCTCTCTCTCAAGTCCGTGTCATTGGCAAGATGATGAACATCGATGAAATATGCTAGGTCTGTAAGAATTCTTCAAGCCAACACTTCTCTGAAAAGACTCAAAAGAGATAATTTTTGTGGGTGCTCTCCAAATAAATAGTAATTAATAGCTATGATATGCAATGTCTAGAGGGTATTAAATCCCAAACACCTCAGAGTGTGTCAATGCTAGAAGGGTAAAAGCCCCATATTAAGGACAATGAAATAGAAACACCACATTGTATTGCTACGGTTCATGATTTTCAAGTATGTGGTAATCAATGCATATCTTCTGATCAAGAGTATGGGAAGGAAACGACGATTCACATTTTTGCATCGGATACCTAAGAACTCAACAGGTTTTTCTTTTTGAAGTGTAAAATTTTTGAGCATCACCAAGACAATATTGTCGTTAAAAACGGGGTTAAAAAGTGTCCTTAAGTTGAGGCCCGTCCCGCTTTTGTGGCTTTTACCCTAGTCTTTGTGCCCCTTTCTCTCTATCTATGAGTAACTTGATTGAACTAATAAGTTATTAAAATAAACATCCCATTTTCCAAATAAAAGATGGACAAGTCTTGTGACTTTAATGCTTCTTGCTCCTCCCAATGGCAGGCCTCGTGATTTTATCACTTGTTCATCATTCTTAACACACTTTTTTTTCTGTAAAGGGCGCGAGAATTTTATATTAAGTAGAGAACAAAATTACATTGAACAGCTTTACATGCTGATGTTTCCTCCGATCTACTTTGCACCGATTTACATATTGAGACTATTACAAAATTGGCTTTTGAGAGTTTCATACAGCTCCACATTCTGGTAACAAAATAGTGACTACATCCATTTCTTCAAGGACTGCCACCCAAGCTGCTTCCCCCACGGGAAAAGCGCTTATTACTTCCTACAAATGGGTGATTAGCCTTAGCCCATTGTCGAGCTGTCTCTTCAGCTTATCTCCCTCATCTTTGCATTCGTTAATCACCTTCTGCAGATGTGAATACAATCCATCCAACAGCACCTCCTGTTGTTTGTTGATATTCGTGCTATTGTAATATCCCATGCAATCCATGAGGACCTTGTAATTTGCTTGGTAAATTCTGCACCGATCCAGTTTCAAATGGTTGACCTACACAGAGAAATGGGAGAATAGTACTCTCAGACTTTTAGTCTGGTAAGCCTCGCCAAAAAAACAATTGTTCCGTTCTTTCCAAATGATCCCAAAAAACTCTCCTCTGATCCTATTCCAAACTACAGAGAACAGAGAAACAGAGTCTCCTATTAGGAGTTGTTTCCAGTTGGTGGTGAACCCTAAGCCACTTATATTTGGGGCCAAAATATCTCTTTTTGCTAGACAGTTAATGAATAGGTGAGGAATGTCTTCTTCACTGCGGTTGCAGCTCCCTGCTCCCATGCCTACCTGCATCCCTCATTTTGTAGCCCGTCCAAACTGCTTTGTGCATGATTAGCCATAGCAGTACAGAATGCTTGGCAGGGGTATCAGGATGCCACAGGGTTTTGAACTTATATTTCCACTACCATTTGTCCATAGACAAGCGCCACTTTCTGTTGAGAGTGACATGAAGTTGTTCTTTTAGAGCTGGGGGGTAGTTGGGAGGGTTAAAAAGAGCACACCCTCCTGCCCAGTATAGTGCCTTAGGTGATGGGTTGTGCTATTTCAATAGTGTCCACTCCATCTCTTCTGGAAACATGGCTATTCTTGACTTGATAAGAGTAAGCTCCCAAGGTTGCAGCTGGTATCTGTCGGGTAGCTCAGTCCCGTTCTTCCACCTGTGCTCTGTTGTGTGCCACACATCTCTCCATGTGATAATGACCTTCTTTTGAAGTCTTTTAGCTGACCTTATTTGCCTCTGGTTGAGCTGGGGGATAGGGGGGAGAGACCACCACATTGACTCGGCTGCTCTGAGATGCCAGCTATATTTCGACTTACATTTGATTCTTAGTAAGTTTCTGTGTCAATTCCAGAAATTCCATGGTGATTTAAGTAGGTTTGACCCCTTTTCTACTACTTCAAAGAGTCAAAAGAATAACGTGAACAAGGGTAGGTTTATGGTTCCCTCCATCCCTCCAATATGAAACCTATGTAATTCTCGAAATAGCAACGAGGCCCACTCTTCATCTGGCTACTCTAAGGCTCTGAGAATGAGTTTTATAGCAAGCTTGTCTACCCATAGGTTTATGTTGGTGAGGCCAAGTCCCCCTTGCTCTTTAGGAAGACAGCAGATTTCCGAATTGACTTTTTCTAGGCCTTTTTTAAGGGGGTCACCCCACTAGAGAAAGTTCATGTATATTCTGGTTGTATCTTTTAACTGCACATCCGGGGGTCTCTAGCATGAGAGGAAGAAAAGAACATAATAAGAAATGTAGTATTTGATTATTACAACCCTACCAGCCAAGTTACCTTGAAAACGTGCCATCTATTCAATTTGGTGTGGAATTTGTCCATGACCCATTGCAACCTTTGTGCCATTGATATTCTAAAGCCAAAAGGGATCCCTAATAATTTGAATATGGTTCCATCCTGAATGATGGAGCATCCCTTCTCATCCACCCACCTTGGCAGAGGAGACTGATAGGCTTTGATCCCTGTTTTGGAGTGGTTGATCCTGGAGCCTGAGGCTGTATAGAAATTATTGAGACGTTCCCAAAAGGATTTTAGAGAGCTGTCATCATTCAGTAGCAATCCATTAATGTCATCAGCGAATTGAGAGAGACACTGATGTCTCCCATCTGGCCAGCTGGATACCTCGGAGGTTCCCATGCTGAATTTTTTCTTTCACCAACCAATTCAAAGAATTAGCTGAGGTGGCAAAAAGGAGAAGAGCCAGTGGGCATCCCTGTCAAACCAATATGTTGAGTGGGAATGTGTCTGACAGCCCATTGTTAAGAGCCATTCTAGTTTGGGCATTTCCCAGCAGTGTTTGAACATACCTTACAATCCTGGGGCCAAACCCCATCATTACTATACAATCAAGTATGTAGGACCATTCTAGCCTGTCGTAGGCTTTTTCAAAGTCAACCTTGACAAAGATGTAATCTTGGTTAGATTCTTCAGCATATTCTATTCCTTTCCACATTGCTATTACTGCTTCCATTATCCTTCGCCCTTTGATGAATCCTTTTTGTTCGGAGCACAGCCACTTGGCAAGGGTCGGGGAAATTCTGCGAGCTATGGCCTTTGCAAAAACTTTGTAGGCAGAGTTTAGCATCGTCAATTGTCTCCAATTGGATAGCATTTCCTTCCGGCCTTTTTTGTGTAGTAGTTTGATGATGCATGTGTTGATTTGAATCGGGAGGGCTCCATGTGTAACAACTTCTTCCCATACAATGAGCAGGATTGGTGCAATAGTATCTCTAAAAGTTTGATATGTCAGCAAGAAGGCCATCTATGCCCGGAGTCTTCTTAGGCTTAAGAGCATCAATGGCTCTTTTGATTTCCCCTATCAAGAGATCCGAGTCAAGTTGGACGCTTAGATGGGGAGGGAATAATCTTTTCCTCATGCAATTCCGAATGATTCCTCTAGAAAGAGTGACAGCCTCATCCTGAACTTCTGGTGGGATGAACAATTGAGCGAAGTGCTCCCTGACTGTTTCTAGATTCTCCTCTTCCAATGTGGATTTTTCTTTAGTACCTACCAGCATTGGGACCAGCTCTCTCTGATGTTTCTTCCTAAGGCTTCTAAACATAGCCTTGGAAGGATTTTCCACCTTTTTTTCCCACTATTCTCGAAAGAAAACTTCGGTGTGGTGAAGAGTAACATCTTCCTCTGTCTTAAGTTGATGCCTAAGGGTGGCTATTCTATTCTGGACAACAGTTTCCTCCGTGATGCATGCTTCTAGTTTTATAAGTTTGTTATAGATAGAGTCCTTCCTTTTCCTTTGTATCTCTATTACCCTTTTCCTAAATGAAACCAGAGAGTGTTGAGTGTTGGCAATAGCCAGATTCCAAGACTTTGTTGGTGTGAAACCCTTCGAGAAGGCTTGGGCCCATATTTCTTTGATGTTTTCCTGCACCTCCCCTAACCAAAAAAGACATGGATCGCTGTGAAATCAGTGATTCCGAATGTTGTTGCATTTGTTATCCAAGGGGATGATTAAGGGGTAGTGATCAGAAGCACAGGAGGTGAGTCTGGGTGCTGCTTTAACTCTATTGAATTGTCTAGCCAGAGTAGTCCTTAAGTAGCATCTATCCAGTCTAGACTTTCGAGCAAGTATTCCTTTAAAGTAGTTTTGCCAGCTGAATTCTCCAGGTGTTCCTACATCCCATAGGTCTAGTTGTTCCTTGAGGTTCTCCCATTCTTGTTGCTCTGTCCCTGCCACTGGTTGCCCTTTCATTAGGTATCGATCCTCCATGGACTCAACCATGTTAAAATCCCCGAACAGAATGATCTGGCCCTTGAGCTGGGTGAGCTGACTCAACAGCTTGGTTCTGTCTTTGATAGAGACACTTGCATAGATGGAAACCATCAGGCAGCTGATAGGGGCCTCTATGGCAAGTGCTACCCAGTACCCTCTTGAAGACGATAGTAGTTGGTTGATCTTCTAGCTCAGAGGAATCCCCATGGCTGTTCCTCCCGATCCTCTATTGTGTAATGAGTGGAACCATTGATGCTCCTTGGGTATCAATTGCAATCTCTGCTCAAGCTCCTGTCCTGCTATTTTGATTTCTTGAAGGCCTATGACTTCAACCGGGTAATTATGTGTCCATGCTTTGATCTTCTTAGCTTTATTAGTGCCTAACAACCCTTTTATGTTCCAAGAGAGTAGCTTCATTTGTTACTTCTTTTGTCTTTTTGGTTTTTGCTATGAGCCCTAAGTGAGGGCTGAGTTACTGAGTTGTGACTCCTTTTGTTCTATTTGTGTACTTCCATTGGTGAGGGGCCTACCGCGGGGTTGCCTACATGGCTAGGGGCTACGTTCTCTTTGTTGTGCTCATTGTTGTTGGAGGGTTTGGTACGATCTATGGTGGTGGCTCTGTCTGCCCTATTCACTTGCTCTTCCAGACGTGATTCGGTGTCTTCGTCCTCCCTCAAAGTCTTAACCAATCTAATTTTCCACCTCAAAGTCTTCCCATTCAGGAAGCGAGGCTAGTAGAGCATATCTGTTGGACTGCCTAGGTTTAGCTCAATTAGTTACCTGCTTTTCTGCAACAGCGGGTCGTGTCACTTTGGTGGTCTGAGAGGGAACAATTGCCGCTGGTGTTTGATTATTGCACTCATTTTTCTCAAAGCTGGTTAGGGTCTATACTGATTTAGGGTTCTTGATAGGGTAGTCCCGAACAAAGTGTCCCTTTGTTCCACAGTGGAAGCATGCATTTGGCAAGTATTTGTAACTCAAGGGTTTTTCGAAGCATTCCCCATCATCTAGAGCGATCACCATAGCTTTTAAGAGGTCCTCCAAGATGTCCATCTCCATTAGGGCTTGAGGGTGCCAGGAAGGGATGTAGTCTCCTCGTGGGTGACCTCCTAGGACCTTGCCGAGCTGAGAGCCAATCACCCTAAGGTGATTGTGAAAGTGTAATGGTAAGTTTGGGAACTCTACCCATAGAGGAAGTGCAAGAGTGCAGCTCTTTCCACATTGTACTCCTTGTGTCATTTGAATAGGCACAGAGGGGAAGTACGCAGAAGCCACTGTCCCGAGCTGTGAACCCTAAAGGCCATGTCTGCATTTTTTAGCACAAAAACATACTGGTTCTTGGGCAGGGCCTGAATGGTCTCTACTTCCGGCCCAATAGCTGTTATGGAATTGATATTTTACTATTTATTGCAGCTGACATGTGGAAAAGGCTTGATTGAGCTAGGCTATTGCAAAATGATATTAGATTTTAGGTAAATTTGAGTAGGTTTCCCCAACTTCAAAAAAAGGAAAATGTTTGTGGAAAACCAAGGAGATTCCTTCATGCAATACACACACCAGGAAATAGTATAACTGAATATGAAGGTGAGAGCTTGCGGAAGAATAGTATAAATGCAGGATATGTGATGGTGCACGTAGCCATTGTGGTCTATTGGCAGTAAGGGCACACAAGGCGACCATGCATCGGCTTTGAGCGACAGGAAGACAAGTGGTGAACGAGAATGGTAAGGGCGTAATTTTCACTGAGCTAATCTACACGTTGAGAGCAAGGGAGAATTGCTCACGTAATTTGCAGGTTGAGAGAAAGGGCGTAATTTGTAGTGACGTAATTTGTAGTGACGTAATTTGCAGGTTGAGAGCAAGGGAGAATAGATGATGTAATTTTTGCACTAGTTGCATTGTTGCAAGGCAAAGTGAAAACTTATTGAAAAATTAGTTCTGACTAGGGAAAGGGTGGGTGGAGAGAGAGAGAGAGAGAGAGAGAGAGAGAGAGAGAGAGAGAGATAGTTCTATTATCGTCGTGGGAGGTCAAATATGACCTATGGGACCAAATGAACATGTCACGTGGTGTGAGTGGAGTTCATAAGTGACTCTCGATGCTGAAAAATGGTTGAAATGAGCGTCGCAATAGAGAGTCCACATCGTGGTTGGGAGAGGAAGGTATGTAGGGATAGATCATGGCTGAATATATGGGGAAAAGAGGACCTAATGTGGTCAAAAGCTGAGCACTCAAGTAGTGTGTGGTACTCACTCTCTCGCACTTGACGAGGGCATAAGGTGCAAAGTCGATGACACTCCTCACCAGTGCCCCAACGTCCTGTCTCGTAGAGTAGAGAATGGGAGCTAAGACGAATGGAGGCAATGGTGCGGATCGCACTCAACGGGATGGGCTCAAGGATGTAGGAATGTGTTTGGTTACCTCGTTCTGAGAAGAAGAGAGATTTGTAGTTTGGGGCAACGTGTGTGGTGTAATGGCTGAAGCGAGAACCTCCGGATTTCTCCCAAGCCGTGATACATTGGCGTTGTAAGAAGGCCTCATTAACTTGGGAGTCGATCGACGCATCCTTGACCAAGTGACATGCATCCCATCTTCCAAACCATTTCTTGATATCAAGCATCCACCCCGAACTTAGTATTTTGCTCTTGCATGTCTTTTGAACCATTTGACTTGCTTCATATGCGATTCTAGGAAGTCGATGCAAAGGGCTACGTTGTGTCTTACGCATGTACTCCACAACCCTTTGCATGCCCAAGACCTCAATGGGAAGCAATCCGGACTCAAGAAGTAAGAGCATGTAGGGTGTTTGTGTCTTGACTTGGAGAAAGTCGGTGAGAAAACGCTTTTGGACATTCTCAAACTCTTTCCAAGTAGACTTCCCAATGCGTCCACCCCACACCTCCACTCCATAAAGAAGCACCGGTGTCACTAATGTGTCAAAGAGGTACTTTTTGAGAGCCCAACACTTGATCTCTCCTGCATTGCACATGTTCTCAAATGCATAATAGGCCCTCTTTCCGGCTTCCAAGCGACGCATTGCACAATCCTTCCATTTATGATTTGATGGAACCTCAAGGCCAAGGTACTTGAAGTGATCTACCACTTCAAGTTTCTCATTGTTATATACAATGCATGGATTTTCATCATTGAGGGTCTTTACAAGCATAACCTTTGTTTTGGATCCATTCACGATCAGCCCGCTGTCGAGAAATTTGCGGTCTTGCCAGGAAAGCACCGGGCTTATGGCTGTGAGAGTTTGTGACAGAACTCAACAAAAACTATATGAAGGAGTTAAACCATAGATGCCATGAAGACTAGGGTTTGGAAAGAAGTGCAATCAAAGAAGACTCACTCTTTCTCTCTTGCATTCACACACACAAAGAAAGAACGCAAAAGAGAATGTCAAAACAATACGAAGATGAAAACATCAAGGCTATGGTCATATCGTATCATGGGTAATATGAAAGGGTTAATGGATGAGTTAATGGCATTCAATCTTGGCTGATCAAATAGGCTACGAATTTTTCTTTGGAATTGTAGTTTTGTGCTTACCATAATCTATATATTTTGTATAGTGATTGGGATTAATTGTGTGTACAAATCCTCTTGGTTCATAGCAAGATAACTACGTTTACATCAAAAGAAAAATTATAGTCTATGAGAGGTAGTATGATGGGATCCGGTGATAGAAGTATTTCATTGAGCCTTTCAGGGCCGAAGAGAAACACTATACGTTGTTGAAAGTGTATTTTACGGCTAATCCATACGTTAATTCTAATAGATCGTACAGAGTGAAAGCGATAGAAATGATCATCATGTGGGTTATTCATCTAGGATAGTATGTGAGAAATGTAGATATGAGAGAAGTGAAGAGATGAGAAGTTTCCCTCCCAAGTCCTATTCTTGCCCGTAGGCAATAAGGATACTGCGGGGAGAGATGTACCTGTAGCAAAGAGAACCTAAAATTTGTAGAGAGGATGAATTACTAAGAGTGAGAGAGATAGATTCGGTTAAGGAGATAATATTAGATATATATATATATATATATATATATATATATATATATATATATATATATATATATATATATATATATATATATATATATATATGTTGGATTAGAGATGAAAAAGAAAACAACAACAAATCAAGAAAACATCAATGTAGAACACATCTTACTTGACAAACCCTTTGGCACCATTATTGATGGAGAGAGAAGAAGAGGGGAGAAATCCACTTTGATTGATACGCCAAGTGCAAGACCTTCTTTGATTAGAGTTGATCTTCCAAGGTTAGCTTGTTGCAAGAATGGCTAGTCTCCCTCTAGGAGAAAGTGTAGGCTTCGGCTTATGTTAATGGCTAAGTACAATTAGGCATTACTACTCACTCCCTCAAGAATTCCTCTCATCAATGTCTTGAATGCTTGAGTTCCTTTTCAAGGAAGAAGAAGTCCCCTTTTATAGGTGAAGGGAGCCCCCAAAGGTTTACACAAGAAGAGAGGAGCCAGTGTGAACAGGAATTGGAAAAGTTGGAAATGAGCTGTCCCTGCATGATGTGGGCAGATTGGGGTCCAGTATTTTGATCATATCTCCTCAACCGTGGCTCCAAATAAAAAAGAAAAAATATGGGCAAAAACTTCAGCTCATTAGCTATGATTTTTATTTTGAAATTGTTTTCCAATTCGGATTGGAACCTTGTGTAAAAAATTAATTAAAATAGGGTCCATTTATGGCAGCAAAAGTCTTCATGTGGTCTCCTTAGCTTAGACTTTCATTTAATTCCAAAGGACACCTCATGCCATATGAAAGCATGACATTGCTTCTTGACAAAGTTTTGTAATCATGCTTGCAATAATGCATTAAAATAAGTGTATCTTTGAAATCATGCCACCTAGTGTCCCACTAGGATTTGATTCTCTCCTAGTATCTATTTAAAAAGAAATATAAGAAAAGTATAAAAAATACATAGAATATATATATATTGGAGTTTACCCTAGATATAGGATCTAGCTAGGGTGTGAGGTGATAATGAAATAGTAGAAAGAAAGAATCAATGCTTTTTGCCCCAAGTTAAAGAGGCGGAGCTATTGATGCTTTTCCCATAGTATTTTCTGATGGTAAAGTAAGGATATGTTACCCTTGAGAAAAATAATAGGATGAGATAGAAGGCTTATTATTATACTTAAATATTCATATGTACACTATAGGAAATATAATTATGTATCTAAAAAAATACAAAATAGATCTTGTAGCATACGTTCCCACTATGTACGTGTCACAGCACGACACCGCTATGTAGGCAAAAGCGTTCCAAGACACTCATAAGCTTTTGTGCATCTTCTAAGGTATGTGCCAAGAGCACTACATCATCGGCATAAAGCAAAATCATGATCACCGCATTTCCAATCTTAACCTCTTCTATGCCTTCTTGCTGCATAAAGTCAAGAACCATGCATTCCAATTCATCAATGAGTAGCCCAAAGAGGGTTGGGGAAAGTGGGCATCCTTGTTTCACACCAATAGTGCTTGCAAAAAATTTTGAAATTCCATCTCCCATACGTAATCGACATATCACTTTTTGGTAGATGCGAAAGACTGCATGCATAAATTCTCTCGGCACTTAAAGGCTTTGCATACGTCTCCAAAGATTTCCTCGCGGTACCATGTCAAAAGCTTTCTTAAAATCCACAAAGCAACAATACAACTTTTTTCCTTTCAATCGAGACGCTTCCATAAGAACTTGAAGAGTGACAAGGTGATCAATAGTGCTATGATGCTTTAGAAAACCTGCTTGGCCAAGTGCACGTTTGCCATTCTTTTCAGCCCATTCACTTATCTTCATCTCCATGATACATCCAAATAACTTTGCCATTAAAGAACCAACCATTATAGTGTGATAGTTGTTCACATTGTTTACATCTCCTCCTTTGTGCAAAGGTTTGATCCAATTTGCACTCCAATCATGAGGCATGCCATACTGAAGTGCAAGGTTAAACATATCGCATATCCAATATCGTGTTTTCTTGCTTGTCCATTTAATCATTTCAGCCTTGACACCTTGAAGGTCACCTGCCTTACGAGTAGCAAGTTTCTCAAGCGCGCGGCATACATCTTCAATGGTAAAGAAGGGAGACATAAACAGAAGGGAGCTACAACACTCCATCTTATCAACATTGGGTTGCTCATAGAGATTCTTACAATGCATATACATATCCTCAAGAGTCAAGTCACCAAATCTCTCAACGCGCTTGCCTTTTAGATTTTGCCAAAACTTGACACATGCATGTGCTTTCTCTTATTCTAAAAGAAGTTGTTTTTCGACTTCCCACCTTCTCCTCTTCTTTTGAACAAGTGCTTTGTATGTGTGTGAAAATTCCAAGTAAACTTCCTTGTCTTTGATTGCATCCAATCTTAGCAAGTGTTTTCGGACTTGACTACATTCCATGTCAAACCATTTCTTCTTGGTGTTACCCTTCTTAGACCTTTTGCAAGACATGTGTTTCACGGAAAAGCATTCCTTCGCACAAGAGACAATTGCTTTGCTCCTGAGTCGATGTCTCTTATCAAAATAGTCCTTGTTTTTCAACCTTGCATTTTTGAGTCGTTCTTTTGCAGCTTCAATGTCTCCAGGTCTTCTCTCTAGCTGTCTTATACGTAGTGCAAGGAGATCTTCCCTACTAAGCCCCTCTTGCCAAGGTAGTACATTCCATGTGGGAATTGTATTCTCAATCGGCATCATTGGATTTTGACCATGCATTAGCTCCGCAGACATGTAGCCAATTACTGAGCTATGTGTTGTACGATCAGCCCATAAAGCATATGGTAACAATTTTGGCCACTCACCAACTCTTCCTTCGCAAGCCTTGGCCAAAGCTTTGATGCTAGGAGGATGCCCTCTTTCACTCTTTCCGTTGCCTTCAGGGTTGTAAGCTGTAGTAAGAGAAAGCTTGATCCCTAATCTAGAAAAGAACTCCCTTGCTTCTTCGGCATCCAGTTCACCTCGATCTGCAGTGATTTTTCCCACACAACCATAACGGCAAATCACCTCATCAAGAAGGAATTTGCACACAGCTTCTGTGGTCTTAGCTCTTAATGCTCTTCCTTCAACCTGGTTAGTTAGGTCCTCTCGTGCAAGAACCAAGTATCTCATCTGCCAGAGTCCTAAAGGCATCGTTACTAGATCCACAACCCATTTATAGTGCATGGCTAGTGGATATGTAGGGTGCAATCCATCACGATGTCGAACATTTGAATACATTTGACAAGTTACACATGACTCTACAAACTGAGATACATCTTTATACATACCCTTCCACCAGTATTTTTCTTTCAACTTGGAGAAGGTTGCTCACACACCCCTGTTTCCAGCCCATAGACTCTCATGAAACTCTTGCATGAGCTTTACTTGAGTCTCTTTTTTACATATAGCCCGTTGTGGTGTAGCACCCTTTTGTTTAGAATGCTTCCACAAGTAACCATCCCTTAAAAAGTACCCATATGCTTTCCTGCGTATCCTCTTGAATTCTTGTTCAGACCAATCATCCTATTTTGTTAGAGTACTCAAGTACCTTCCAATAGAAATCCAATCACCTTCATAAAGATCTTTCAAGAACAATTCAAGTGAATTAGTCATGCAGACATTGTTACCTTTGACATGAGAGATAGAATAGAATTTTGTGCCTACATCATCTCCCTCATCAATCATTTGTGACTCATCTTCATACCTTTCCCTTGATAGCATATCTGCCACTGTATTGTCTTTAACTGCAATGTGCTTAAACTCGGGATTTAAGGACTTAATGTAGGCAATCCACCGCAACATAGCAATGTCTGGTGTTGAGCAGCTTGTAATCATCCCAAGAAGTGGTAGACAATCTGTTTCTACAACCACACATGCACCAATTAGGTACGCTTTCCCACTTTTCAAGGCTGTAACCATACCCCATAACTCTCTCTTTATCTGTGGATAGTTTCTTTCACGAGCACTTAGTACCTTTGCTCCAAATCTTACCACATACCTGTGTCCTTCTTTGTCATCTTGCCCTATTGCCCATCCAATCCCTGTAGGACTGGTATCTACTGTCACAATCACTGGCCTTTGACACTCATAGTCTACCTTTCTCAAAGTCGTTGCTGACTGGAGTAACTCCTTTAGCTTTTTCATGGATTTTACATGTGCTTCTGTCCATTTAAACTTTTGATTCTTTCTAAGCAGCTGATAAAGAGGATCAGCTACATGTGCATAATGTGGAATCCAAATAACATAGAAGACACATGCTCCCAGAAACCTTCTAACCTCAGTGATGCTAGTGCATGTTTCTTTCATTCTTTGGATGGCATCTACCTTTGATGGACAAGGTTTCCTACCATATGGCCTGCACATGTGCCCCACAATGAGCACTTCTTTGACACCAAACATAGACTTTTTCCCTGACAATGTAAGATTCACTTCTTCCAACCTAGACAAAATTTTATCACAATCATTTATGTGATTTACCACAAACCCGCGACATCCCTTGATATCCAAAGCTTCATCTTTGTCACTTTCTTCACATCCTTTGATAGGCAAATCATCAATGAAAGGCATTGTGATTTGAGGAATAAAGTCACGTAAGACCTTATTCATCCCATTCATCATATGTGCAACCGAGTTGGTTGCTCCCTGTGGCAAGGTACACATCCTTACCAAACCCAAAGGTTTCCTCATGGTTTTCAAGTCTCTGTTTTCGATTGCAAGCTGAAATTGACCATACCCTGAGTAGAGATCCCCCATTGAGTAGATTTCCCTCCCTGCAAACGCCTCTGCAAATTCATCCACAATTGGACCTGTACCTACATTTCTAATTGTCACCTTGTTCACTGGTTGCATATCTTGGATGAAGCGTAGAGAACCATTCTTCTTTGGAACTGTGAACCACCTGTTTGAGTATGGAGCACAAGAAGGCTCCAAGATTCCCATTTTGATATTCTCATTCAGTAGCTCTACTAACTTTGGCAAATGAGCCTTTGGAACCGGAATAGGCCGCAGATTCCAAGGCACATGAGGTATTGTGAAAATTACCATAGGAGCTACAATATAAGGATCAACACATCCTATCTCATGTGGCTCAAATGCAAAAGCCTTACCATGCTTTGAAAGCATTTCTTTGAAGCACTTTGTCTCCTCCTGTGTTAGAAACTCCTCGCAACCAATCTGCAACTCTTGAAAGGACTCCTTTGTGAAGGTATGCCCGATCTTTTTAGGATTCCGCAAACTTGGTTGTAAAGAAGCCTGTTCAATCTTTTCCTTGTTGTTGGGTGGTAAGGGTGAAGCTACTGGTTTCACCTTCTTTGCTACACTCTTGTATTTAGTTTCAACATGGACTTCTGGGCCAACTGTTTGGCTTTCTTTAAAGGCTTCTATTACTTGATACATTTCCATAGAGCAAACTTCCACAACTTCATTTTCAAGCTGCAAACTAGACCTCATTGTAGCATCAAGCTCACCCATAGTATCTACAAAAGAAACTTGTTCACACAAACCCAAAACATTTTCAGTAGGCTTTAGCAACCCACTTTTTTTCATGCCTACTTGTACATTATGCACATATTGCCTCTCATATCTCTTCAAATCTTCAAGTTTTGTAAAACATACTGATCCATTCCTTGTTACCAAGGAGCTCATCGAGAAAGTTTCACCTATTTTTGGATCAAGCGAGACTCTTTTTCTTTCTGTACCACTGCAATCCCGCTTTACAATGGTACTTGGCCAAAACCCATCATTTCTTTATGATCATGAAACTCTTTGCTTACCTTTGGTAGAGGATGTTCTCTGAGGTTGTCGCGATTCCTTTCATGGTTTACACAGACTGTGAGAAATTGGACAGCTCGTTTACCATCTTTGCTACGTATTCTAGCATATGCTGAACCATCGTCCATAACCTTTGTTTCCATTCGAACTCCCACAATGTAGGGTTGTCCAAGGATGAGATGATATGAAGATGTATCCTGTACAAATAAGTTTTGGTCAATCTTTACATCACCTATTGTCACCTTCACACCTGGACATGCTGCATACAATTCACCGGATGAATTGTTTGCCACTTTTACCATCCAACCATGATCTGTGTCCATTGGCCATTTGCACTTGTTGTAGAGACTCTTTGACATTATGTTTATTTCTGAACCATGGTCAATCAAGGCAACAAATGGCTCTTCAAGATCACCTACCTTGACCAAAGTTTCCGTAGTAGCCCTTGCCCAATGACTTTGTGAATAGTAACTCCTAGGAATATCTTCAACTTCTTCATCATCATTTGAGAAATACACTTGCTTCACTCTCCCACTAGATTGGTAGCATCCTACCACAGCTCCATCATTCTCCTTATTTTGCAGTTGCATCCCCTTGTGTCTTTGAGGTTTCCCCTTCAACCTGTGGACGAGAAACATCAACAAGGGTTTTCCTCTTTCTCTTGATGATGTCAATGATCTCCTCATGGAATTCACGCTTTGCAATGCCAAGAACTTCTCCTAGAGTGAACTCAATCTTGCTATTCCAGATCCTTTCCTCCAAGACTTTCTTTAAATCTGTAGCAACCTCAATATCAGATTGTAGTTTATAAGTTGGGCCTTTTGTCTTACCTTTTGTTGGCTCTTTCTTCTTTCCTGTTGTAGACTCCTCCATGAGTACTTCAGGTCGAGATGCTCCTTTTGTTGAGGGTGTTTGAGAAGGATTTGAGTCACTTCTTCCCCCAGTTCTAGAAGCTCTTTTTTATGGTCCTTCATCATCATTCTCACGTCTGCGCTTCTCTTTGACAGTTGCCTCATTTTGTTGGCATTTTGTAATGTAGGCATGCACTGACAATGAGTCCACTGGATCATTCCATCCTGTTTCTAGACGTATGCAATCACCTGCTTCATGTAGAATCTCATTTGTAAGCTTTCCCTTTTTAGCTAATTGCATGACATTTGGCCAAATTTGACTATGATGGTCACTCACCTCTTCATCACAAAAATGTTCAATTTTTACTCCATAAGTAGCTGCCTCAACTGAAGAGGTGGCATGCTTGGTTGCCATATCTTCAACTAAGGTTTGCATTCCCCCCTTCCCAAAGTTAGTTCTCAAGGGTAGACCTGTCTCTCTTAAGTGGATTTTACCATCCTTAAAAAAGACAACATCTTTTGACAAAGCATCACTAAAATCATCACAATCCCTTCTTACATGGTATGTACTATCACACCAAATACATCTATTAACAAACCCTTCTTTGGGCTGTTGTCTTTGCCTAGGAAGTGGCCCTGATGGTTGGCCTTTTTCTTCAAGCTTTGCAAGCTTCACCTTCAAGTCATGCATTCCCTTCACAAGCTCATCTAGCATGGACTCATCAAACTTAGGAGCGATAAAAGTAGGCTTTACCATTTTGTCAGGAGTTGAGGTGGAAGGACTTGTAGTATTTAGTACCATCTTGTCCCTTCTTCTTTGTCGTTTGGCAAGCAGTGAGACATCACCTTCAACCTCATTCCAGTCGGTCTTTAGTCCTTGCTCAACATCTTTATCTTCAAGAAGAAGCTCCAAATTTTCTTGAAACTCTTTACCTGTAGCTTGTAAGAAAAGATCTGTCTTCTCTGCATCTAGTGTGGCCCTTTTTGTCCTAGGGAGTTGTGCATAGCGCCGCTCAAATTCCCTAAGTAGCTTTGTTATTGATAGTCCTTGCTTTGGCTTGACTACCCATTCTAAGAATGTCCTTTTGGTCACTGTCTCCGAGTCCTCCATGAAATATTCCTCCTTTAAAGCTACTTTGAGTTCTTCCCAATTTCTCCCATGCCCATCTTTAATTGCCCTAACATGCTCCCTAATTTCTGGAGCAACAACTAGCTCAAAGCTTTGAATCATCTCACCTTCTGACACGCAATGCAGCTCCATCTCCTTCACATACTCGCGTAAGTACTTGGTTACATCTTTGCCATTGAACTGATCCATTCTGTTGACGACCGCTTGTATGGCCTTCATTGTTGAAATTTCCCTTCTTTCAGTAGCATGTTGTTGTTGCATGAACATTGCAAATGCTTGAAACATTTGCATTGTTGTTGGGTCAAAATGCATACCCTGTTGCTCAACATGATCACCCATGGTTACCCACAAACTCTCACCCTAGCAGATTCGCGTCGGGTTCACCAAAAATATGTCGAGAAATTTGCGGTCTTGCCAGGAAAGCACCGGGCTTATGGCTGTGAGAGTTTGTGACAGAACTCAACAAAAACTATATGAAGGAGTTAAACCATAGATGCCATGAATACTAGGGTTTGGAAAGAAGTGCAATCAAAGAAGACTCACTCTTTCTCTCTTGCATTCACACACACAAAGAAAGAACGCAAAAGAGAATGTCAAAACAATACGAAGATGAAAACATCAAGGCTATGGTCATATCGTATCATGGGTAATATGAAAGGGTTAATGGATGAGTTAATGGCATTCAATCTTGGCTGATCAAATAGGCTACGAATTTTTCTTTGGAATTGTAGTTTTGTGCTTACCATAATCTATATATTTTGTATAGTGATTGGGATTAATTGTGTGTACAAATCCTCTTGGTTCATAGCAAGATAACTACGTTTACATCAAAAGAAAAATTATAGTCTATGAGAGGTAGTATGATGGGATCCGGTGATAGAAGTATTTCATTGAGCCTTTCAGGGCCGAAGAGAAACACTATACGTTGTTGAAAGTGTATTTTACGGCTAATCCATACGTTAATTCTAATAGATCGTACAGAGTGAAAGCGATAGAAATGATCATCATGTGGGTTATTCATCTAGGATAGTATGTGAGAAATGTAGATATGAGAGAAGTGAAGAGATGAGAAGTTTCCCTCCCAAGTCCTATTCTTGCCCGTAGGCAATAAGGATACTGCGGGGAGAGATGTACCTGTAGCAAAGAGAACCTAAAATTTGTAGAGAGGATGAATTACTAAGAGTGAGAGAGATAGATTCGGTTAAGAAGATAATATTAGATATATATATATATATATATATATGTTGGATTAGAGATGAAAAAGAAAACAACAACAAATCAAGAAAACATCAATGTAGAACACATCTTACTTGACAAACCCTTTGGCACCATTATTGATGGAGAGAGAAGAAGAGGGGAGAACTCCACTTTGATTGATACGCCAAGTGCAAGACCTTCTTTGATTAGAGTTGATCTTCCAAGGTTAGCTTGTTGCAAGAATGGCTAGTCTCCCTCTAGGAGAAAGTGTAGGCTTCGGCTTATGTTAATGTCTAAGTACAATTAGGCATTACTACTCACTCCCTCAAGAATTCCTCTCATCAATGTCTTGAATGCTTGAGTTCCTTTTCAAGGAAGAAGAAGTCCCCTTTTATAGGTGAAGGGAGCCCCCAAAGGTTTACACAAGAAGAGAGGAGCCAGTGTGAACAGGAATTGGAAAAGTTGGAAATGAGCTGTCCCTGCATGATGTGGGCAGATTGGGGTCCAGTATTTTGATCATATCTCCTCAACCGTGGCTCCAAATAAAAAAGAAAAAATATGGGCAAAAACTTCAGCTCATTAGCTACGATTTTCATTTTAAAATTGTTTTCCAATTCGGATTGGAACCTTGTGTAAAAAATTCATCAAAATAGGGTCCATTTATGGCAGCAAAAGTCTTCATGTGGTCTCCTTAGCCTAGACTTTCATTTAATTCCAAAGGACACCTCATGCCATATGAAAGCATGACATTGCTCCTTGAAAAATTTTTGTAATCATGCTTGCAATAATGCATTAAAATAAGTGTATCTTTGAAATCATGCCACCTAGTGTCCCACTAGGATTTGATTCTCTCCCAGTATCTATTTAAAAAGAAATATAAGAAAAGTATAAAAAATACATAGAATATATATATATTGGAGTTTACCCTAGATATAGGATCTAGCTAGGGTGTGAGATGATAATGAAATAGTAGAAATAAAGAATCAATGCTTTTTGCCGCAAGTTAAAGAGACGGAGCTATTGATGCTTTTCCCATAGTATTTTCTGATGGTAAAGTAAGGATATGTTACCCTTGAGAAAAATAATAGGATGAGATAGAAGGCTTATTATTATACTTAAATATGCATATGTACACTATAGAAAATATAATTATGTATCTAAAAAAATAGAAGATAGATCTTGTAGCATGCGTTCCCACTATGTACGTGTCACAGCACGACACCGCTATGTAGGCAAAAGCGTTCCAAGACACTCATAAGCTTTTGTGCATCTTCTAAGGTATGTGCCAAGAGCACTACATCATCGGCATAAAGCAAAAGCATGATCACCGCATTTCCAATCTTAACCTCTTCTATGCCTTCTTGCTGCATAAAGTCAAGAACCATGCATTCCAATTCATCAATGAGTAGCCCAAAGAGGGTTGGGGAAAGTGGGCATCCTTGTTTCACACAAATAGTGCTTGCAAAAAATTTTGAAATTCCATCTCCCATACGTAATCGACATATCACTTTTTGGTAGATGCGAAAGACTGCATGCATAAATTCTCTCGGCACTTAAAGGCTTTGCATACGTCTCCAAAGATTTCCTCGCGGTACCATGTCAAAAGCTTTCTTAAAATCCACAAAGCAACAATACAACTTTTTTCCTTTCAAGAACTTGAAGAGTGACAAGGTGATCAATAGTGCTATGATGCTTTCGAAAACCTGCTTGGCCAAGTGCACGTTTGCCATTCTTTTCAGCCCATTCACTTATCTTCATCTCCATGATACATCCAAATAACTTTGGCATTAAAGAACCAACCATTATAGTGCGATAGTTGTTCAAATTGTTTACATCTCCTCCTTTGTGCAAAGGTTTGATCCAATTTGCACTCCAATCATGAGGCATGCCATACTGAAGTGCAAGGTTAAACATATCGCATATCCAATATCGTGTTTTCTTGCTTATCCATTTAATCATTTCAGCCTTGACACCTTGAAGGTCACCTGCCTTACGAGTAGCAAGTTTCTCAAGCGCGCGGCATACATCTTCAATGGTAAAGAAGGGAGACATCAACGGAAGGGAGCTACAACACTCCATCTTATCAACATTGGGTTGCTCATAGAGATTCTTACAATGCATATACATATCCTCAAGAGTCAAGTCACCAAATCTCTCAATGCGCTTGCCTTTTAGATTTTGCCAAAACTTGCCACATGCATGTGGTTTCTCTTGTGCTAAAAGAAGTTGTTTTTCGACTTCCCACCTTCTCCTCTTCTTTTGAACAAGTGCTTTGTATGTGTGTGAACATTCCAAGTAAACTTCCTTGTCTTTGATTGCATCCAATCTTAGCAAGTGTTTTCGGACTTGACTACATTCCATGTCAAACCATTTCTTCTTGGTGTTACCCTTCTTAGACCTTTTGCAAGACATGTGTTTCACGGAAAAGCATTCCTTCGCACAAGAGAAAATTACTTCTTTGAAAACATTCCACTTGCATTCTAATGTTGGGCTCTCTTGATGCTCTATCATGCTTAACATTTGTCCACCATATCAGCATATATAAGTGCTCGTTTGAAGTCTAGACGTAGGTTCAAATGATTCACATCATGATTGGAGGCTACATGCTCGGGCCGTTTACCACAGTTGAGGTCAATAGATAACATCCTATGATCCGATTCCGGATTCCATTCACCAAGTGTAAAGCTTTGTATGCATTCTAGAGTGGATTCCGAGAACAACATATAGTCAATCACGCTAGCACCATTGTGCTTTCTACATGTAAAGTCATTGGTGCCTTGCCATAGAGATACACCATTTGCAATGAGCATTCCGGTACTATTGCACATATGTAGAAGTGACTTTCCACACTGATCCACTTCTTTTGCATCATTAGAACTTTGATTATACATGTATGATTCATCCATTCTTCTTGAGACATGTGGCATGTCTACTTGTTGTGTGTCGTGTTGTAGCATATTTGTGCGAGCATTCATATCTCCAAAAACAATGACTTCACCTTGATCCTTGTAATGAGCAATGTCTTCCTCTAGTTCAACAAAGGGATGATCTCTATCCATATTCAAGCAAGCATAAAAGTTGGAGTCATAGTGAGGAATGTAGCAACCGGCCACAAACATGACTTGACCATTTGGTGGGCTGATTTTCAGCCATAAGTAGCGTTTATACTTATCTTCTTTGACAATGGAAACATCTTTCAAACCCTTTTTGGTCATACATGCTACGCCTCCTTGGCCTCTTCGTTGCTTTGCATTGTTGGCCCACATCAAAGAATGCACATCGTATTTGTCAAATCCAAGAATTCGTTGCGCATCATGCTCCCATGTTTCGACAAGAAGTATCACATCAGAGTCATTGGTAATCTCATCAATGCCAATTCCCGCATTACATGGATACCCGTTACAATTCCAAAAGCTTATTCGCAAGCGTGAGTTGGTCTCATAGATCATGTGTCCCTATTTGTTGCGTGGACTTGCATCCTCCTCAAGTGGCTTCTCTTCATGAGATGATACCTTAACCTTCTTGCTTCTTTCCTCATATGCTTTGCGACGTACATTTTGTTGCATAAGAGTGCGATCCTCATATACATTACAACCCGTTCCTTTGAGGTAGATCCAACCATTGTCAAGGACAGTTTTGAGATGCTGTTATAGCAAAGCCTTCCATCACACAGAAAAATTCTGTCTTTACATCAATGCGTAGAGGGCTTCGTGCTCTTCGATTGAAGCTATAGATCACCTAAATCGGAGTTCGGATGAGCAAGTTATGGTCAAAAGAGTGAACTGTTGTCTACTAGGTCAAAAAACGGCAGAGAGAGAGAGAGAGAGAGAGAGAGAGAGAGAGAGGGGGGAGGGGGGGGGGGGGGGGGGGGGGGGGGGGGGGGGGGGGGGGGGGGGGGGGGGCAAGTGCAACATATGGATTCATAAAGAGGGGGTGTTTTCATGCTCTCTTCTAGTCCAGCTAGATGCTCCGAATATTTTGGTAGCTTGAAATGTATAGGCAAGTCTCGTGATTTCATCACTTGTTTCAATATTCATCTTCGTGTATTACACATCTAAGCACACACTTCCTTATTCTTATACATACATGCAAGTGTGCATCCATTGCTATTGCAGTCTATTGATCATAGAATGGCAATTTCTTGGAGAGTGGCCTCTCTCTCTCTCTCTCTCTCTCTCTCTCTCTAATTGAAATGGTGGTCTTTTTAACATTCCATTGTTGCTGTCAAGGGTAGGCCTCGTGAATTTATCACTTATTACATCATTCCTAATACTTTGCACTTTCAGTCTGTGACGTTTTATTGCAAGACGATATGTTTAACTATTCACATTGCTTTTTTGTAGCTTGACTCAAACATCGGCCTATAGATTGGACAATCAAAAAGCAGCAATACAACATTACAGGTCAGTAAAGCACCTCATTTATTGTTGCACTTCATTCATGCTTTATCTATTTGCTTGTTTTAGAATTTTTTGCATTACTTCCTTTGCTTCGGTTTATTTGGATCTCGTTTTCAAAACTATACATCGATCAACATCTGTACATGTTAGTTACACACGCAACTCTTTGCATACGATTGCTAGCCAATGCATCTGATGTATTACAATAGTGAATACACAAGTAGTGAATGCATGTGGTGTATCATAGGGGTTAATTTTATTTGCGAGTTAATCAATTCGTGTTTTTTTGCTACAGGTGATGCTTTTTCGAGTTTATAGAAGCATGGATTCCACTCATATGTATGCTCTCTAAGGTGGCGTTGTGGTATGTTAAATAAGTACCGAGGGAAGGAGAGAGAAGAAGGATTAGACGGAGAGAGAAAAACATACTTGTGAAATAGAGATAGGATCGGGGTGTGAGAGTACCGACAACGAGAGAGAGAGAGAGAGAGAGAGAGAGAGAGAGAGAGAGAGAGAGAGAGAGAGAGAGCCTGAGAGTGGGAGATGAGGGGGAGAGAGGAAAGATAGGTTCAAAATGAAAAAAGTCCGGCTAAAGTTTGGGCAAGAAGGTTCTCAAGCCGGTTCAAATTATTTCATTTAGTAACTTGGTATAGAATTGTTTATGTGTTGGTTTAATGTATATATTTTATAAATATCCTACATTTTAATTGAGATGAAAGTGGAGTTAAGTAAAAGTGGAGTTTTGTTGTGAAGAAGGAGGTTGTGTGCACGTTTTCTACTCACATGTGTGTGTGTGTGTGTGTGTGTGTGTGTGTGTGTGTGTGTGTGTGTGTGTGTGTGTGAGTGAGAGAGAGAGAGAGAGAGAGAGTGGGAGATGAGGGGGAGAGAGAAAAGATAGGTTCAAAATGAAAAAAGTCCGGCTCAAGTTTGGGCAAGAAGGTTCTCAAGCTAGTTCAAATTATTTCATTTAGTATCTTGGTATAGAATTGTTTATGTGTTGGTTTAATTTATATATTTTATAAATATCCCACATTTTAATTGAGATGAAACTGGAGTTTTGTTGTGAAGAAGGAGGTTGTGTGCACGTTTTCTACTCACGTGTGTGTGTGTGTGTGTGTGTGTGTGTGTGTGTGTGTGTGTGTGTGTGTGTGAGAGAGAGAGAGAGAGAGAGAGAGAGAGAGAGAGAGAGAGAGAGAGAGAGAGTTTTCCTGTTCATATGCGTGTGAAAAGGTTCCAAATCCAGGTCCACAAATAATGTTTTCCGAGCCCTTAGAGAGGCAGTTTGTGGTGGTTACTCATTGCACTATTATATGCCTATAGTATTCATAGAAGAATAATAATCATAGTGTTTCTTGAGCCCTTAGAGAGGCAGTTAGTATTGTCTACTCATTGCACTTTTAGATGCTTATAAATCTTATAGGGGAATAATAATCGTAGTGACAAATCATGCATATTTTATTGCACACCCCACTTTAAAAGTTAGTGGTGGAGTAGTAGACGATTATAATATTCATATTGACAAATCATGCATATATTATTGCACGCTCCAATTTAGCAGTTAGCATATGCTGCGTGGGACCCCTCATGTCACTAACACATGCCACTCTTCCATCACTATCAATGCTTTTTGAGAGCATGGTGCTTTAGCCTATATAAATGTTACAAGGCAAGCACCATATGCTGCACAAGTGAATCGGAGGTGCTAATCAAGAAAGATTTTTTCATTTTCCCTGTACTTATACAATGCCTATAGGATATGCTAGTACTGGTAATGAGGTAGTTGCAAAAATCCATGAAGAGCTTCACAAACTCCCCCCCAACGCACCCCTTGAAGAAAAGAAGACGTTTACACAAAGAGAGCGTGACACAAACAAGGCGATCCGGATGTTCAACCACCTTAATCGCGCTCGCAACACCGGAGACCAGGAACTCAATGATGGCTTTGAGACAATGCGAGAAGCTCTGGGCAAGTGGGAGACATGGGGGTACATAGATAGCTCTCGAAGGGCTGCTTTACAGGCGGAGATTGACCATTTGCTTGTCTGCAAACGTACAATCAACCTGGTCGACATCTCTGGCTCTAATGTGGTAGAAGATTGAGGCAAGATTTAAATAATTATGCACTAAATAATATAGTTAAATAAATATGCACTAGCACATGATAAATTGTACTAGTGTGATGCAAGTTGTACTGTGTGTGTGTGTGTGTGTGCAGGTTTGATTCCCTACGTAATCATGTAAACAACTTATTTTAATTATATGATGCTTATTTTAACTATATGATGGTGTTCCACTCTTCAGTGCCTTGGCGAGAATAATTCATATGTCTCTGTCTGACTTATTATTATTGAAGTAGCTGTGATACTTTTAATCGGCCTGGTCTACTAACACATCTTCAAGATCTGTCATAATTTAGGGTATTGTTGATATCTTGTAGCTAAACTGAACCGTCAAATGTAACTACAAGCTGTTTGAAAGCCAAAAATGTAAAGAAAATCTATGTGAGTTTTTTATATAATGCAAGAAAAAGATGAGCATGTCTTTAGTATTTACCCTACTTTTAGTAGAATATACTTTCTTGTCCATGTAGGTGTTGTTGCAAACAAGGATGAATGCCTAATAAGCCAATTTGAAACTAGGAATCTAAGAAATATTGATGGTTGTACTTGTTTGGGCGAAGACATCAAAGTAATGAAACACGCATAGACTCTTGCATATAAAATAGTAATTAAGAACACTTTACTGAGTTGAAGAACTGCATACGTACATAAACACACACGTATAAATAACTATCTATATTGTATAAACAAGTACTTAAAAACACTTTACCGAGTTGAAGATCTCCTTACGTACATAAACACACACATATAAACAAATAAATAAAAAGATATTATATATATAATATAAATATTATATATAAAACTATATATATTCTTAAACCGACAGTGTAAAGAAGTACTGACAAGCAAATGAAATTTTGACAGCATAACAACGTGAAAAATAAAAATAAAACCATTCCATACTTGCTTCTGTGAAAGCTTGCCTAACTTTTGTTAAGCTTTCCTATTCTATACTTGCTTCCGTGAAGCTTGCCTAACTTTTGTGTATACATGAAACCATGATTATGTTTCTAAACATGAACAAAAAGCATGATTATGTTCACAAGCAATCAAAATTTCGACAGCATAACGACGCGAAAATACAAACAAAAAAATTTTCCATTCCATACTTGCTTCCGTGAAGCTTGACTAACTTTTCTGTATACGTGAAATCATGATTATGTTTTCAAACATGAACAAAAAGCATGATGATATTGATAAGCAATCAAAATTTCGGTAGCATAACGGTATGAAAATTCAAACTAAAAAAATTCCCATTCCATACTTGCTTCCGTGCAGCAGCGAATGCTCACGGGAAGAAGAAATTACATAAGCAAAAAAGCATATGTTGGTATATTACTTTGGTAAATCCAAAGATCTCAACAAACTTCTATCTAGTATAATAAATATGAAATCATGGCTGAATTGATAAGGACGATCAACACCAACAACATGTCTTCAGTAATACCAAAAAAGTGGCACCCAAACACCATGGTCACACGTCGTTCCATAAAAATCACAAACTAGAAAAAATGATAGATAATACCAATGTTGATGTCAATCAAGGGCAATGTGATCCGGGCTCATATTGTTTCCAATCAGTCTCCTCATCGCTATCTGCATCAACTGCTGAAATAGCACGTACACATGGAGCCTTGAAGCGTGAAAGATGTTGATGGAAGACCTCTGGATCACTATCTATGCAGAGACAGTGTCTAGACAACTCAATGCAAACATTGCCCAAGCCACCACATCCAGAAAACATATCAACAATGTAGGTGTGCTCCGCAGTAAATGTCCACACAAGCCAGCTAAAAAAAGCAAAAAATATGCGTATTTTTACTTTATGTAACATAGTCCAATAACGCTCCACCAGTATTCCGGACTTGGCATCGAAAGAGTTGTTGTCCACGCTCTCTCCATCTCGTCGATGTAGATAGGACGTTGACCCTTACGATAAAACAATCCTAGCAATATTGTTTCCACCTACAAATTACAACTAGAATGTGATCTAATTGAAGAAAACTACAAGCACGCTTTTCAATCAACAAATAAATTTACTTACTCTCACAATCTCAATGGTCTTTCGCACATAACCATCGGGGATCAAAATAAGGATGGTGTGCATCATTTTGAATCCCATCTCGATGGCATGGCTAGACACAATGCCAAAGTGATCAGTGGAGCTTAGGGTGATGTACCACCCATTGTCTGCCACATACTTTGAAGCTATTACGGCCACTTTCTTACTTAATTTTTGAGAGAATTGATTCCATGGAGGGACCTGCATAATACGCATTGTTAATTTAATTAAAGTTCCAAAACTATCATAGACTGTCCATTGTGGTTTTGAAGGATGCATACCTCGTTCTCTGAAAAATTTTCAACTTTAAAGTTTGTTGGAAAATCCGCAAACAAAAGAGAGGCCACTTCATTGCTCTTTTCCCCATCAACATGGGTTGAATGAAGAAAATCCAAGATCCTGCATACGATCAAATAAATGTATTTCAAACATTCACACCACACACCACACATAGTTAGTCTTTCTTTTCACATGTGCTTACCATTTCTCATCATCGAGAGAAATTTTGTAAACATCTAGCATGTTCCCAATAACGTTCACATCACAATCTATGGAAGGCACTGCATAATCAGAAAATAAAATATTTCATCAAGAATTGTTGAGTAGAAAGAAAGTGACAACTAGATATCTTTACAAGCAAGTTTACCTGTGGAGCCTTGAGCACCTTTTTGGTTCTTTTTGGGAGACTTCTTGGGCTTCTTGGATCTAACAAAATCCAATCGTTTCTTTATAGAGGAGATTGTACTATTGTTTACTCTTTTCGAAGAGGTGGCTTTCTTGGAAGCTGAGCCAATCTCCTCAATACCATTTTCATTTCTTTCAAGAACGTGCTCTAAAGCAAACAAAAATATATTTCTCACAAACATAATCTAAATAGTATGAGCACTTTAACAATTTTGTAGTTTTTATAAATGCCAAAAATAACCTTTATATAAGTTCCCTTCATCACGTGGGTAGGTGCCTCGAGTGTAATCTAGCCACCAAGGGCAACACTCAATTTCCTAAGCAATCAAACCATAATCTCTCATCCATAGTGGATACATACACTCCTCACAAGAGAGGTCCCTCCAACTTTCAATAGCAATTGGCAACTTCTCCAACAAAGTTTGATCGTAAAGCTGAATTAGCCATCTACATAAAATGCAGTTAACTTTATTTGAGCTCCTTTCCTAAGTGACTTATTTATTATACAAACTCTAAGTAAAAAATAGAATAACAACCATAAAGATATCAATTGTATTACCTGAATAATACTCTCCTTGAAGATTCCATAAGCTCTGGAATTTTTTCATCCGACTCTTTTGTGTTGAGCTTACTCCAAAGCTCCACAAAAGCTTTATCAATGTGGTCCCTCAATTGGTGATGAAACCATGCTTCAAAGCCCTCCGGCATTTCTTCAATCATTTTCCCTTTGATCCTCAAGCATTGCTTCAAGATACTTCCCCAATACCACTCTTTACGCAAGTACATTCTAAATTTCATTGCACTAATATAACGCTCAGAAGTAACATCATCTACACGGCAATGCATCAAAGAGTGCAATATTTCCTTTTTCCTATAGAGCAAACAATAAACAAACCATAAATGCATTGATTCATTTGATGATTTCATGTGTATTTTTTATCCAAAAATTATTACCTCTCTGGTGATATTTTAGAAGTTGCCAAAGAGTGGACTTTGTCTCTTGTAAGGCCCACTTGATCCTTTTCTCTTATCCAATTGAAGTTAAATAATAAAGAGAAGAACCCTTGGCCATTGGCGGGGTTGGCAATAGCCAACATCTATGTTACAATAGCACGAGATCAAATAAAATCAATTTTTCAATCAAATATATCAAATTCAAATGACATGTCAACTTACAATTTTGTAGAAATTCAAGCATAAACGGGCCTGGATTCTTAAATGACACAAGAAATGGAGCTCCAAGCACACTGTATCCAGACATCTCAAACCTTTTCACCAAGCCCTCAGTTCCTGGACCCACCGCTCTAATGGCTTCATTTTCCATCAATCTACAAAGAAGAATTCGAGGAGGTTCCCCACCTCTCTTTACAATAAAACCCTCTACAATCTCCTCTAATATTCGACCATGAACATCCTTTCCAAATACTGTTGGATGATCGGGAGGTTTAGCAACAATTGTTGTTGCTTCAGACACGCTGTGAGCCACCAATTCACCTTGTGTAGCATGAATATCTATGAACACCTCTTCTTCATGCACATCACTCAATATATCCTCTTCTTCATGCACATCACCCAAAATATCCTCCTTTCGATGGACATTGGAAGAAGCAATGGAAGATCGTGCATTGGCCCTATGCCCTGTAGTGCCAGACCTTAATGTGTATCCTACTCCTACAAGCAAAAAACAATAAGAACACAAATAGTTTAGTGAGTATGATGAGACAAAAGAAAAGAAAACAAATAGCTTAATGTATTTGAACTTACTTTGAGAGATACCTGTCCTGCCACGTTTAGATGGTGTACGAGCCATAATCTATTAACCACAAACAACAAAAATCTTCTTAGCAATGACAATACAAATATAAAATTCTAAATTTCGGCAGCATAATGGCGTAAAATGCAAACTAAAAAAAAAAACCATTCTCAACTTGCTCATGGCAAGGAAAAATACAAATCCACTTTGACATTTGTATACCTCTTCTCTACAACGACCTGTTCTTACATCATTGTAATTGTTACTGTAAGTGTGTATGCAAGTGTGTGAATGCAAGTGTTTATATGTGTGTGTGTGTGGATGTATGCATGATTGTGTGTGTGAATGTAAGTGTAATATGTGTGTGTCTTTATGCATGATTGTGTATGTGTTTGTGCTATGTATGCAAGTGTGTTGATGTTGTGAATGCAAGTGTTTATATATGCAAGTGTGTTGATGTTGTGAATGCAAGTGTTTATATATGTGGGTGTATGTATGTATGTATGTGTGTGTATGCAAGTGGATGTGTGCATGATTATGTGTGTGTGAATGTAAGTGTAGTATGTGTGTGTATGTAAGTGTGTTGATGTTGTGAATAAAAGTGTTTATATATGTGTATGTGTGTATATGCTTGACAATACAAATATAAAATTCTAAATTTCGGCAACATAACGGCGTAAAATGCAAATTACAAAAAAAACCATTCTCAACTTGCTCATGGCAAGGAAAAATACAAATCCACTTTGACATTTGTATACCTCTTCTCTACAACGACCTGTTCTTACATCATTGTAATTGTTACTCTAAGTGTGTTTAATATGTGTGTATGCAAGTGTGTTGATGTGTGTGAATGCAAGTGTTTATATATGTGTGTGTGTGGATGTATGCATGATTGTGTGTGTGTGTGAATGTAAGTGTAATATGTGTGTGTCTGTATGCATGATTGTGTGTGTGTTTGTGCTATGTATGCAAGTATGTTGATGTTGTGAATAGTGTTTATATGTGTATGTGTGTATGTATGCAAGTGTGTTGATGTTGTGAATGCAAGTGTTTATATATGTGGGTGTATGTATGTATGTATGTGTGTGTATGCAAGTGTAATGTGTGTGCGTATACATGACTGTGTGTGTGTTTGTGCTATGTGTGCAAGTGTTTTGATGTGTGTGTATCACTGTGTGTGTGTGAGTGTGTGTGTGTGTGCCGCTTACCTGGACACGCTCGCCCGATCCACCGGAGGAGGTCCAATGGAAGCTCCATTGGAGCTCCTCCATGCCTTGAAAGGCATGGTGAGAGGGCAGCGCTCGCGCTGCTTTCTCACCATGCCTTTCAAGGCATGGAGGAGCTCCAATGGAGCTTCCATTGGACCTCCTCCGGTGGATCGGGCGAGCGTGTCCAGGTAAGCGGCACACACACACACACTCACACACACACAGTGATACACACACATCAAAACACTTGCACACATAGCACACACACCATATATTACACACACACACTCACACACACACAGTGATACACACACAGCAAAACACTTGCATACATAGCACACACACACAGTGATACACACACATCAAAACACTTGCACACATAGCACACACACTTTTTTCACACACACCATATATTACAAAAATGATGTTGTGGTATAAACACTCACACACACACATTCATTTTTATATATATATATATGTATATACACACACAAAGATATACACAAAATGGATTCATATATATAGTTTTACTAAAAAAATACTATGTTTTTTACACACACACAACCATATATTTAAAAAAATGATTGTATGTGTTTGTGTGTATAAAAAACGTAGCATTCTTAAAGTTAAGTCATGCACACACACACACACACACACACACACACACACACAATGTAAAAACTATGTGCACAGTTAAATATCTTATGTGCACATACACTCAACTTAAATATCTTAACTTAAAAAAATGCATATACACTCAACTTAAAAATATCTTAACTTAAACTATGTGCACATAGACTTAACTTAAATATCTTAACTTAATAAAATGCTACGTTGTTTACACACACCCACAAAATCATTTATACACACGCACAGTAATGTATATAACTTAACTAAAATAATTATATATACACACTACCAAAAACACACACACACATATATAAAATGGCAAGATGGAATCATATATATAACTTAACTAAAAAAATTGCTACGTTTTTATACAAAGTCAGTGATATAGAATGTTACGTTTTTTATACACACACTCACACAATCATATATATATATATATATATATATATATATATATATATATATATATATATATATACACACACACACACACACACACACATACACAAAAGATGAAGACACTATTAGACTGCATTAAATGCAGTCCTTGAACCACCATTTAGAAATTAAATGGCCCCTCAAATTTGATGACATATTCCACTGCACATACATTCAGAACCGTCATATATTAAATGCACTTCTTCAACTATGATTTTCATTATTCTTTGAGCCGTCACAAGATCTTATGCAACTATCTTTTCGTCTACCTACCAATCTTTCACTTTCATTAACCTTCACATCTTTCATTAACTTTCACCAGTTTCATTAACCTTCACTTTATCTTTAACTTTCATTAACCTTCACCACCTTCACTTAATCCACCACAGTTTTCTCACATCTCCACCTTGTAATCTGTTGCTTGAGAGAATATGTCCAATATGAAAGTAACAATAACTTGGAAGGTTGGTGGTCAGATAGTCAACCGCGACATTCAGTTGAAGGGAAACTCATTGTTGCTTAGTGCTTACTATTTGCAGAGTTTGCTGCCTCCATCTTGCCATTTTCAGTCACTATCTGCTCTTATTGAAAGTGATTGTGGCCTAACAAAAGTCTTGCTGCAACCACAGTGGGATATAGAAGGTCATCAGCATTTCTTAGTAGATGGTTCTTTTTCGAGCTTGTTTGAGATGCTTCATTCAGACACATTTATACAGGTATCTGACAATAAGAAAGGAAATGACAAAGAGATATCTGAAGATGTTTTAAGCATTGTGCATCTTGAAAGTAGTGGTGACGATATAGGACAGCTCAAAACTCAGTCAATCGTCATTTGGATTCAACAAAATCCAGGGGCAAAAAAGTTAAATGATCTGTTAACATTATGTGGAGCTCCTTTGCAAGTTGCTGAACTTCCACAACATTATGATGGAAATTTGTGTTTTGAGTTACCTACGACTCATGATAAAACAAAACGAATGATAGGGATGGAACAACGCTTTGATGGTCACTTGTGGACTCGCCCATCTGTGACAACCATGGCAATAGCATGCACAATTCGTCTAAGCCACTGTTTGGGATTCATGCAGTGTAATTATTCAACGTGTCCTCATTATATTAAGGAACAAGAATTCAATAGTAGAGATTTTCATGGATATTTGGACAGACAGGTGAAAAAGGACTACCTTGCAATGGAAGAGAATACAACAATAACTTGTCATTATTGTCAGAAGGTTGTTACTTGTGTTGCTACTTGTCCCTGCAAAATCTATTATGTTTCGCCTAGAGATGGTACAATGTCGCGACTGGAAATACATGTTGGTAAACATTGTCATAATGTTAAGGCAGGAACCTCTAGGGCTGCTATTTCAAGAGGGCGGAAACTGGTAGGTGCAGTACTAAAAATAGAAAAGGGTGGCCCAAGAAAAATTCAAATGTTGGTGGCTCAACAACTTGTTCTTCACTCCTTGATTGGTGAGGAAGATGAAGCTACATCCGATGTACAATTCAATGATTTTTTGGAAGAAATGATGCCACTGGTTTAAACCAAAGGGTAAGAAAACTCAATTTGGTTCCTTGAATTTGTTAATTTTTTAACTATTATAAATTTAGCCTTCTTGTGATGCATCGTGTAGGTTTTCTTCAATTGTTTCAAAGGAGAGAAAGAGTCAAGGTGCTGTTATTGGGGATGGATATGATAATATTTTATTGCTTCAAAAAAAGTGCATGTTTCCTTTTTTTCATGGGAGTAGATTTCCTGGACAGGGTGAAGAGGATGACAAGTGCTTCCTATTTAAAATGTCCACTAAAGGACCAGGTTCTGGGATTGATCTAGTAAATCGGATGAAAAGAACTGAAACTGGTGACTTAAGAAATGCGTGGGTACATTTTGATTTTACCCATAGAATAGATGGATGGGCAACAATGTCATGCTCAGTTTATGATCCAAGGTAATCTTTAAGTATTTAAATATCTCGTATTTTTTTATCATTAAATAAAAGAAGATGTGTGAAAATGTTTATGTTGAATATCTTGCAGCATACGATCACTACAAATAATTGCTATATGTGAAACTAAAGAGGAGGATGCAAAGACTCAAGTTATTTTTTGGGAGAGCCTTAATTCAACAATAGAAAAGTACGGACATGGTGCAGCTGACTTTGCAGGTTTTATGTCTGATGAAGCTGGTGCAAACTGGAATGCTATTCGACCAATCTTCAATGGCGGGCCAGATAATATCATGGAGGGACGTGAACGATCATGCCTATTTCATTGGGAGCAGAGTCTCCACAAATATGCTAAAAAGTGGATACCTCAACATCTAACAAATCAACATATTGATATGTGTGAGGACTGGAGAGCTTGTAAGACCATTGTGCTTGCATCTCAAAAGGCGCTTTCAATTCAAAAGTGGTGGAGACAACATCTATCTACAGAGAGCATCACAAGAGTGAGAAGATGGTTTAAATGGTGGGAGCAACGAATTTCACACTGGGGAGGAATTGGAAGAGATGTAAGTACCTTTATGACAATCTATATTTTTAGAAAAATTTCTTTTCATACATGAAATTTATAAATTTTTATTCATGTTTTTTTGCATTTCATAGGGTGGTCTAAGTGCGTGGGAGCGGGCACAAATTCCCAATGTTAATTTATCAGAAAGTGTACATGCCAGTTGGTTAGCAGGTGAAGGTGGAAAGGGAAAAATATCCTTGTATGATGCATGTATAACAGATGTTATAAACTCATATATTCAATGTGCAAAGCATTTGGGATATACTACTGGGCGTTATATAGGAACGGGTCCCACAATGGAGACCTTGCTTTCTCGAGTTGAATCTTAGCAAACTCCAACTCCAACCAACGTGGCCCATTTATTACACGAGGCTGTTGCAGGGACTCCCATGTATGCGCGCCAATTTTGCATGGAGACAAAGAAACAGTACAACGCAAAAAGAGGGGCAGAACAGGAACAAGTAGCTCCCATCGGCCGGAATATGTCATGGAATCTAAGCAACGAAACCATCGCGGTCGACCAAAAAAAATCAAGTTTGATACCCAAGGACCAGATATTTCTAACATTCCGCTGCAAATTAGTGACAGTGATGATGATATTGGATCTCAAAAAGAAACAACCACACCTTTGTCATCTAAAACAAACAATGTGTTTGAGAGTGATGTGCCACGCACTCAGTGGGCCCTCAGGAGAATGCCCATTCAAAGTCAAAGAAAATGTTTTGGAACAGTAGGGAGAAAAAATTGTGACAATATCTTGCATAGTCGCTCAATTGGTCTTGTTGCTCCATGTATATGGTCCGAAAGAATGTTCAAAGGTAAAACAATCGAGAAATGGTTATGGTTTTGTAATCATGATATTTTGCATACCCAATCAATCAAAAGACAAGTCAAAGATTTACCTCCTGCTCCAAATGTTTGGCCAATAGCAAGAGGGACAGATATCTCCACACAGGAACTTGCCGCGCTGCATCAGAGTGGATTTCGGACAGAGAATTCAATGGTAAATCCACAACCTCTTGCTGGCGACTGCAAAGAAGGTGGTGGCAGCTCGAGGAAGAAAAAGTGGAGGCATGGAATCTCTAAAGAGGCCATGAAGAAATTGGAAGCATGTAATAGTATGACAATTATATTTTTGGATGAAGTGAAAAGGTCTCAAGAGCATGTAATTTTCCGAGTTCTCACTGAAAATAGTTATGAGATTCATATAAAACAGAGTCCAGCATGCACGTGTCCGGATTTTCAGAAGCGAGAGAATACCAACAAATCCTTTTTGGCATGCAAACATATGTACTATGTGTACACAAAAGTGCTCGGACTTGAACGTAAGGAGCACATGATTATTCATCAGCCAACCCTCTCACCAATGGATATCGCTTTTATTCTTGGACAAGCAAGGATGATTTCTCCCTCCATTTAATTACAACTGGTTTGGTATGCTTCTTTCACTCAACTAGAATATTGATCTATGATATGAAAGTGTTTTTCTGTATTTATTTTGGTTTATTATACTTGTGATTATTTATCTTGAAAAAACATTGTTTATGCAGCAAAGGATTTCAAATTTCAAGCAAAAGATATGAAGCATCTTGCAAGCTATTTGGGAGCAAATTACTTGCCTTTTAGAGTGACCATTACATTTATGGCGACTATCCTTTTTTGTACTCTAATTTTGATCTTATCTTGTGGTAGTTTTGCGAATGTACTTACATCCTCAAACTTATGTTGTTTCAAAAAGCAATTGCTTGGGAAAAATAGTATTGTCTCTATCTGGCATTATTTTTTACTTCATCACATTTATATATGCTGTGGATTATATTTAACTCTGAAATTAGTGTTGTCTTTATTCTGCATGATTTTTTACTTTATCGTGTGTTTATATGCTGTGGATTATTTGACTCTGATCACATGCGTTGCGAGCATATTTGACTCTAATGGCATGAGTTGTGAAATGGTGATTTTATTTGTTTACATTTTTTCCGTCGTTATGCCCTCTCGGTCTCTCTCTCTCTCTCTCTCTCTCTCTCTCTCTCTCTCTCTCTCTCTCTCTCTTTCTCTGCGTAGTGATATACAACTCTATGATTTTACTTTCTCTCTCTAGAAGAGAAGTCTCTCTCTCTCTCTCAAGGATTTATGATCTCTTCTTCCAATGGTAACTCGCATAAATACTATCTCTCTAGAATTTATACTTTCTCTCTCCGTCAACCACATATATATGGAGTCTTATGACGATTGAAAATTACATTAAATAGATACTTTATGCTATGACACATATTTGGTTAAAAAAACTCTAAAGATTGCTAAAATTGTCAAAAAAACTTGAAATGAAAAAATCGCAATGTTAAATCCCCGTATCATAGTAGTGAATTCACATTGTGCATCTTTACTTTAGCTCTAAATAATTGATACCATACTAGATGTCTAAATAATTGATGCCATACACTATATGTCCTCGTTTCTCCAACACTAGGTGTCAGTATGAAGTTCTGAAGACCTAGAAGATTACGGTCCAAGCGTCAATAAGCTAGGGAGCAAACTGTAGCCAACTTGAAACTAGCTTATCGTCCATATGCTAGGTCATGTTTGAAATTACTGTATCGTATAAAGATTGGAGCATGCTAGATGACATCTTTGCTCACAATCTAGAAATATGTCCTTCCTGCACGACGACATACCTAACATATATAGAGATAAATGAGATCGACAAAAAAATGAAATAGACATTCCTGCTGTCCCCACTTTTGTATTATTGTTGGGTGCTTTGCCATCACAACGGCAACAACAAGACTTAGTAGCATTGCATCTACAGTCCATTACTAGTTCAAGATACCAACCACGAATCAACAATATCCCCTCTCTATTCATGAGACTAATGAGTGATATTATAATTATAGAGGCAGATATTATAATTATAGACGAGCTATCCATGTTAACCCAAATGACTTTTGACCTTGTCGTAAGAAAAAATGTCAACGTAACAAGCAGTACATTGGTAGATACCTTCAGCAACAAATGTGTTCTCTTGCTCGGTGATCTTGCCGAACTACCCCCAGTTTGTAGTCATGCCGCACGGGAGCGGGAGCTTTGTAACACATGCCATATCACAAGCTCAGTCCACTGGCTACATACAATTTTGTACAAGATGTCATGCTCTGTAAGACATGCAACGAACCCTGATTTGCTTCAGTTCTTGGCCATTATTCGTGAAAGAAAACCATCCGTAGATGAGATCAATTGTACCTTGGGTGCATGTATTATAGATGAAGCTCATGTGCAAGACTACATCAACAACTCTACTACGATAATTAATCTGTACTCACAAATGAGACATCCAACACTATAACAACCTTGCCTTGAATACTTAAGTTGTACAATCTAATGTCCTTCAATAGTGGCTTTTAGACCCTAAGTTCGATGAGATAAATTCGATCGCAATTGGCATGTGCTACATGATTATTCTATAGATGTTATATAGCAAGGCCCACCAAGCAAGACTAGTTTGGAGAGTGGCCTCTCTCTCTCTCTCTCTCTCTCTCTCTCTCTCTCTCTATAATTGAAATGGTGGTCTTTTTTGCATTCCTTTGTTGATTTCAAGGGTAGGCCTCATGATTTTATCACTTGTTTCATCATTCCTAATACTCTCTCTTTACCCTAATTTACTTTCGACGCCCGTCCCTAATTTACATGTTTTAAGTAAATTAGGGCCCCCACATTTCACAACGCACGCATGGCGTAGTGGTTAGGGTAGGCGTCTCTCATGCGTGAGGTCCCGGATTCAAGCCCGACGCGCCAAAATGGGGGTACCCTAAATTACTTTCGAAATATGGATACCCTAGATTACTTTTTACCCTAGATTACAAAAGTAATCTAGGGTGTCCGCATTTGGGATCTACGGCCCACAATGCCCTCGTCGTAGATTCTACCCTCCCATGCCTGTGCCACTTAGTCGTGAGGCAATTATACCCTCCCTCCTATAATGATGGATCCACTTTGTTGATTCACTTTGTTTTTAGCCAGCAAAAAAGGGAACTCAACTCTAGGCTTCAGGCCAACCAAGACTCAAGTCATGAGAAGGATTTGAAACCGGCTCAAAATGAACCAAATAAGTTGACCTCCATCGATGAATCATGAGAAGACTAAAAGATGCAGGAAGACCTTGACGTCTACAGAAGGCGAGGGATTCGATGGCGTTCAATAGGGCAGAAATAGATCAAACAATTCTGCAGCAGGCGCTCTCTCTGGTGGCCAACCTCCCCTCTTCTTCTTCGTCCGCCCCTCGCTCATTTCCTGCATCCCCATCCTCCTCCTCCTCCTCTGATTCCGACGTCATCCCCTCCCTCTCTACTTTATTTTTCGACCCTGACGCAGAACAAAACGACGATCTGGAAGACCTCTGCAGAAACGAGTTCGGCCTCAAGCTTGTTAAGGTCCGGACCCGATTGCGCGCCCAGGCTGAGGAACAGCAGTCCGCCCTCCAGCACTTTTGTGAAGATGTGCGCCGCACCCGAGACCCTGCCCGCCGCCGAGAGATCGCTAAGGCCTTCATCATGGAGCTAGTAGAAATAAACAAACTCGCCACTGACCGCACCATGCACACTCTTGTCAAGATGCAGACTTTTTTCCTTGCAAATGTGCAGACGGAGAATGAGATGCTTGTGAGGGACATCTCAAGGTTTGAGAATGAGGTAGCTGATCTCAGCAGTGCCTTGCAGATGTTGGAAATGGAAAAGCAGGGGATTGTGGAGGATTCTCGCAGCAGATTTGAAGAAGAAAAGGGCATTCTTGAAGTTACGCTTCGCGAGGAGCTTCAAGCATGTCAGATCTGCCTGCGCAATCCTCGGAACATTGTCATCATGCCGTGCTTACATGGCCAGTTTTGTGGAGAATGCATGGAGGTTCATCAAAAGAGCAACAGGACTTGCCCCACATGTAGGGGTGTTATTCGAGGTACGCTTCCTTACATTGCTTGACAAAGCTCACATAATGACATGCTACCGTTTGTGACATACCCAAGCAAGCATCCATGAGGGATGGAAAATGGAAAGCTTTTGTAACACAATAAGATTTTTGGAAGAAACACACAGTAAAGGAAGAGATTTGTAACGTACCCCACACTGTGCATAGCATTCATGATTTACCGTTCTTAAAATGCATATGTAATGTCCCACCACGATTGCATAGCATCATTGGTGCCGATGCTATGAGTTGTTGACCTAGGGCATCTCTGTCCATTGGCTAAAACAATCACTTATGAGTGTTGCTATCCTCAAGGATGGTGGAGTGCATGATGTATTCAACCATATTTTTGTTTCCCTTTATCAAAGTTAGTAGCCGTAGATGCTTACAAAATGCTATTGATACTCTATTGGTTAGAGTTTTACATTCTTCTAATCAAACATTTCGAGAATGAGCACATCAAAAGCTTAAAGAAAGAGATGTTCATTCTACTGTGTGAGTCATGAATTACAGAAAATGTGGTGTGGCATTGGCAAAGAAATTGTAATTATCACTATGAAAGATGAGAATTGAAGCATTTGAATGCATTGAGGTGTAAAGTAATGTTAGGAGTATGATTAGTTGAAGATATGGGTGTGAAAATTATATTTAAAATCCGTCTTTGAGGCAAGGGCCATTGTTCTTCTGGTCTCGTTGCTAAAATCAGTGTTTTGAAGTGGCCTTATTAAAACAATACTCCTAAGTTATATTCGTAGCTTGGAAATTTTGGTCAATCGAGGAGATGCTAGGGATTTCACAAGTCACTTTGACATGTGTGTCACCAAATGAAGTATGTTGATCTCTTATGGTGAGTTTTACACTAAGATTTGGTTTCTTTAAGGACCTAAGTTCCTTATATGTACAAGTATGCTTAAAGTAAATATTCCTTCAAAGATCTATATGTCGAAAATGAACTTAGACCTCCTTGCTTGCATGATTTGCCAAGAATTTAGACAATACTACTCATGTCTCTTGATTAACCAAGCCACTCAACCTCCATACGGTGTGCTCCTTTAAATACTACAAATCAAAGATGACACGGTTCAAAATACCAAGTTTTGTATTCAAGTTTCTCACATGCGGTGACTTTTATATCAAGTTTCTCACATCAATAATTTGCACAAATAAGCAATTCGTTTAATTCTTTGATTCCATTGGGGCCAAATTATTATTGGTTGCATCTTGCAAGTTGTTTTTGTCCAACTTCTCATTGACAATACCATTGGTTTCATAAGTGTTAGATATCTTTGTTGGAAATAAAAAAGTTGCACAAAACTAGTAGTGGGTCCGTAGGTGGTCAGAGTAACCAATGCTCGGGAGAATGATTCTATGTAGTTGGTTTTGGATCCTCTTCGCCCCTTCATGAGAAGATGAAAACCATATTTGAGAAGAGATTCCACATTAATTTCTATTTCTCAACTAAACATCTTCAAATTTGAGGTAGCCTTTGATCCTTCTTGCAAAAATTTGAACCTTTTATCCAGCTCTGCAAGTAATTATTCATACATTAAAGGAAAATGAGGAGTTTTCCAAGACATCCATAGTGTATACATAGGACAAACATAGATTATTGTAATATTCTCTTGAAATCAAGTCATATAGGGAGCTTTTGATGAGTGACCACCTCAAGCTATTCTATTCAATATCCAATGGTTGATAAGCAAGCTATCTCAAGGGAATTTTTGCCAATGCACTTAGGCATTGCTTGTACTAAACTTTTGTAACTATAGTAGTCTAGAGGAAAGAAACTCATGACTAAAAACCTTGTAGCTATAAGGATCTCTTCTATTGACTCCCTTATATCTTCCAAGCTTGGACTAATAACAATTTATTAGAAGTTTAAATTGTTGTATATAACAGCTAACTGCATTTTTACCTTATGGTGCCTATTGTGCACATCTAGTTTTTAAAAATGAAGAAGGGAGGGCTCAAGTGAGAATGGGTTGACAACAATTTGAACAAAAAAGAATTTGGTAGCAACTTGCAAGTGAAAGAGGGGGAGGGGGGGGATGGATGCACTTTTAAGAAACCGTTTATATAACTTATAGAGACACTTGTACTTACATGTTGTGAGGCAATAAAATGACCCTTTAGTTCGTTAAATTTATGGGTTTCTGTTCTAGTTTTCAATTAAAAAGCTCAATCTATAAGTAAAATAATTAAACAAAAATAAATTATATAAATTATAATATCCCTCCTTTTGAATGCATGTCGTATGCTTACAGTATTTGAGATGTATCCCTGGGTAATCTTTCCAACAGTTCGGATGCTGTGTGATTATAGTTCATTTGTTGAGGGATGAAAGCTATAAAGAGTTTGAATAGATGCAAATTTACACAAAGAACCTGACACAACTTTATAACCATGTTTTTTGAGTAATTTAGATGGGTTTGAATTGGACAAGTAGCTAGAGTGCAGGTTGATCGAGCACACAGTTTGAAAATCAAACCTGAGACACATTGAGGGTACATCTAGTTATTAACAAAAGTGGTTCTTTAGTACGTTGCCAGTCACTATGCTACATACTCTTTGACTAGTTTTACTTAGTTACATCATGTGAGACCTAGATTTTATTTGTAAGATAGGGGTATGATAGTTTTCTTCATTGATTGTTGTATAAGCGTAGAAAGGGGGGTCATATTCCCTAATATGAGTCGTATATAGAGGTTTTATCAAAGTTGTCCGCTTGCAGGTGGCGTTCCGTTTTGTATATAGAGTGAATCTCCTGGGACTTCAAGTTGCTCATTGTTGTATACAATGCATGGATTTTCATCATTGAGGGTCTTTACAAGCATAACCTTGGTTTTGGATCCATTCACGATCAGTCCGTTATGTAGGAAAAAACGTTCCAAGACACTTATAAGCTTTTGTGCATCTTCTAAGGTATGTGCCAAGAGCACTACATCATCGGCATAAAGCAAAAGCATGATCACCGCATTTCCAATCTTAACCTCTTCTATGCCTTCTTGTTGCATAAAATCAAGAACCGTGCATTCCAATTCATCAATGAGTAGCCCAAAGAGAGTTGGGAAAAGTGGGCATCCTTGTTTGACACCAATGGTGCAGCAAAAAATTCTGAAATTCCATCTCCCATACGTACTCGACATATCACTTTTAGGTAGATGCGAAAGACTGCATGCATAAATTCTCTCGGCACTTGAAGGCTTTGCATACGTCTCCAAAGATTTCCTCACGGTACCATGTCAAAAGCTTTTTTGAAATCCACAAAGCAACAATACAAATTTTTTCCTTTCAATCATTAGGAAATTTCGGAGGTCATTTGGAGGGCCATATGAAGAGAGAGAAAAATAGAGCGCGTCCAATGAGCATGAAGGCTACGTTATGTAGGAAAGTACGTGGAAAGACTCAAAAAATAGGAAAATAGCATAAAACTTTCACGAAACTAGGATTGTAGCATAGTAATTTCCTTCCTTTTACCGAGATTTTAGGTGCTTGCGTGTGGTCCCACTTCTAATATTCTCTTATGGTCATTAACGTAATGGAGGGTGACCATTAAGCCCGCACAAGATATTGGAATTCTAAAACACTTTCCCTCCATTACAATGCTTTCAAAGTGAATCTCCCTCCACTAAAGCTTTTCTCTGAGAGTTATGGCGTCCACGTCTTCTCGCCCAAGAGCCTCCAGGTGTTTACTGTCTCTCACACCAACAACCAACAACGGCACTTTGCCTAGAAGGCCAAGTAGTAGCATATCCTCAATTACAATACCAGCTTCAATAAGTGCAGAGAACCAATGGGTTGGACAAAGGATAAACAAAGGTTCATGGATCCTCATGCAACCAAGAAGACCCAAGAGGTCTAGTGGTATCAACGTTTACCGCTCAGCATGGAAGGCCAGGGTGTTGGATTTCAAAGTTGAAATCGGCAAAAGATCTGTAAAGGAATTTCTTGTTCAGCATGTGTTTACCCATCCAGAGGTGATAGCAAACGGTGGAAATGTATCAGATATACATCAACCACATTGCAATTGTAAGTACTCTTGACATGTGAACTTACTGATACTCTCATTATAACTTTTCTTATATATTTTGCAATGTTTCTCCCGCTTGTTATGAGTAATGTCTCCACTCTTCACAGCTCAATTACATTAGATTTGTCATTTGTACTTATTGATACCCTTAGTTTAACTCTTCTTATATATATTGCAGATGTTTATCCCTCTTCTTATGAGCAATGGGAACTTGTGGAGTGCATAATAGGCCTCTTCCATGTTGTACATGCCCACATTGGTTCTCTACAGTACTCAGAGAGGACCAGCAAAAGACTGGCTGATGAGGGAATCTTTTTTTATGACCACTTTTACCAACTCAGCTCAGGGAATAAGAATGGCATGTTGGTGAAAGTGCCTCTACCAACCGATTGGAACACTGTGGACTGGCCAGTTCCCGAGGAAACAATGGTGGAGGCAATGCGAAGTAAGCTCTACAAGGATATACAAAGGTCTCTACGTAGCTCTATTCCTACCAAACTGGTTAGAATTGCAAACTTTTGTCCTGTTGCACTCTTCATAGAGCTGTTTCATAGCTACAACATCAGAGTTACAAAAACTATGTTCATGTGCAAGTCATTTCAGCAGTCATCCTGTGATAAACTTCTTGACAAAGGATGGTATGCAAAGGAAGAGATTGGTTTACGGTGCGAGGTCGCGCTTGATACTCTAGTTGTCAAGTACATGATTGCAAGCCAATCACTGTTACTCTCATTTTGGTATATGCGATCACAAATGCTAAACGGTAAGTACATTCCTATGGACCAGGTTTCTGCAGGTTTGGAAGATAATCCTACTGTGGATGTGGAAGTGATTGATAAAGAGCATGGCCTACTATTGGTGGTTACAATAAGGGAGCTATGCAGTCTTCAGCATTTGCGAAATGACATCATTGAAGAGTCAATGGACAAGGAACTATCAGATTTCTCCTTTTTCTTAGCTGGCCGTAAGGTGATGCGGCGAAGGGAAAAAGATATTTTGTGCAAAGAGTTGGATGGTCGGGTTGAAGTAGTGTCAATGTAACAGATATTCTTGTAAACCCAAGTGTATACAAATGACTTTTAAGACATGAAGTTTATTGATCTCATTTTTCAATTGTGCCCTGTGAAAAAGTGTGCTTGAAATACATTTCTTTACCACGTCAAATCTCTCTCTCTCTCTCTCTCTCTCTCTCTCTCTCTCTCTCTCTCTATATATATATATATATATATATATATATGTTAGACAAGACAAAGACAGATAGAAGAATCATCTTAATTCATTAGAAAGTACAAACTCGTCCGTGGACAATGGACTGAGATACAATTTTTGTAAGTATCGAATCAGAATGTCTTCAAGGTAAAAATCGAAGGAATGCCCCTCGAAAGAAGGTGGTGAGATAGTTGTTCCCGACGGATTTAGTTCTCCCTTTTCAGGAGTATCATCAATTAGTAGTGTATTAGTTGCATCAAAGGGTACACCGATTTGGATAAACGGTTTGTACAAAAGAGGTAATCCTGGTTTTTCAGGGTGGTAGTGGCCCTCAACGGTAACGCATTTTCTTTGATCATACAAAAAGGCAAAATCTGACGTGTGAGCTTGGCATACACTGCAAACTATTGCAACTAGTGGCGATAAGTTTTGCCTTTGCATTGAAGACCATATGGCAACTCTGAAGCGCGGAAGAAGAAACTCAATAAATTCCTTGGTTCCTGGACGAACCACGACTCGACAAGTTCCCATCCGAAACGTTTGCAAATCCTCAAAGGGTCCTCTGTTACCGAGAGGCACCCGCATCATCAGCAATCCATTGACGTCCAAGATAATCAACCTCTGTAAAAGTTGACAAGTACATATAAGTAGTTAGAAGCTGAACATATTTTGCCATACTTGAATAGACATTACCGGAACAACCGTATCTACAGGTAGCAAGGGTCCATACTGGGTCTCTGTAGTGTTCATGTCGTTGTTGCTCTCCTCCGCTTTATCTTCATAGTCATCATTCACATCTTCATCAGGGGTCTCCCCCATGGCCCTTTCTGCCTCATTCAAGGTTGATCGGCTTGCCTCATACATCCTTGCCTGATCCATATCATTTTGCTCATCCCTAGGCCTACTTTCCTCATCCATATCCCTTTGCTCATCTATAGGCCTGCTTTCCTCATCTTGGGTTTCAGCCATAGGCT